>NC_137826.1:7599251-7864251 GCF_963921795.1 Nannobrachium achirus | reverse complement strand
GAATCTTCACCCATTAGCCAAACACAGTTTTCCACATGGTCATATATTCAAGTAAATTTTAACGCCAAGCTGTTTTTTTTTATTCGCACCACTACTTTAGATGACGAACTATGCCGGAGTTAGCCAATCACGTGAGAGAAAGCCAAAATAGTGGACCAATGAGGTGACATGGCTGGACAGCTATAACTTGTCAAGATCCTATCACATGACCCCTCACCTGCTACTCTGAATGGCTAATGGTCGACCAGGGAGCCTGGCCCCTCCCCCGGGAGCTACGAGCAGCAGTTTATATTAAAGGGCAACGGCCGCAAAGTTGAAGGTAACTTTGAAAAGCATCACTTTTTTATGGTTTAAAACTTAAAACTATGTCAGGTTAAGGGGACATTGTGGCTTCTTTTTTTTAAGTAGATTGTTCTTTGCCAGCGCTAATCACTTCCACTGTCTTATAAAATAGGACACTATATTTGCCCTTCGGTTTCCCTAAAAAAAACCTCTTGTTAAAAATGTTAGCCGTTTTAAGTCGAGATTCAAGATTAGAGGTCTAAGTAAGTCATCTCACCTTCATTTTATTGAAAACATTCAATGATTGCCTATACTGTACAGCTGTATAAAATATTCATGAAATGCAAATACTATATTTTTTTGCAGCCACATTGTCACTACCCTTTCTTCCCTGTCTGTACTGGAATGTCCACAAAAAGCAGACATTTCTTAAGCTATTATCTTATCAAACAAAAAGATCTAATACAAATTTCTGGATATGGCCTTAACCACTTTAAAATAACACATCTACAAGCTCACAACATGTCACAGTGTAATGTGTTGTGAGCTTTATACAAAATAGTTCTTAAATGGGAATTTCACGTATTACTCCTGGGATCATTTTCATGTCTCGTGCTTACAGGACAATTTTATAACATTACATGACATAAAGAAAATGAATTAAAACATTACGGTCTCTTTATTGATTAGAAGGAAAATATCAGTCACCATAACCAGGGATGTGCTTTCAATGAGTGTTACGTTTGAAGTTGAAGGGGCTCATATAGGAGGGGGTTTATCTGATCAAATTAATACCAGCCGTTTCTGCCGTTATCATCCCATTTCTTGGACGATTATCACTTCTAAAAACTACTTAAAAACTGTAGTTGTGTACAAGGAAATATTTTTTTTTAAAGTTGTTTCAATCATATTCATTCAAGCAGAAAGGTTCTGCTTGCAATTAAAGAATGTCTTGAACTGACTTCTTGAACTGACTTCTTGAACTGACTATTTCAGTTACCAGGGAACATTCATTCCATGGATATTCCTGGACGCTGCGTTTACTCAACTAATTGAGTTCTGAGTGATGTTGGTAAGACCATTTTGATTATTGGGAATGTCCACTCCAAACACGGGCCCACTTTTACCATTATTTTGAACGACAGCTTTCACATTCGCATGTTGCAAAATGTCCAGAGTTTATAGTAAATAGGTGCTTATAGCGCCCAAAGGACTGAATTCACAACGAATAATATCAAACGTAAGTAAAACATTTAGCAGAATGAGAGCCACGCTCCATATTTGACTTTCAACAACTGCGTAGCAACAGCCCGTGGCTTCCCACAGGTCATCAGGACAGACAGTCAATAGAGATGATTGGCCGGTCGTTGACAGCTGGCTGTCTGTCCCGGCTCCTCTGTCCGCACCACATTTCCCAGCAGCACTTTGTGCTGTCATCACCAGGGCCGTTGGACGACACCTGTGGTCGGCTAACGATTTAGACATCAGAGGGAGGCACGGACACACACACAAACACGCACACGCACACGCACACACGCACATGTATGAGTGTCACACACACAGACACTCATACAAACACATGCGCCCGCACAGGCATACAGGGGGATAAAAAAACACACTGACACACAAGTTCAGACGCACATGCACACACATGCAAGTGTGCAGGCATGTGCGCCACACACATGGGGGAAACTATGTATGCCCCATACACACATGCACACATTATGCAAGTGTGCAGGCATAGATAGACACACACACACACACACACACACACACACACACACACACACACACACACACACACACACACACACACACACACACACACACACACATACGTGTGCGCGCGCACTTGCACACAAACAGAGGCATGCCGTACCCACCACAGATGAACACATGCACAGCCACACACTCTGATGTATAAACACTCTGGAAAACAGCAGGCATAGACGGGTTAGTGTTCTGACTGTGGATGGTTGGAGAGCTTAAAATGACACCATTAAATATAGGAACATGTGTACACACCACGCACGCATGCATGCACGTACACGCGCGCGCACACACACACGCACGCACGCACGCACGCACGCACGCGTGCGCGCACTCACATCAGGACACATACTGTACAAAAAATTAGAAAATGCTAAAGAAAGAGACAAAGTATAACATACTGTATAGGAATATATAAAGCACACATCACATCACATACACACAGGACAGGTATGGACATATGATTCGTTCGCACACGCACACACGCACACACACACACACACACACACACACACACACACACACACACACACACACACACACACACACACACACACACACAGTAGCTCTCTGTGTCCGCCTGTAATGTAATAAAACCTCGGAGCTGACTCCCACACAGACCCGCCTGTGCAGCAAAGCACTCTGGGTAGTCACCACAGGGTCCCCCGGGACGCAACGCGACACCACCGTCCACCGCTAACGGCCCGCTCACCACGCAGGCAGGCAGGCACACGCGCGCGCACATACACACACATAAACACGGGCACACACACACACACACTCAAACACACACACACACATGCGCAGAAACAGAGTACTCACTTGCCCATGGAGATCTAAACAGATGAGAGTCCATTAGTCCTGATGTTATTATCCAACTGCATGACCTCTGACCTCCCCACATGTGGGTATTTGACTGTGTGACAGAGAGGTGGGGGTAGGGGGGGGGGGTGATGGAGGTCCTGGCTTTTCAAAATAAAACACATACACAGAGTAGTAGCTGGTAGCCCAGACCCAATGTAAACATTCCTAGAAACCAAGTCATTGACCTTGCTAGATAATGTCTTTGTTGGGTCTACTACACGGTAAAATACTCAGTGTTCAATTAAGCCCTCGTTGACGTCGAATAGCAGAAATAGCTGATCTACAACCTTTTAGCATCCTTGAGCTGCTATTTTAGCTATCTGTAAAAATCTATTATTTAAAATTGTATGTTCAATATGGTTGCTGTGCACATCAGCAACCATATTGAACATACATGTTTAAATTAACATGTTCATGGTGTACATGGGCCTAAAATAGACAAACAGTTCTCCCGACAAATAAAGAGATTTTGTAACCCCCCCCCCCCCTCACACACACACACACACACACACACACACACACACACCGACCGATTCAGTGCATCATAGACCACCCACTGATAGACATTTGAAAAAGATGCTATCACATTATACTGTATGTGTTTGCAGAACATTACTTCTCTTTTTGTGTTCTGCAGTATTCTATTAAAAGTCACTCTGCGTTGCGTGGTTAATGTGTGATCACATATTTACTATGAAAAACAAATTGTTATTTTCCTGCTGCTAAAACCTTGTGAATATATTCTGTAGTTTGGGTGTGGATATAAGTTTTGTACTTCCTTATCACTTCTGTATTGGTCCAACCAGCCAAAGACAAACACGTCCCATTTTGTTATCTGGTATCTTGTAATATATTTTGAGACAGCTCACCAAGACAGTAGATTCACATATAGCATAGATAATTTGTAGTCGATAGTTATTAAAGCCTTGTAAGATGGATACAGATATTTATGCCATGCCAGACATGACAAAGAAGGTGAGAAGCAGGGATGGAGAAAGAGGACCGAGAGAGGACACTGGGGACAGTGGACAGAGGAAGGTGAGACAGAGTGATGGAGAAGGAGGACAGAGAGGGGAGAATACAGATATTTATGCCAAGCCAGACTTGACAAAGAAGATGAGACGCAGGAATGAAGAAAGTGTCCAGAGAGGGGGTGCTGAGGGCAGTGGACAACAGAATGATGTAGAAAGAGGACAGAGAGGGGACACTGGGGACAGTGGACATCTGGAGGAGAGACGAGAGGAGGAGAGAATGGTGGATGTCGTCCCTGGACCACAGGATGTCATGAGGGAGAACACAGCAGGAAGACAGAGTCAGGGTGAGTTTGAATAAGTTGTGAAGTATCCTTCAGTGGTGGCCCAATATTCTGATTTCTGACTGCTCAATAGTCCTAAAAAGATTTTTGGTTAGTGTTTGACTTAGGCTTAGTAATGCACGCCATTGAGTGAACCAATGGCACTTCAGAACAATGGGCTACAGGATTAATGGTGTGGCACAACATTATTTTGGTGTGTAAAAATATTATTTTAGAGATAATGTTGGTAAATAAGAATTCATATTTTTTTATTATTTTGAAAAACATTTTAAAATAGTGAAAATAGTTGATCTATATTGACACGTTGTGAGCTTGTAGATCGGCTATTCGAAAGTTTTTTAAAATATTAAAACATGCCTATGAAGGTTTTGACATAAGGGTGTTAATTAAGGCAGCGCACAAAAGAGGGCCCTCAGTCTTGTTTTTCTCTCAGTCGCATGTACTGTTCTTTACTTTTCAGGACAACGCTCTAAAACAGCAAGAAGGACTTTCATAGTGGTTGCTGTATGTATGGGGATGCTGAGTCATTTAGTGCTGGGTGTCATCATAGGCCATGCAGTGCACTGTGAGTATTCCATGTCACAACACAACACTACCACATCACCCACTCAGGGATTTTGTTGTCTGATTAGCTCTAGTAATAGCAACGGTATTGTGTGTACAATATTATTGCTTGGATATGCAGAATGCACATAAAAAAAAATAACAACAATTAGTTTTCTCTTCTCAAAGCACATTTTCCCCACACAGATGCTCCACAATGAACAGTAGCAAACTAGAAACCCTACCATGATTCTGGTGTGCATATAGAGAGTGTTAGTGTGTGTATTCCCTTGTACTTTATTATACATGTTGAGACTTGTTGACAAACACATCTTTGAGTTTTCTTCTCAAAGCTAATTTCTCACATAGTTGTAATGTCATGAACAGTAGCAACAAGATTGTTTATCATCACTCCCCCCCCCCCTCCCCCTTTTTTTGTAAACAGCTAATTCATACAATGACGAGTTACAGACCAACTACAGCAACTTACAGACAATCTACAACAACCTGACCCTGGATAGAGACAACTTACAGAACAACTTCAATGAGCTAGACCAGACAAAAAAACTATTAGAACATGAAGTAAACCTGCTGAAGAGAGAGAAAGCAGGTGAGAAGTTGCAAACCTTTTTGTAACTCATTTTGTAAATTATTATTTTAATTATTGTCAGTGAGGTACTTTTAAAATGAATAAAACCTCATCCTTGCCCTCATCATAATTGCAGTTAATTAATCAGTAAAACTTCTGTTTGATGTTTAGACAAGGTGTGTCCCAGTGGATGGAAGCAGTTTGGATGCAGCTGTTATTTCAGATCTACTGAAAGGAAAACCTGGGAGGACAGTAGAGCAGAATGTCAGAAGACGGGAGCAGATCTGGTGGTCATTAACAGTAACGAAGAACGGGTTAGTGTATCTGTGTGTTTGTACGTAGTTGTGTGTATGTATTTGCACATGTTTGCGTGTACACACCCAGTCGTCCACATAGATGTAATTCTGTTATTATAATGAAAACCTGAATGTATT
Source organism: Nannobrachium achirus (assembly GCF_963921795.1). Classification (NCBI taxonomy): domain Eukaryota; kingdom Metazoa; phylum Chordata; class Actinopteri; order Myctophiformes; family Myctophidae; genus Nannobrachium; species Nannobrachium achirus. The sequence goes on along the minus strand of NC_137826.1, from coordinate 7,858,454 downwards.
AGAGAAAAAAAAAAAAAAAAAAAAAAAAAAAAAAATATATATATATATATATATATAATATTATATATATATATATTCAATTAAATCATGAACAAATCAACAGGAATTCATCAAAGGATTGACTGTGTATGGATCATCATGGATTGGTCTGAAATTTACTGAGGGACAATGGAAGTGGTTGGCCAGGACACAAGGGACATGGTGGTGAGACATTTTAGAATAATTTACATTTTAAATCTGTCAAAGTCAGTGTATTTGAGCAACAGAATGGATGTTGAAATATATTGTTTACTCTGCAGGACCGTGAGTGGTGTGAACAATGGAGGCTGTGCAGCATATCAGCACGGGACAGGATGGATTAGAGCATCATGTTCAAATGAAAGATTCTGGATCTGTGAGAAGTGATGTTTCTCTCAAAGGATGACTTCTGCCCTTTTCAACTTATCTTTATATAATTGCTCCTCACTAATGCTCATTATAATATGGTACCATTTTTGTCTACTTGCGTCTCAGTGGAGGGCTGTGGACAGTTCAGTAATCTGCATACCAGTAACATCATCATACACATTTTATTAATCCAAGAAAATGGCTCTATAGAATGTAACTGTCCAGAAATAGAAAGCCTGCAATTTCTATTAGTTTGGATTCCCAATTGATGATGTCTCTGGTAGACTGGTTTCTGAACTGTCCACAGCCCTCCTCTGAGCCCTCTTAATGAGCATTAGTGAGGACCAACTATATGAACATGGGGGGGGGGGGGGGGGGGGGGGGACAATCCTCCTTAGAATTATGCATTTTATTTTACCTTGTGTTGTCCTTGCTTACTGTAAATCGCTCTGGATTTACACCATCAAGGAACTGCTACTCTACTACCGTATTATACATTATGTATTGAATTATGTGGTTCTTTGACAGCAGTTCAGCATTCAACACCACTGTGTCCTCCAAACTCACCACCAAAGATCACAGAGCCAGGATTTAACATCACTCTGTGCAACTGAATCCTGGACCTCTGACAGACACACCACAGCCAGGTCACAATCTACAGCTGGGTAGATGCAATAACATTTAATTACACTAAAGAAAACACACACACACACACACACACACACACACACACACACACACACACACACACACACACACACACACACACACACACACACACACACACACACACACACACACGATCCCCAGATGATTAGCTAAATGTGCAACATACAGTAAGTGTATCTACATAAGTGCACATTTCTTAAATATATTAAAACATCGAATCTAATTAAGACCTTTTTAATACCACTAGAAAAATGATAATAATTATTAAATACCTAAAAAAGAGGCAAAAATGTAGAAAATAGGCATAGCATTGTGAGCTTGTAGTTTTTCCACAATATTTATCTGTGAAACCGAGTCAAACTAAATTGAATGCCTCAACTCATACAATCCCAAGTGCATGTCAGGGTGGGGGGTCCCCCCCACCTCAAATACTTATTTTGGGGGGCCATATACGTTTGGGAACCCTTGCTCTTGTATTTCCCTCTACATCAGATCTCTTTAGGGAAGTTAACCCATCTTCAGGGAAGCTCATAAAGCGTCCCATTACAAGCCGCTGTGAGCTTGTAGATCAGTTAAAATGATGAATCCCTCCTAGGCTGATTGTTTTGTTGTTCGTTTTCCAGTTTCAGGTTAAAAATTACAGCACAGCAAAAATAATAATAATAATAATACATAAAAAATAAGGCAGGCTGCATGAGACTGACGTTATAGTCCATTACAATGTAAGTAAGCTAGCTAATCAAATTAATGATTAATAATAGTTAGATTTCGGTGTGCCAATATGCAAGCATATTGTGCACAATTGCACATCCATGGCTTTGGGCACACCTAAACATAACACACTATTAATTCCATTGGCCGCAGTTTTGCTTACTAGCCTGCCATGTTTTACACTGCTGTAGTGTTTAACTCGAACCTTAAAACTACAGAATCTGCCTAGAGTTTCATGTCCCATTCTCCTCTCATTGCCTACAATGTTGCCACGGATGTACTGTAAAAAGAAAAAGAAAACTATTACAGTAATTCCTTATACTTGATGTATTGTTATATAAGCTGTTTCAACTTCTGTGGCTGGTGCACGTGGAAGTATTTTTTTTTTTAATTGACAAAAGTATTCAAGTCTATTATTTAACAATTCTACAGATCTACAGTACAGCAAACTACTGTAAGTAACTGATAGTGCACAGAGCCATTAGATGCTCTACTTGTGAGTTATATTGATGACCCAATTACAAACAATACAGGATAGATGGAGGACAGTTGGTGACCTCATGTCTTATTATACTGTTCTATGACTAACATACTCTTTTCCTAATACTTGTGTTAATAATGTGGTTCTTGAAGAAATCTGTAAATGCTGTTAGATTAAAAATGTGATTGCTGTCATATCACAAGCCACATCAACCAGTGTTTTAGTGTGATTCTTTATCATATGATTCACGATAGTTTATGCTTCATGTGTCAGATAATAACCCCCCATTGTTCTTCTTCTTCTGTTGTATTGATAGAGGTGAATATGACATTGTGATCTTTAATCATCTTCAACTTTATTGTCACATCACAAGTTTACAGTACATGTGTAAAGACAAGTGGGTGAAATTATTGGTCATACAAGCTTCCAACCTTTGCTCCCATAGTTTTCAAGAAATGGAAAAAGAATATAGAAAAATAAATAAACTATGAAAACAGATTAGACATGTCAAATACATTATGCTATGTACAGAGTAAATATAATTTATGATGTGTATGATTTAAAAAAAGAATGCAATGGGATGAGGCAGGTAAAATAGCAGCATATGGCTATAATAAAAAATCCTAAATGAAGCAAAGCATCTGTATACTTTTTATCCACTACTATATAAGACTAAAGAAAACAAGGAAAAGGCAAAATATGAAAATCAAGAATGCTTCTGTCAGATACTTTTATGTTTTGTAGTGTGGACTTAAATGAACGTAAAATGAAATAGACTCAAGATGAGGAAGGTGTGAAGATGCTGTTGTATATTTCAAGTCATTTCCTGAACATTAGATACAGATATAAAGTTAGCAAGCTTCCCTTTTTGAGTGACAGTGACTGCAGAACCTAAAAAGGGTGTGAATGTGACTCACTGTTGAAAGGTACGGTGCTCTGCATGGTCAGTGTATTGTATGCTCAACCACACACAACTGTAAGAAGAATACAGTAGCTGTTTCCAGGATCCTAAATAAACTCAAACTCAAACATGAACCCCAGCGTTCTTCTTCTGGGCAAGGAATGTTTGGCAAAAATATGAGAACCTTTGCTGAAAACAGGCAGCATTTGGTGAAAAATATGGTGAAAGAATAGACACAAATAAATGCTGAGTATTGTATATCAGATATATATGAGCTTGTATATCAGCATTTTTTGCTATTTGACATAAACAGTGTACAGTATGGTTTACATTGTTAATCGAACAGCATTATTTGTTCTGAACCAACGTACTTCATTTTTGTATTTTGTATTTTAAAGAAAACATGCAGGAAAATGCTAAATATGGAATTCAATAATTATTTGGTCAGATATTTGGTCAGATATTTGTGCTCAGGAAATTTAATTATCTAAAAATGAAAAGGACTGAAGATTTGATGAGGAAGGCCAGAAGTTTGTGTTGTACATTTCAAGTTATATCCTGAACATTAGATAAAGATATAAAGATAGCAAACTTCTCTTTTTGCGTCCTCCAGTCACACAGCTTTAAACATAATTATGAACCAAAGCGTGTGTGTGTGTGTGTGTGTGTGTGTGTGTGTGTGTGTGTGTGTGTGTGTGTGTGTGTGTGTGTGTGTGTGTGTGTGTGTGCGTGCGTGCGTGCGTGCATGTGTGTGTGAGAGAGAGATTTGGGGAAAATGCATTTTAAATGGGGTGGTTCTTTTAAATTAACAACTTGAATCCTCGCATCCCTATTCTAAGAACTTTAGCCAAAAATAGCAGATCTACAAGCTCTCAACGCCTCGCACTGCACTGCGAGGCGTTGAGAGCTTGTAGATCGGCTGTTTTCGGCAAATAGGCTTGGTGTAGAGGTAAAAAAGAGCAGACCAAGTACATAGTGAAAGGTCAAGTTTACAAAATATCAACGATTTAAGTGGTTAAATGAAAATACACAATAACATGAATCCAACATAGACTGATGACACTGCTGTCAAACAAATCTATGAATCTATCGATGAAATCAATGAAAATCTGCAACACAGTTTTATACAACATGTATCTCTCTCTCAACTAAGGGGTCCTTGGCCTGAAAACGTTGAAGACTATGAACTACTGAACTGCAGTGAAATTATTTATTAAAACTTTACTTTACAAGAGTCACTAATCAGGTTTCAATGTAAGTACATGATCTGATCAACACCCTTTTAATCTTGATCGACTCAGATTTAACAGTAGACAACTCAACACACTAATTTGAACTAAAATGATAACTGAAGTGATTCATGTTTACTATTACATTGCAATTGGAATGGGCATTAAGTAAGCTTATAAAATACTAATTAAATATTAAGATAGAAGTGCTGTTTTAATGTATAAAATATAATAGCAGACAGGAAGAGAGGAGCTTGTCTTTTTAACACACTCTGCTTCCTGTTTTGAGACAAAAGCTAAACGAGCCTAAATGTTACTGACCACAATCTGTTGTACACACTTCACAGTCATTATTATTATTATTATTATTATTATTTTTGCCTAAGTCATCTCCTCATGATGCGGGCCACCTCTGGTAAAAATCGCCTATCGCCTAATTGAAGAGGATCATTTAATGGCCTCCATATAGGACTTGAAAGAAAGAAAATGGCCTAAGTCTGAGTAAATAATTTGTCCTAAATCAGGTTTAATCCTATATAATCTTGTTACATGTTACATAAATGACAGACAGACAGTGTTAATTTTACGTCAATAGTCATTGTTATAAACATTTTGGATGAAATGAGGTTTTGTATTGGAACGATATTCTTTTATTATATAATTGCTAGAGGGTACATTGATTGATTGATTGATTGATTGATTGATTGATTGATTGATTGATTGATTGATTGATTGAATAATTTATTTGAATTTTGCATAAGTAAAGGTACAGTTTCATGACAGTACAGTTCACTGGTAAGGTCAACTAAAAGGATACACCCAAGAAACCACATGGCTTATTTAAACTTAGATCCTTTTTTTTTTAACTCATATAACATCAACAGCAGTTGGTGACTTGAGGGGGGTGGAGAGAACTTTTCCGTCACTTTGCATGTCCAGAATGTAACACCTCAAATTAACACGTGATTTTGTGGTAAAATAAAATTGTTTTCTACCTTGAACTGAACAGAGCTGCCTTGGATCCTTTCTAAGTTCCCCACCTCATCCTTGCACATTTTTTGTTACAATGGAATGGAACTAGATTTTTTGTCTGTATACTGCTTTTTTATTCTCTGCTATAAAAGAAAACATGCAGAACTAGAAGCAGTGCTCTTCCGAGCACAGGTCTCCACCAGGCCAGGCGTCCTGGTGGTGCTACTGTATAATGGGCCAATGTAAAAAGGGTGGCATATGTTCTTCACCTTAGATCTTTCATGGCAATCGGACGCTGCATGCATGATTTCAAGCATTGTGTTCCAAAAATGTGTTTTGCTAAAGTCTACCTGCTGGTGGCGCTATAACAGGCCAATGTTAAAAAGGTAGCATTTGTTCCTTGACCTAGTGGGAATATATGTGTGGCAAATGTCACGGTAATCGCAAGCTGCGTTGATGATTTGAGGCATTTTGTTCAAAAACGGAGCAATCCTGCAAACTTTGGAAGCTAATATTAGCCAATCAGGATGGAATATGAAATATCAGACGGATCGGACTTGATCACATGACTATAGAGATACTGTGTACCGATTTGCATGATTTTTGGATAAAATCTCAAGGAGTAATATCCAAAAATGTGTTTTACATAAGTTGGCCCAAAGGTGGCGCTATAAAAGGCTGATGTGAAAAATGCACGGCAAAGGTTTATCCTTAGCCTCTAGGGAGTGCGCTTATAAAGTTTGAAACTGATCGGTGGAGTTATAGGTAAAACCACAAATCGGCCTGTTATAGCGCCACCATGAGGCTGATTTAAAAAAAAATAAATGGCATTTCTTCCTCGGCCTAGTGGGAACGTGTGTGCGCGATTTCATGATAATTGCACTTTGCGTTTGTGATTTGAGGCATTTTGTTCAAAACAGCTCAATCCTACAAACTTTGGAAGCCAATCTTAGCCAATCAGGATGGAATATACAAAATCGGACAGATCCGTGTCGATCACATGACTGTCGAGATATTGCCTATCGATTTGTAGGATTTTTGGACAAAATCTTTAAGAGTAGTGCACAGAAATGTGTTTTGCAAACATCGGCCACTAGGTGGCGCTAGAAAAGGCCCATTTGAAAAATTTAGGGCAGAGATTCTAGATTGGCATCCAGGGAATGTGTGTGCTCACTTTGGCAGCGACCGGGCCAACGGCGACTGAGATTAGGTGCTCACAAACTGCGAGGACGCACGCACGCACGGACGGACGCACGGACGGACGCACGGACGGACGGTCGCACGGACGGACGGACGCACGGACAGACGGAGAGGAAAACGTACTCTCCCCCATGCCTTCGGCTGGTGGAGACAAAAATGCGAAACACGAAATTCTATAATTATTTGGTCAGATATTGTTATGTGCTCTGAACTTTAATGATCTCAAAATTAAAAGGACTGAAGATTTGATGAACCCTAGCGTGTGTGTGTGTGTGTGTGTGTGTGCGTGCGTGCGTGCGTGCGTGCGTGCGTGTGCGTGCGTGCATGTGTGTGTGAGAGAGATTTGGGGAAAATGCATTTAAAATTGTCTGGTTCTTTTAAATTAACAACTTTAGCCAAAAATAGCAGATCTACAAGCTCTCAACGCCTCACACTGCACTGCGAGGCGTTGAGAGCTTGTAGATCGTCTGTTTTCGGCAAATAGGTTTGGTGTAGAGGTAAAAAAGAGCAAACCAAGTACATAGTGAAAGGTCATGTTTACAAAATATCAACGATTTAAGTGGTTAAATGAAAATACACATTAACATGAATCCAACATAGACTGATGACACTGCTGTCAAACAAATCTATGAATCTATCGATGAAATCAATGAAAATCTGCAACACAATTTTATACAACATGTAGAGGGGGTCCCTGCTTCATCTCTCTCTCAACTAAGGGGTCCTTGGCCTGAAAACGTTGAAGACCCTTGGGCTAGAGTTTCTATGAACTACTGAACTGCAGTGAAATTATTTATTAAAACTTTACAAGAGTCACTAATCAGGTTTCAATGTAAGTACATGATCTGATCAGACTACAATCTGTTGTACACACTTCACAGTCATTATTATTATTATTATTATTAGTTTTGCCTAAGTCATCTCCTCATGATGCGGGCCACCTCTGGTAAAATCGCCTATCGCCTAATTGAAGAGGATCATTTAATGGCCTCCATATAGGACTTGAAAGAAAGAAAATGGCCTCTAAGTCTGAGTAAATAATTTGTCCTAAATCAGGTTTAATCCTATTTAATCTTGTTACATGTTACATAAATGACAGACAGACAGTGATATTTTTACGTCAATAGTCATTGTTATAAACATTTTGGATGAAATGAGGTTTTATATTGGAACGATATTCCTTTATTATATAATTGCTAGAGGGTACATTGATTGATTGATTGATTGATTGATTGATTGATTGATTGATTGATTGATTGATTGATTGATTGAATAATGTATTTGAATTTTGCATAAGTAAAGGTACAGTTTCATGACCGTAGTTCACTGGTAAGGTCAACTAAAAGGATCCACCCAAGAAACCACATGGCTTATTTAAACTTAGATCCTTTTTTTTTAAACTCATATAACATCAACAGCAGTTGGTGACTTGAGGGGGGTGGAGAGAACTTTTCCGTCACTTTGCATGTCCAGAATGTAACACCTCAAATTAACATGTGATTTTGTGGTAAAGAGGCTCTTGGTGTTTTTTTGCACATGCACATCAATGTATGTCAGTTCATAAGCGTGTCCAAAACCACTTGTGGGTTAGACAGTATTGAAGTCAGACTAGAACAGACCGCAGCTCAGTCTTCACTGCAACAGTAAAAGACAATGTAGGAGTCGTGAGACAACACAGAAATTGGACAAAGTGAGTAATGTTTTGAATTTCATTGAGTAGTTTGCTGAAATGTAGTACATTACTTCATAACAGTGTATTGCATAATATATGTATTATACGTACATAATTAAAACATACTTGTGCTATTTAACTTGTTTTTGTGTTGTTCATTAGGATGTCTACAGACATTTCTGGCAGGAGAGTCAGATCAAAGAGGGTGAGGTACCATGGAGGAGTCAGGCAGGAGGTGAACATGGATGAAGGAGCAGACAGTCTCAGACACCACCAAGGCTCTGGATCACAGGAGGCTACAGGAGATCCAGGTACACAGTTACAGTCTTTCTTTCACTTCTCACATCATTAGTTACTGCAATATTTACAATAGCAGACCCCAATGGTTGCAAAGCCGCCATGTTGGACAAATTACAATTGAACAAATTATAAACATTAGAACCTGTCCTTCTTGCGTATTTGTCCACTCATTTCATTATGAATACATGTTTGAGTCAGTCACAATTGCATGTAGTGAAGATGTGTTCAACTACATTATTGATAATTACTTTCTTCCTTTAATTATTTAGGCTACTTATTGTACATCATAAATATGACCTTTTTAGCAGAAATAGTAGATGAGTCCATTGCACAAAATCACTTTATATTAGGGTTAGGGTTAGACTTTTAATGATTAATTTCGATTAATTCATTCAGAAAAATAAGATTTAAAAGAAGTAACATTTTAATTGGGCTTAGTTTTTGCAGCATGGAAACTTTCTCACTGGACGGTGTTTCAAGCGTTCCGATCATGCGGGCTCATTAACCAACAGACAACAAACCCCAGTGCACGCAATGGGAGAGTAAGCCTATCAGACAGTGACCGCTTTGCTCTGCCCAGTGGATGGGAAATTTCTGATTTTAAAAACTCACTCACCAATTCACTCGTATACCAAAATGTGTTTTAATTGAAGAAGAAAAAACACTTCTCAGGTCAAATATTTATATGCAATTAAACATGCGATTCATTTCGATTAATTAATTGCAAAGCCTATTTATTTAGATTTTTTTAGCGAGTCCCAGCCCTACTTTATATCATTACTTTATATAATGTATTCACTCTGTGTTTTAATGAAACATTGAAGATGAAGATATTAAAGTTGAAGCGTATTGTGCTCATATCCTCCAGGTGTCCAGAGAGAGCTCATCGTCCACAGACACATCTTCATAGCAGCTGCAGTGTGTCTCTCACTGCTGTGTGTTCTAATGGTAGTGAGAACCACACACATGGCCATGGACTGTGAGTATCAGCTGGTCAAAGGTCAATATTCATGCACTTACAACGTAAAAATGAGACGTATATGAGAACTCAACTGCGTGATACCACCAAGAACAGCAGCATATATATAGCAACATTTATATATATATATATATATATATATATATATATATATATATATATATTTTATTTTTATTTTTTTTTTCTTCTTCTCAAAGCTCATTTTCCATATAGACCCTTGAAATCATCATGACCACATTGTTTATCATTAAACTCATGTTTTCAAGAACAATGAGTTTCTTCTCATAGCTCATTTTCCATAGATGCTTGACCTAATCAGACAACATTGTCTTTTTTTTTTTTTTTGCAGGTAATCCCGGCAATGATGAGTTACAGTCAAGCTACAGCATCCTGATCCTGGAGAACAACAACTTACAAACAAACTACAGCAACCTGAACCTGGAGAAAAACAACTTACAGACAGCCTACAACGACCTGATCATGGAGAAAACCCAATTAGAACATGAAGTAAACCAGCTGAAGAAAGCAGGTGAGACATTTTAAACCTTTATGAAGGAATATTAAGTCTACTATTATTATTTTGAATTATTGTCAGCAATGTAATGGTATTAAACAAAACAAAAAAATAGTAAACCCTCATCAAATCCCCTCATCATTAATTGCAGTTATAAATAATGTAGACATAGGCCTACCGGTAGTGTAGAAATGTCCCACTATTACATCACTCAATGATGAATACTGAATACTACTACTACTAATACTACTACTACTACTAATACTACTACTACTACTACTACTACTACTACTTCTACTACTACTACTACTACTAATACTACTACTACTACTACTACTACTAATACTACTACTAATACTACTACTACTACTACTACTACTATTATTACTACTACTAATAAGGGTAATAATAATGGCAATAAGGGTAACAATAATAATATTAATATAAAGAATGAGTCTTTAATCTATGGTTTATTCTAGGATTTAGCCTCATTGTCAAATATATTTGGGTCAGTAGACCTAAAACCACATCATTCTGCTAAGATTATTAGATAGTTACGTTTTCTAAAACTAACTCCTGTTTGATGTTTAGTCATGTGTCCCAGTGGATGGCAGCCGTTTGGAAGCAGCCGTTATTACAGATCTAATGAAAAGAAAACCTGGGAGGAAAGTAGAGCACAATGTCAGAAGACATCAGGAGCTGATCTGGTGGTCATTAACAATAACGAAGAAGAGGTTAGTGTGTGTGTGTGTGTGTGTGTGTGTGTGTGTGTGTGTGTGTGTGTGTGTGTGTGTGTGTGTGTGTGTGTGTGTGTGTGTGTGTGTGTGTGTGTCCATCATCCATGCATCTGATGTAATTGTGTTATTACAGTATAATGAACACCTGAATGTATTACAGAATAAATTATTCAATTAAATCATGAACAAATCAACAGGAATTCATCAGCAGTTTGAGCAGCGATGGATCATCATGGGTTGGTCTGAGATGGTCTGGTGGAAACTGGGAGTGGCTGGATGGAAGACCATCAATAATGTGAGACATTTTTTAATTTTAATAATGTCAAAGTCAGTGTATGAGAGCAACTGAGTGGATGTGGTTAAAATATGTTGTTTACTCTGCAGGGTCTGGCCCATTGGATCTTATTTTGATAACCGGTACATTTACTGTGCAGACATCAGTACAGTACAAGGGAGACCTACCGGTATTTATGGAGCAGGCCCATGTTCACAAATACAATACTGGATCTGTGAGAAGAGATGTTTCTCTTAACATCACTGATTAAACTGCAGCTTAGTGCAGTGTTTCCCAAACAATGGGTCTGTCCTGACCCATTGTCAATGGGTTCTCATCATTTGTGGACTATTTCTTATGGCTTGTGACACTTAAATATATTTTTTCTATGTTTCCTATATTTCTTAATTGTTTAAATTATTATTTCAAATGATTTTCACACACAAGAAATATATATATAAAAAAACAAGTGGTCTATGATGTCAGCCATTTCCATATTTGGGAAAATTCACAAATACATGTATTTAAATTAAACTAAACAGTATAACGTATCTCTTAGCAAAATAGCACACATGCGTGTCCTGATGAAGACAGTCGATTTGACATGGCCCCATGTGCGTGGCACCAAAAATGATATTTTGGGTCACTGCTGTAAAAGTTTGGAAACCCAAGTGAAAATGAGAAGTTATTGTATAGATGGACAGTTTATGTTTGCAGCATCAAGGAACTGAGGAACACATATGAGTATGTTATTAATTGACTCCAGTTCAGCATTCCACACCACTGTGTCCTCCAAGCTCATCACCAAAGCTCTCTCCAGGATTCAACATCACCATGTGCAAGTGAATCCTGGACTTCTGACAGACACACCCCAGGTCACAATCTACAGCTGGGTAGATACGACTATATTATGTTTCACTTTCTTTCATTCTATTTTGCAACATGCTATTTGTATTGTTTCTGTTATTTTGCTATTGGATTATATTTTTGTATTGTTGTCACACAAGGACGAGGTCACTTTAACCACATGAGGGATTTTTCACTTTTAGGGTTATTTTAACGTCTACTCAGGCTTTTTAAGTAGCTTGTTTCAATATTTAGCTATTTGATATTAATTTTGTCAGACACAAAAAAGTAATTGTATCAGTACATTATCAGTCACCAGAGCAAAGGGCCGGTGTTAAAAAAAAAAAGTTTAACATGGTTGAAATGGAGTTTAAAGTTACAATGGGTTTGTATAGGAAGGGTCTGATAAAATGAACATTGAATATCTAAATACTGAATCAAGCAACTTAAAAACTGTCTGGGGTGCTCACAAAAACCTGAGTAAATGGTAAAATGACCCCAAACATGTCTGAAAGTGAAATATACCTTTAAACTCTACACTAGATATTCTAGTATTTCCCTCTACACCAGATCTTTTTAGTGAAAATAGCTAATCTTCAATGAAAGCTCATAATGCGTGCCAAAGCAATGCACTGTGAGCTTGTAGATCAGCTATTTTTTTGCTGAATGTTCGCCCCAGAATAGGGCCACTGGGGTTCAATGGTTAAAAGGATGAAACCCTAGGCTGATTTTGTAGTTTGTTTTCCAGTTTCAGGTTAAGAATAAATCTAAAATACAGCACAGTAAAAACAAGGCTGCATGAGACTGACTTTATACTGCACTGCAATGTAAGTAAGCTAGCTAATCAAATTAATAATAATAAATAATAGTTAGATTTTGGTGTGTGCTTGCAAATTGCACATCCATGGCTCTGCATGGGCACACCTAAATATAACACACTATCAATTCCACTGGCCGCAGTGTTGCTTACTAGCCTGCCATTTTCTACACTGCTGTAGTTTTTTTTAACCTGAACCATGAAACTACAAAATCTGCCTTGTGTTTCATGCCCCATTCTCCTCTCATTGCCTACAATGTTGCCACGGAGTAATGTAAAAAATTAAAATATGCTATTACAGTGATTCCTTAATAACTTGATGTTTTGTTATACACGCTTTTTATGAATTGTAAACTAGACATTGGAAGTAAAGTATGTAATAAAACTTTAATTGAGAAAAGTAGCATTCAAGTCTATTATTTAACAATTCTACCGTATATGGAAAACTACTTTAAGTATGTGATAATACTCTGTATTAACCAAGCATTTAACCATAGTGACTGGGGCACAGGGTCCTAGATGCTCTATCTGTGGGTTATATTGATGATCCAATTGTAAACAATACCCAGCATAGATAGCCTGGTTAATAAACCAGACCACACAACACCACCCCGTCTCTTCCCAAAAGGAAGTGTGTGATAGGAGGACAAAAAAATTAGGAGTTGTGAGCCTGTAGATCTGCTATTTTTGCTATTTGATATAAACAAAGTAGGCTATATTAACTGGTTAATGTGAACAGCATTGTTTTTTCTTTCTGAACCCCTTCTAAGCCTGCATGCAAGTTTGCGTGTGTGTGCGATGTGCATGCGTGCATGTCTAAGTGTCAATCATTCACAGTCATTTTAGAAGCATTTCCATGAATTCTCACAAAGTCACTGTATGTGAGTGACTGAGTGAATTATGTTGTTTACTCAGCAGGTACTGCCAGTGGGAATCCTATAGCCTACAGGTACAAAATATAGCTATGGGATTTATACCCGGAACAACTGGAACTGTGCAGACTCCCAGCATTAGACAGTGCATAATGCATTATGTTCATAAAAACGCCTGGATCCTGTGAGAAGTGATGTTTCTATTAACTTCAATGATTAAACCGCAACTGTACCGTCATGAAACTGTACCTTTTCCTATGCAAACTTCTAATGAAGTCTTCAATCAAACTTAGAGTTCTGCTTTGTCAAGTCTAACAATAGTTATTAGTTATATATTAACTTATAAAAAAATTATGTGATAACGCAATCAGGTCAACTATTTATATGTGATTAAACATGTGTTTAATTTCAATTAATTACAAAGCCTCTAATTAATTAGATTATTTTTAATTGAGTCCCAACCCTAATATTTACAAATTAACTCTGACATAGCGTGGCTATTCGTCTTGTAGGCCACTGTTTCCCAAACAGTGCATCGCATCCCATTTGTGGGCCATGGACGCATTTTTATGGGTCCCATAATCTTTGGTACACGAATTTCATGAATTAAAAGAAATGCAATGATTTTTCTAATTTTTTTTCATAAATAAAAGAAGAATCTAAGAAATTCCATGAATTAGAAAACAAATGTCAAAGAAGTAGCGAAAATAGCCGATCTACAAGCTCAAAATGTGGCGTGAAGCGACGCGTTGTGTGCATGTAGATCTGCTGTTTTCACTAGTTCGGGTCCCAGGCAAACGTCTAATCTCTCTTTTGGGTCTTGAGCTAAAAAGTTTGGGAACCACTGCTCTGTAGGCTATGTGCTGTGGACTCAAATTGCCTCAAAATGAAAATGCCACAAGCGGTTCTGATGAGGAAGGTCTGAAGATGCTACTGTATGTTGAAGCCTACATGATGTAATTTACTGATCATTAGGCAGATATAGAGACACGCTTCCTTTTTGCATTCTGCAGTTACTGTTGAAAGTTAATGTACTCTGCACAGTCAGTGTATACACAATGGCAGTAGGTGTTTGTGGATTTCCTAGTGTGAATCGTTGTCAAGGTGATTTCTCCGTTTGTGGAAAAATACTTAATTGTACAAAAACAATGATTGTCTTTCTTGTAGCATCAAAAGACTTTCATTCAGAATTCCTTGCTGTATGAACTCATCCAAAAAAAGAAAAAAAAAGGATAGTTTTCTGAGTCAATGCACATATACTTTCTGTTGCAGGACATAACTAAAACAACAAGGCCTCTCAGTTGTTGCTCTGTGACCACAAAGGAAATAAGCCTGGCTTTTTTGCATTTCATCTTTTTGATAATGGTGTATAATGTATGCATTTATTAAATGTTTGCTTTTATCAATAAAGAGGTCAAAGTGTGCATGCTGTTTCTCATACTTCATTCCAGTTTTAGAGTGTTTTTATTTCTTATTACTTGACCTCTGCTCTGCAAAGTGCAGTGATGAAAGTGATGACACTTCATGCACGTTAAATAATTACATGGCAGCAGAGGCGTAATTTGACCAATATCTAGGGTGTTGCAAGGAATGGAGTTTGTCCACTCGTGTGAAAAATGTCGGGTTTTATCCGGTTTTGGGTGTTTCTTTTATTATTTCAGTTTCGGGTGTTTATTCCCCACACAACAGTCTAACAAGTATGACAGTTGCAGCAAGACATTTGGTACAAGAGATATTTGTTTAAGAAGTGCCAATAAGAATAAACCATTTGATAATCTCTGCAATAATTTCTAAATGGCTACAAAACATTGTGTTTGATGCAGGACAATAATTATTTTAATAACAATAAGGGAATATCAGTGAATAATAATACTTTAATACATTTTAAACCCCTTTTTAATTATTATTTTTCAAAAATTTGAAAAAAAATCTTAACATTAATTTTCAAGCCTAATATGTGTAATCTTTAAGTACAGTTCGGATATTGCAGTTATGTACA
Organism: Nannobrachium achirus; assembly: GCF_963921795.1. Lineage (NCBI taxonomy): Eukaryota > Metazoa > Chordata > Actinopteri > Myctophiformes > Myctophidae > Nannobrachium > Nannobrachium achirus. Next base: position 7,842,894 of record NC_137826.1, on the reverse strand, counting down.
GGTATATTCATAGCCAGACAACCAGAGAGAGAGGGATTGAGAGCTGATCACTTAACATTCCAATCAATCAACTCAATTGTCGCCAGCTGATCTCTGTGTGAAACCTACTGTAGACTCCAGTGAGCAGTTGGTTAATTCTTTAAAAAATCATAACTCTTGACAGGAATGAGCTAGAGACTTACTTTTTTTTCCTAAATGCTCAGAAATGCTAGGGTGTTGCAAAGGCAACACCCTGGAGGCCCAAATGACGCCCCTGCATGGCAGTGTGTGCTTAATGTTGGTGACACTGATACTGTAGTTGCAGTCTTTATTATTATATGGGTGTTATTATTTGTATTTTTGTACTAGGCGAAAGGAGAGATCATGAATGTGCTTATTGGGAAGTGCTTTGTAAATTCTTTTTGTAGCCTAGTCTTTTTTTTTAAGCCAGTGCTTACAGAAACATCTTTTCGACTACTTGATACACTAAAGTCAGTGGTGGTTACTGTGATTCCTTAAGAACTTTTATCAATTGTCATAGTTACCTGGTCATTGAAATTATGTATTAAAACTATCAGGGCACTATTCAAGTTTGAATAAATACAAATTGTAGCCTATATGTGTACTGTACAAAATCACTCTTTTAACTGAGATCCATCCCATGTACACATACACAAACTAACACAAACTAAAATTATAACTGAAGTATTTCTCACCTCATTTAACGAGTGCAGCACTTGGTCAATGTCGGTATGTTCCATAAATAAAGTGGTATTTGATTTGATCAAAGCTTAATACAGTACAATGGCCATAAAGTAATATTATAAAATACTAATTATATAGTTTGATGCAAAACAAAAATCACTGCTGTCTTTTTCTGCATGAATAGCAAACAGGAAGAGGGGAGCTGTGTGTTTAAAACTGTTTCCTGTTTCCTACGTCTAAACAAGGTGTTATAGACCACACAAACAGATGTCATTATTTGTGATGTCAATCACTTCATACAGTGCTATTTCTTATCTACAATTTCACATTACCGTTATTATAAACACAACAAAGCTTACTTTTTTCCCCACCTCTTTTCAATTGGTTTCAATGAGTTCAACTTTACTACCATTTAATGGAGGGTACTGTATGTACCCGTCCCACCAGACTCCCATAAACTACCAGAACAGAAACCGAGTAACTAACCACGAAACCAGTAAAGAGAGAAACAGAGTGAACTGAACTGAAAAAGAAAACGAACTATTAAAGGGCCTACACCATGCTTTTAAAACTATATTTTTTGTATAAATATATGCTCAAAATTTAGTCTTAGACAGGTCTTAACCCTCAAACACACACTCTGACCATTCCTTTTGTTTCTACTAGCTGTGCTATTATTAGGTTCTCAAGCTGCAATACCAAAACGGCCTTTGTTTGCTCAGTGGCGCATCTAGTGGGGTTTTTTCCTCTCCTCTCCAACGTTGACAACAAATATATTGTGCCAATTAAAAATAGGATAATGTTGCAGCTCTGATTATAGCCTACTGTAGGCCTATGTTGTATGATATAAGCCTACTGTCAAATGACACAGGGCGACCGTTGCTAGACCAGACATTAGAGAACGTTAATCTACATTAGACAATCAACCCCACCCGCATTGTATTTATGTATAATGTATAAAAATGTATGAAATTTAACAGCCCATTTATTTATTTATTATGGCGATAATGTACCATCTGCGGTGCAGATGAAAACGCTCCAACCAGGAGGAAGAGGAGCCGGTCGAGCGACCAGACCGAGCGTAGTTGCCCGACATAGGTGCACCGTCTCGGGCTCGCTCGCCACGCGAGCCCGGCTCGCTCGCCACGCGAGCTCCGGGGATCAGGGAGGGGAAAACCGGGGGTGGGACAGCGATAGGAGAGGCGGTCTATTACGGACACGGAGGAGGAGGGAAGGGGGTCCGACCGGCATGGACCCCCTGCGGGCCGGGGAGCAGCAGGAGGAGGAGGAGGCCAGCGGCGGCCGCTTAGCGGCGCTGCGACTCGGAGCGGCCGGGGAGGAGGGAAGCTCCATGGGCGGCGGGGACACCGTCTGCTCCCTGCCCGGGGAGAGAGACCTGGGCAACGGGGGAACGGCGCGGGCCGTGGCTGGTTTGTGGTTTGTGGCAAAGGCAAAGCCAAGATTGATCTGGGCTTTTCTTCACAGCCACAGACAGGACCATCGCCATTAAAAATAGTATTTTGTTTCCTTGATAGAAGGGACGAAGCTTGGGTCCTCGCAGTCTATAACGTCACATATATAGTGCAATCCAGGAACGTTAAGACAACAAATGAGGGGCTGGGTTTACAACAGTAGCTCTGGTTTTTACCTGAAGGGCGGGGGGGGGGGGGGGGGGGGGGGGGGACGCGTGTGACGTCACATGCGTCAACTCTCAGAACAGCACTGTTCTGAGAACCCGTGGAAAGCTTTTCAACTCTGCCTTCCCAAAAACAGAGAAAGACACAATGGTCAGAAATGAGGATAGAAGATGCCAGTGGGACCCCAAAAAAAGGTTTTAAAATAGAAAAAGTGAAATTTCATGGTGTAGGTCCTTTAAGGGAATACATGACTGGTGTTGTCTGGGGTGATGGAGAGAGCAAACTAGACACAGCTCCTCTTTATAGACTAAGGCCGTAATCAGTGCATGAAGGACAGCTGAGGCAGGGAGGAGCAGCCAGGGCAAGGTGAGTGTCTGGCCAAGACCAGAGCAGCAGAGCCAAGAGCCATCCAGCAAGGCCATTATACCCGTAGTCTGTAGACACAGAAACATTAGTGAACATCTGAACAACCCTTTTTTAACCCTTTTTTAAATAGGCTAATGTTGGTGAAAATAGATGATGAGTTGAAAGCTTATATATCTGCTATTTTGCTCTTTAATATAAAGAAAGTATATTAGCTAAGTAGGCCTAAATACTGTATGAAATTCAAGATTTCTTTTTCGTCACATTATTTGATGTGCTACAGAATAGCTCAAAATGAAAAGGACACAAGATGAGGAAGGTCTGAAGATGCTCTGTTGTACAGTACATGTCATGATCAAGTCATCTCTCGTGTCCTTAAAGTCACATGCCTGTAAGGCTATGACCAACCGGTTCCATCATGGAGGCTGAGCAGTCGGGGTTGGGGTCGGGGAAAGAAGCCCCCTCGCCCCCTCTCACCAATACCATCCTCCAATATCCGACGCAACCTACTGCGTACGGCCGTTGGCAGACACTCGGGGGGCTCGCCCTCCCTCCATCCAGTTCCCCCACGTCCCCCAACGGTCATCGTTGCTCCTCCATCCACAGCCCAGACGCCGGACAGCAGCACCTCAAAAACAGTCCCCCCACCGCTCTCTGCTGTGCCCACTTTGCTCCCTCTGTTTCCCCCCACCATGGTTATTATCTGGGACTCGATAACAAAGCACATCCAATTTCTTAATGCAAAAACACACTGTTTCCCTGGCGCAACCACCTCTGATATCCTTGCCAAACTTCCAGAAATCCTGCCTCTCTCCCATCCACAGTCACTAACATCCTTCTTCATATCGGTACAAATGACTTTCTGAGAAATGCAGGTTAAACTTCCAAAAGATTTTCACACTCCTCAACAGCTGTGGACTATCAGTCCATTTTTCTGGTCCACTCCCCACTCACAATCGTGGCGATATCCGCCTCAGCTGTATGTTGTCTTTACATTATTGGCTCCAATCCGCCTGTTACTCCGCCAAGTTTCACTATATCAATAACTTCCTTTTATTCTGGGACCGTCCTTCCTTTTTCATTTCTGATGGCCTGCACCCGAGTCGACTCGGGTGTAAAATGTTAATGAATAATCTCCGCCGTTCTGTGGCAGCAACAACTCCATTGACTCCTATTCCCATCTGACCCGGCTGTGACCACTTCCGGTCAATCTCGCACTCACAGCCCCTGCACTGCCCCCTTGCGGCCCGGCGGACACTCTATTTCTATCCCCACTGCATTATCTATTAGCTCCCCTTTCTCCACTTTAGATTTAATTCCGCCACTTTGCAATAATGTCACACTTCTTCCTACCCCTGTTTCTGTTAATTCAGCTCCACATCTATTCCATTTCCCAACTTTAATTAGCTTCAGACAATCTAACCAGCCAACTAGACGCTTCGTGGAGCATGCTCATTTAAGACCTCTGAGACAGTCCATTTCACCACCTAGTCCGGTCACCACCACCCATAGGATGGCCCCTCCTTAATACCAGATCAATGAATCTCAAAACCCGCTGGCTTCCCTGAGCTCCTCCCCCCTCACTGTTCCTTTTTTAATTCACCGAGAATCTCTAGATCTCTATGCACAGGTGGTGGTCTAGCCACAATTTACAAATCACACTTTTCATGTCGATTGACTCCCACCACAAGCAACTCCAGCTTTGAGCTCCAATTATTTCAGCTACATCTGTCCTCCCCTCTGCTCTTTGCCCTTGTCTATCGGCCCCCAAAATCTAAGGATTTTATTAACGAATTTGGCGATTTTCTCTCAGGGATTATGGTAAAATATGACCACGTGTTGATTTGTGGTGATATGAATATTCACGTCTCCTGTGAATCACACCCTCTAGTTAAAGATTTTTTAAATCTCATCGAGTCATTCAACCTCACTAGATCCGTTACCGACCCCACTCACGAAAAAGGCCACATACTAGACCTCGTTCTATCATTTGGCCTCACTACCTCTGTCGTTGATGTTTTTCTAATTCCATGCATTTCCGATCATTTCCCCATGCATCAAATCACTCATTTGTTCTTCTATTCAGTACTAGCCCTTTCCCGTTTGAAGATGAGAGCTCCGAAATGATGTGCAGTGTGTGGGTTATGGGGCATGCACTGTGCACACAGTATATGAGGGATGGAAAGTAACTTTAACTGGTGCTTGCATGATAATATGTAGGAGCATCAAGAAATATCCGTTTCGTTTAATGGCTATAGAGATACTGTGTACCGATCGGCATGATTTTTGGACAAAATCTGTAGGAGTACTGTCCAACAATGTGTTTTACTCAAACCCGCCTCCTGGTGGCGCTGTAACAGGGCCAGTGCTAGATGCAGAATTATATATGCCTCATGCTAGATGCAGAATAGATACACCATAAAAATGCTAATATACATCATAAGATTTGTGAAAGTGACAAACGGGCTTCGAAGTTATGTCAGGTCTGTTCATATGCTAATGGTCATGCGGATTCAGATCAATTGCTCCAGCAACCGAGGAGAAACAGTCGGACAGACAGACAGACAGACAGACAGACAGACAGACAGACAGACAGACAGACAGACAGACAGACAGACAGACAGACAGACAGACAGACACTCAGACACTCAGACAGACAGACATTCGGAGAAGTATATGTTTGATCGTGGGGAAAATGTGACCTTTAGTTTTAAAAGATGAATAATTCCTTCCTGTGGGAAGGATGAGTGTCCAAAATGAAGCTTTGTTATACACTGAGGAAGGCCTTTGGCCACAGAGTCAGATATGTGCTGTGTGCTGTGGACCCAGAGCTTCTGATGAGGACGGTTCTCAAGATGCTGTGTCTTACGGTACATTTCATAATTTGCAGACCATTAGACAGACACTGTAACAGATGAAGCTATCTTTTTTGTATTCTGCAGTCACTGTTGAAAGTCACTCAGTACTGTGTGGTCAATGTGAGATCACACATTTCCTGTGAACAGCACATTGCTCTGAACCATCCCCTTGCTGCTATAACTGTTTGCATATTCTGCTTCATGAGTAGTTGTTGTGGTTTTCTGTCTTGTACTTCCTTATCACTTCATTATTGTGTCTACCAGCCACAGACACACAGTACAAATCTGATAAACTTGTAATATATTTTGATATAGCTCATAAAGAAGGTAGACTCATTTCATATCCTGTATCATATTTACCATTTGTAGTCAAACGTTACTTTTCAAGCCTCTCCTTCTTGTAAGATGTCTTCGGATATTTATGCCATGCCAGACATGACAAAGAAGGTGAGACGCAGGAATGACGAAAGTGGCCAGATAGGAGATGCTGAGGACAGTGGACAACAGAGTGATGGAGAAAGGGGACAGGGAGCTGACACTACAGATATTTATGCCATGCCAGACTTGACAAAGAAGGTGAGGAACAGGGATGGAGAAAGAGGACAGAGAGGTGACACTGGGGACAGTGGACATCTGGAAGAAAGAGGAGAGTGGGAGGAGAGAGTGGTGGAAATCTACCAGAGTGTGGATGATTTCAGAAGTCATGATGTCGTCCCTGGACCACAGGATGTCATGATGGAGAACACAGCAGGAGGACAGAGTGAGTTTAACTCAATCACTGTAAAGTAAAAAAAAAAACTATTGTTCAGATTAATTCAGATTTTCTTGCAGGACAAAACGTAACAACTGATGGCCCAATTCTGACAGCTCAATAGTCCTAAAAAATGTTTGGTTAGTGTTTGGCTTAGTAATGCATGCCAATGGCACTTCAGAACCATTGGCTACAGGACTAATGACATAGCACAACATTCTTTTGCTGTGTAACAATATTATTTTAGAGAGAATGTTTAGGGCCCTAACTTACCTTACTTGCCTTGCTTCTTTTTTACTCTTTTGAAAAACATTTTAAAATAGTGAAAATAGTCAATCTATATTGACACATTGTGAGCTTGTAGATTGGCTATTCAAATATTAAACACACACACACACACACACACACACACACACACACACACACACACACACACTATATATATATATATATATATATATATATATATATATATATATATATATATATATACAGATCCTTCTCGAAAAAATTGAATATTGTGTAAAAGTACATCTTGAAACTGTCATATATTTCTTGAAACTTTCATATATTCTAGATACATTGGACATTCAGTGAATTATTCCAACCATTTTTTTGTTAAAAGTTTGAATTTTTATGGCATACATCTCATGAATTTCAAAAGTCCATATTTCAAAATATTACACTATTACACAAACCACTCAAAACAAGGATTTATAATAGCGAAATGTCAACCTTCTGAAGTCAGAGTTGTTTGAAAACAGTGGGAAGTTTCCGAAGTCAGTTATGATTTGGGGTGCTATGGCATCTGCAATGCTTTTTCACACAATATTCTAATTTTTCGAGAAGGATCTGTATATATATTATTATTATTATTAATATTATTATTATTTATTTTTTTCCTTCTCCAAAATAGTAAAACATGCCTATGAAGGTTTTGGCATAAGGGATAAGGCAGTGCACAAGAGAGGGCCCTCAGTCTTGTTTTTCTCTCAGTCGCATGTACTGTACTACGTTTCAGGACAACGCAGGACTTTCATAGTGGTTGCTGTATGTACGGGGATGCTGAGTCATTTAGTGCTGGGTGTCATCATAGGCCAGGCAGTGCACTGTGAGTATTCCATGACACAACACAACACTTCTTCTCAAAGCTCATTTTCCATATGCTTGACCTTATCATGACAACATTGTTTATCATCCCTCTCTCTCTTTTTTTTAATTAATTTTTTAACAGGTAATTCAGGCAATAATGAGTTACAGACAAACTACAACAAACTGATCCTGGAGAAAACCCAATTAGAGCGTGAAGTAATCCAGTTGAAGAAAGCAGGTGAGACGTTACAAACCTTTATGAAGAAATATTAGTTACTCTACTATTATTATTGTGTGTGTGTGTTGTTACAGTCAGTTTGGGTAACTCAGTGCTTTCAGCGTCCTGCCCAGATGCGCTGAGATTCTCTCTGCATCTTGCTAAGATGCCGTTGGGCGGGTGACCCGGCGTCATGGGTGCAGAAAGAGCGAATACACTTCCTGTCACCGGCGCCTGCTGCGGCGTCGCCGGAACTGATGACAACAGCTTCCTATATGCCGCGGCAATTATACCTAATCCGTGGCACAGCATAGGAATCATTGCCGCGGCTGTTGTTGGCAGTTCCGGCGACGCCGCGGCACGTGCCGCTGCCGGAAAATGCATTCGCTGTCCCTCCATGGGTGAGACGCAGTGAGGGTGAGAATGTGTTGCAACAATGTAGACATATAGTGTAGAAATGTCCCACTATAACATTACTCAATGACAACTACTACTACTACTACTACTACGGGATTACCCTTATTATTATTATTATTAGTCAAATACATTTGGAGCAGTAGACCTAAAACCACATCATTCTGCTAAGATTACTCTAGATATTTAAGTTTTGTATTTGACAGTAACATTATTATATTTAAACCATATTTTAGAATAAATTATATATTATCAATGCATTGGAAATCCATCAATAAAACTCTTGTTTGATGTTTAGTCAAGGGTTGTCCCAATGGATGGAAGCAGTTTGGATGCAGCTGTTATTACAGATCTACTGAAAAGAAAACCTGGGAGGAAAGCAGAGCAAAATGTCAGAAGACTGGAGCAGATCTGGTGGTCATTAACAGTAAAGAACTGGTTAGTGTGTGTGTGCGTGCGTGCGTGCGTGCGTGCGTGCGTGCGTGCGTGTGTGTGTGCGTGTGTGTGTGTGTGTGTGTGTGTGTGTTTTCTCGCTTATACCCAGGTGTCCATCATGTTTGTGTTTTAACTGTGTTGTTATATGAAAGCCTGAATTTCAATAATGAAAAAATCAACAGGAATTCATCAGCAGTTTGAACAGCAATGGATCATCATGGATTGGTCTGAGACGGGCTCAGGGAAACTGGGAGTGGGTGAATGGAAGTCCATCAACAGCGTGAGACATTTTTGAATTTTAATAATGTCAAAGTCAGTCTATGTTAGCGACTGAGTGGATGTGGTTAAAATATGTTGTTTACTCTGCAGAATCTGGTCCAGTGAACTTGACGACCGGTACAGTTACTGTGCAGACTTCAGGACAGTACAAGGGAGATCTACTTATAGAGCAGGCCTATGTTCAGGAATACAACCCTGGATCTGTGAGAAGAAATGTTTCTCTTAACATCACTGATTAAACTGCAGCTTAGAGCAGTGTTTCCCAAACAATGGGTCTGTCCTGACCCATTGTCAAAGGTGCGTCATCATTTGTGGACCTATAGAAATCACAAAATTGGAAATTGCAAGTGTGGTTGCCGTGACACGAATTTCGCGAATTAATTCCGTCTTACCATTTCATTTTCCCGGTTCAAGTCAGTGGGAAAAATGTATTTACTAATAAATTAATGGCCATATACGGACGGAGAGCTCTGTGTCATTCCTTGACCCTTTTATGCCCATACGTGCCCGTATATGGAGATCCCTCATCAATATTAAGCCCATATCTTGGAAAGCCCGGCATATACTGTATGGAGGTATGTGTCAGTCTGATATGTATGTATACATATCAGATATAGATATATGTATATGATGTCAGACATCTATGATGTCAGCCATCTCCATATTTGGGAAAAGTTTAATTTGTAATTAAAGTCAATGAGAAAATTAATTCTCAACAAATACATTTATATAGAAACTATATAACCTTTAATCTCTTAAAAAATAGCAGGCATGCGTGTTCCGATGAAGCCGGTAGATTTGACATATGGCCCTAGTGCGTGCCACCAAAAATGTTCATTTGGGTCACCACTGTAAAAGTTTGGAAACCCAAGTGAAAATGAGAAAATCTACCAACAAGTTATTGCGACCGAAGGTCGCATATACTCTGAAGAATCGTGTCGCTTGAGTGTCCGAAGCCTCGTGACCGTCCTTCCGAAGCCTCTGTGATGTCAGTGTGATGTCAGCGAGTTGTGACATCACTTCCTGTACAGGGCAGCTACACGAAATGTGGATAACACTATATATGGAGATAGTCCAGTCCATCATGTCATATGGGACTACCGTCATAGAAAGTAGCCATTGTTAGGCCGGAGTCAATGGCTGTCTGTCTGACTGCCAAGTCTGCCATTGACTTGCAGCGCATGAACGCCGCACTGGAGCGTGAAAACCAACAGGCCTGATGGAAAATGATACATGGCCGCAGGCTTTGTGACGTCCCACATCTTATGTGCTGGGCATACTACTAACCGACGCCAAGGACCTCCAGAGGCCATACAAAGAGTATCTAACCCGAGGCCCCTTACTAAGTAGCATACATTTACAACATACCTTCTCCAAAAACATCAATATTGAACTCCATATGTATATGGATACATACATGTATTTTTATTAATAAAGGATAAAATAAAATAAAAATGCCATAGATGGGCATTCCCAAAAGCAAAATCCCTTTATGCCCATATATGGGGATTTCTGATGTCATCAATCTCTGACCCTAACTAGCTCAAAAGCCTGCTTTACTCTGATTTACACCCTACCTTTCCAGATGATGACCTATTGGGTACACACTTATGTCCAAATATAGATATCCCAAGGCATCAAACCTAAGCTTGGCTTTACTAATTAACCTATGTTTCATGCCCATATATGGAGATCCCTGTCCCAATGTTATCAATATTAAGGATATATCTGGAAATGCCCATATTTGGTAATGTCCACATATGGGCATGTTTTGACATAACATAGTCAGGGAACTCCATGTATGGGCATAACATTGATTCTGTGAGTGTGCCATGATTCTGTGAGTGTGCTGAGCTCCTAGGGTTGATACCCTCACAAAAACATGAACAAACTCCCCCCAGAATGACAACAACTAGAATCGTCAGAGAAACGCTGTGGTTGGCCAGATTGTCAAGAATTGGCGCGACCTCGCCCTTTAGGGCGAGGTTGCATGTCACCCTGAGGTCGCATTCCACCCTTGGGTGTCTTACTAGTTGTATAGATGGACAGCTTATGTTAACACATACAGTATGAAAATGTTGTTGATTTACCCCAAGCCACAATCTACAGCTGGGTAGATGCAACTATATTAAGTTTCACTTTATTTTATTCTATGTTGTATGCTATTTGTATTGTTTTAGCTATTTATTATTTTGACTTTTTGACCGTATTATATTTTTGTGTATATTTACGAGGATACTTTAACCACATGATGGATATTTCCATTTTGGCGTTATTTTAATGTATACTCAGGCTTTTTAAGTTGCTTGTTTCAATTTCATTTAGCTATTTGATATTCATTTTGTCAGACAAGTAATTGAAAAGGGGCCGGTGTTTTAAGAGAGTTTAACATGGTTAAAATGGAGTTTAAAGTTACAATGGGTTCGTATAGGAAGACCCCAAACATGTCTGAAAGTGAAATATACCTTTAAACTCTATACTAGATATTCTAGTATTTCCCTCTACACCAGATCTTTTTAGTGAAAATAGCTAATCTTCAATGAAAGCTCATAATGCGTCCCAAAGCAATGCACTGTGAGCTTGTAGATCAGCTACTTTTTGCTGAATGTTCGCCCCAGAATAGGGCCACTGGGGTTCAATGGTTAAAAGGATGAAACCCTAGGCTGATTTTGTAGTTTGTTTTCCAGTTTCAGGTTAAGAATAAATCAAAAATACAGCACAGTAAAACAAGGCTGCATGAGACTGACCTTATACTGCACTGCAATGTAAGTAAGCTAGCTAATCAAATTAATAATAATAAATAATAGTTAGATTCTGGTGTGTGCTTGCAAATTGCACATCCATGGCTCTGCATGGGCACACCTAAATATAACACACTATCAATTCCACTGGCCGCAGTGTTGCTTACTAGCCTGCCATTTTCTACACTGCTGTAGTTTTTTTTAACCTGAACCATGAAACTACAAAATCTGCCTTGTGTTAGTGTTTCATTCCCCATTCTCCTCTCATTGCCTACAATGTTGCCACGGAGTAATGTAAAAAATAAAAATATGCTATTACAGTGATTCCTTAATAACTTGATGTATTGTTATACACGCTTTTTATGAATTGTAAACTAGACATTGGAAGTAAAGTATGTAATAAAAATGTAATTGAGAAAAGTAGCATTCAAGTCTATTATTTAACAATTCTACCAACCTATGGGGGGCACAGGGTCCTTAGATGCTCTATCTGTGGGTTATATTGATGATCCAATTGTAAACAATACCCAGCATAGATAGCCTGGTTAATAAACCAGACCACACAACACCACCCCGTCTCTTCCCAAAAGGAAGTGTGTGATAGGACAAAAAAAATAGGAGTTGTGAGCCTGTAGATCTGCTATTTTTGCTATTTGATATAAACAAAGTAGGCTATATTAACTGGTTAATGTGAACAGCATTGGTTTTTTTTTCTGAACCCCTTCTAACCCTGCATGCAAGTTTGCGTGTGTTTGCGATGTGCATGCGTGCAAGTGTCAATCATTCACAGTAATTTTAGAAGCATTTACATGAATTCACACAAAGTCACTGTATGTGAGTGACTGAGTGAATTATGTTGTTTACTCAGCAGGTACTGCCAGTGGGAATCCTATCCAACAGGTACAAAATATAACAATGGATTTATACCTGGAACAACTGGAACTGTGCTGACTCCCGGTATTGGACACTAGTGCATAATGCATTATGTTCAGATAAAAACACCTGGATCCGTGAGAAGTGATGTTTCTCTTAACTTCAATGATTAAACCACAACTTAGAGTTCTGCTTTGTCAAGTCTAACAATAGTTATTAGTTATATATTAACTCATAGAAAAATAACGTGATAATGCAATCAGGTCAAATATTTATATGTGCTTAAACATGTGTTTAATTTCAATTAATTACAAAGCCTCTAATTAATTTGATTATTTTTAATTGAGTTCCAACCCTAATATTTACAAATTAACTCTGACATAGCGTGGCAATTCGTCTTGTAGGCCACTGTTTCCTAAACAGTGCATCGCGACCCATTTGTGGGCCATGGACGCATTTTTATGGGTCCCATAATATTTGGTACATGAATTTCATGAATTAAAAGAAATGCAATGATTTTTCTAATTATGATTTTTTAATAAATAAAATAAGAATGTCATAAAATTAGAAAACAAATGTCAAACAAGTAGCGAAAATAGCCGATCTACAAGCTCAAAATATGGCGTGAAGCGACGCGTTGTGTGCTTGTAGATCTGCTGTTTTCACTAATTCGGGTCCCAGGCAAACGTCTAATCTCTCTTTTGGGTCTTGAGCTAAAAGGTTTGGGAACCACTGCTCTGTAGGCTATGTGCTGTGGACTCAAATGGCCCCAAAATGAAAATGCCACAAGCGGTTCTGATGAGGAAGGTCTGAAGATGCTACTGTCCTGTTTGTTGAAGCCTATGATGTAATTTACAGATTATTAGGCAGATATAGAGACACACTTCCTTCTTGCTTTCTGCAGTTACTGTTGAAAGTTAACGTGCTCTGCACAGTCAGTGTATACGCAGCAGAGTAGGTGTTTATGGATTTCCTAGTGTGAATCGTTGTCAAGGTGATTTCTCCGTTTGTGGATACAATTCTTCATTGTACAAAAACAATGATTGACTTTCTTGTAGCATCAAAAGACTTTCATTCAGAATTCCTTGCTGTATGAACTCATCCTCAGCCAGTTCAGTATCATTCCTTTTTAATTTGAAAAAAAAAAAAAAAAAAAAAAAAAGAAGAAATCTGAGTCAATGCACTATACTTTCTGTTGCAGGACATATCTCTAAAACAACAAGGCCTCTCAGTTGTTGCTCTGTGACCACACAGGAAATAAGCCTGGCTTTTTTGCATTTAATCTTTTTGATAATGATGTATAATGTATGCATTTATTAAATGTTTGTTTTTATCAATAAAGAGGTCAAAGTGTGCATGCTGTTTCTCATACTTCATTCCAGTTTTAGAGTGTTTTTATGTCTTATTACTTGACCTCTGCTCTGCAAAGTGCAGTGATGAAAGTGATGACACTTCATGCACGTTAAATAATTACATGGCAGTGTATGTTTCATGTTGGTGATACTGATACTGTAGTTGCCGTCTTTATTATTATTATATGGGTTATTATTTGTATTTTTGTACTAGGCGAAAGGAGAGATCATGAATGTGCTTATTGGGAAGTGCTTTGTAAATTCTTTGTGTAGTCTTTTTTTTTAAGACAGTACAGAAACATCTTTTCCACTGCTTGATACACTAAAGTCAGTTACTGTTAAGAACTATTGTCAATTGTCATAGTTACCTGGTCATTGAAACTATTTATTAAAACTATCAGGGTACTATTCAAGTTTAAATAAATACACATTGTAGCCTATTGTACTCTACAAAATCACTCTTTTAACTGAGATCCATCCCATGTACACATACACAAACTAAAATTATAACTGAAGTATTTCTCTCCTCATTTAACGTGTGCAGCACTTGGTCAATGTCGGTATGTGTTCCATAAATAAAGTGGTATTTGATTTGATCAAAGCTTAATACAGTATGGCCATAAAGTAATATTATAAAATACTAATTATATAGTTTGATGCAAAACAAAAAGCACTGCATGAATAGCAAACAGGAAGAGGGGAGCTGTGTGTTTAAAACTGTTTCCTGTTTCCTACGCCTAAACAAGTTGTTATTGACCACACAAACAGATGTCATTGTTTGTGATGTCAATCACTTCATACAGTGCTAGTTCTTATCTACAATTTCACATTACCGTTATTATAAACACAACAGAAGTTTACTTTTTTCCCCACCTATTTTCAATTGGTTTCAATGAGAGCAACTGTACTACCATTTAATGGAGGGTATGTACCCGTCCCACCAGACTCCCATAAACTACCAGAACAGAAACCGAGTAACTATAACCACGTGACCAGTAAAGAGAGAAACAGAGTGAACTGAACTGAAAAATAAAACTATATTAAGGGAATAAATGGTGTTGTCTGGGGTGCAGAGAGCAAACTGGAAACAGCTCCTCTTTATCCACGAGTTTCCAACGCCCCATAGCGTATTGCGCAGACGTTGTACCGAGCTTCCGGCGCCACAGCCGAGTGTGATTTACAAGCTCACAATGGGCTGCATCTGCGACGCGATGTGAGCTTGTATGTCTGCTGTTAAACCGGAAGTGTGGTCCAAATAATCTCCAGTAAACTCCTGCGGAAACAGGTGGATAGACTAAGGCCATAATCAGTGCATGAGGGACAGCTGAGACAGGGAGGAGCAGCCAGGGCAAGCTGAGTGTCTGGCCAAGACCAGCAGCAGAGCCAAGAGCCAACCAGCAAGGCCGTATATAGTCTGTAGACACAGAAACAATAGTGAACATCTGAACAACCCTTTTTTAAATAGGCTAATGTTGGTGAAAATAGATAAACAAATGATGAGTTGAAAGCTTATATATCTGCTATTGTGCTATTTAATATAAAGAAAGTATTAGCTAAGTAAATATGAAATTCAAGATTTCTTTTTCGTCACATTATTTTATGTGCTACAGACTTAAAGGAGTAGTTCACCCCAAAAATGACTTTTTTTCTATTGATTACTCATGCCATGGAGAGTAGAGTTCAATAATATATTTTGGTTTTTGTCACATTCCTAAGACAAAAATGTAATTAGAGTAAATTTACCCCCATTGATTCCGGATGGTGACCCGTTTCAAAACGGGTCACCATCTGGAATGAATGGGGGTAAATTTATTGTTATGACATTTTTGTCTTAGGAATGTGTCAAAACCCAAAAAATATTATTGAACTCTACTCTACATGGCATGAGTAATCAATAGAAAAAAAGTCATTTTGGGGGTGAACTACTCCTTTAAATAGCTCAAAATGAAAAGGACTCAAGATGAGAAAGGTCTGAAGATGCTCTGTTGTACTGTACATGTAATGATCAAGTCATCTCTAGTGTACCTAAAGTCACATGCCTGTAAGGCTATGACCAATCTCTAACCAGGTTTGAGTGATGAAGGTCATCTGTTCAATATGGTTGCTGATGTCGTGTTGATGGGAGACAGACAGACAGACAGACAGACAGACAGACAGACAGACAGACAGACAGACAGAGAGACCTACAGACAGACAGACAGACAGACAGACAGACAGACAGACAGACAGACAGACAGACAGACAGACAGACAGACAGACAGACAGACAGAATAGATGTTCAGTAACAGTTCAGTTACGGTTCAGTTGATTTTTATCATGTGTTTGGTCAGGTGCATCAAATCACCCCTATTGTTCTTCTATTCAGTATAGTGGTGAAAATGTGACCTTTAGTTTTAAAAGATGAATAATTCCTTCCTGTGGGAAGGATGAGTGTCCAAAATGAAGCTTTGTTATACAATAAGGAAGGACTTTGGCCACACAGTCAGCTATGTGCTGTGTGCTGTGGACCCAGAGCTTCTGATGAGGAAGGTTCTGAAGATGCTGTGTCATACATTTCATATAATTTGCAGACCATTAGACAGATACTGTAACAGATAAAGCTATCTTTTTGTATTCTGCAGTCACTGTTGAAAGTCACTCTGTCTGCACTGTGTGGTCAATGTGAGATCACACATTTCCTGTGAACAGCACATTGTTCTGAACCATCCCCTTGCTGCTATAACCGTTTGCATATTCTGCTTCATGAGTAGTTGTTGTGGTTTTCCGTCTTTACTTCCTTATCACTTCATTGTTGTGTCTACCAGCCACAGACACACAGTACAAACCTGATAAACATATTTTGATATAGCTCATAAAGAAGGTAGATTCATATCCTGTATCATATTTACTATTTGTAGTCAATAGTTACTTTTCAAGCCTCTCCTTCTTGTAAGATGTCTTCTGATATTTATGCCATGCCAGACACGACAAAGAAGGTGAGACACAGGAATGAAGAAAGTGACCAGAGAGGGGATGCTGAGGGCAGTGGGCATTTGGGGGAGAGGGGAGATAAAGAGGAGAGAGTGGAGGACATCTACCAGAATGTGGACGATTTCAGAGGCCTGGACATGGAGGAAGACTGTACAAAAAACGTGAGACATAGGGATGGAGAAAGAGGACAGAGAGGTGACACTGGGGACAGTGGACATCTGGAAGAGAGAGGAGACAGGGAGGAGAGAGTGGTGGACATCTACCAGAGTGTAGACGATATCAGAAGTCATGATGTCGTCCCAGGACCACAGGATGTCACGATGGAGAACACAGTAGGAAGACAGGGTAAGTTTGATTAGGTTGTGAATCATTGTACTGTTAATTTCTCTGTTTCAAAGTGGATTATTTATGTATTTATTATTATACAAAAAATAATTATTAATCCAGATATTCTTGCAGGACAAAACTTAAACCCAATTCTGACGGCTCAATAGTAAAAAATAATAATGTTTGGTTAGTGTTTGGTTTAGTAATGCATGCCAATGGCACTTCAGAACAATTGGCTACAGGACTATATGGCGCGACATTCTTTTGCTGTGTAACAATATTATTTTAGAGAGAATGTTGGTCAGCTCAAAGCATGCTGGTCCGGTTTGGTGTAGCTAGTGGGGCTTTTTTTAGGGCCCTAACTTGCCTTACTTGCCTTGCCTTATGCCCTAAACTTATTTTTCTTTTTCACTATTTTGAAAAACATTTTAAAATAGTGAAAATGGCTGATCTACACGTTGTGAGCTTGTAGATCGGCTATTCGACTATTTAAAAAAAAGTTTTTCAAAATAGTAAAACATGCCTATCAAGGTTTTGGCATAAGGGGTAAGGCAGCACACAAAAGAGGGCCCTCAGTCTTGTTTTTCTCTCAGTCACATGTAGGCCTACTGTACTTTACTTTTCAGGACAACGCTCTAAAACAGAGAGAAGGACTTTCGTAGTGGTTGCTGTATGTATGGGGATGCTGAGTCATTTAGTGCTGGGTGTCATCATAGGCCATGCAGTGCACTGTGAGTATTCCATGTCACAACACTACACTACCACATCACTCACTCAGGGATTTTGTTGTCTTGATTAGCTCTAGTAATTGCAACAGTATTGTGTGTACAATATATATATATATTGCTTGGATATGTGAAATGCACATGAAAAAGAATATTAAAGGAGTAGTTCACCCCCAAAATGACTTTTTTTCTATTGATTACTCATGCCATGGAGAGTAGAGTTCAATAATATTTTTGGGTTTTTGTCGCATTCCTAAGACAAAAATTTGATTTGAGTAAATTTACCCCCATTGATTCCGGATGGTGACCCGTTTCGAAACGGGTCACCATCCGGAATGAATGGGGGTAAATTTATTGTTATCACATAATGCGACAAAAACCAAAAATATTATTGAACTCTACTCTCCATGGCATGAGTAATCAATAGAAAAAAAGGCATTTTGGGGGTGAACTACTCCTTTAAACAACAATTAGTTTTCTCTTCCCAAAGCACATTTTCCCCACACAGATGCTTCACAATGAACAGTAGCAAACTAGAAACCCTATCATGCTTCTGATGTGCATATAGAGAGTGTTAGTGTGTGTATTCCCTTGTACTTTATTATACATGTTGAGACTTATTGACAAACACATCTTTGAGTTTTCTTCTCAAAGCTAATTTCTCACATAGCTGTAATGTCATGAACAGTAGCAACAAGATTGTTTATCATCACCCAACCCCCCCCCCCCCCCCCTTTTTCTTTTTATAAACAGCTAATTCATACCATGACGAGTTACAGAACAACTACAAAAGCTTACAGACAGACTACAACAACCTGACCCTGGATAGAAACAACTTACAGAACAACTACAGCAACTTACAGACAATCTACAACAACCTGACCCAGGATAGAAACAACTTACAGAACAACTTCACTGAGCTAGACCAGGCAAAAAAACAATTAGAACGTGAAGTAAACCAGCTGAAGAGAGAGAAAGCAGGTGAGAAGTTGCAAACCTTTTTGTAACTAATTTTGGAAATTATTGTGGGCTCGCCTGGAAGGCGAGCACACGTATGTTATCTTCATTATTGTGGGCTCGCCTGGAAGGCGAGCACACGTATGTTATCTTCATTATTTATTTCTATATTTATATACTAGTCAGTATCTCCTCAAAACTTTGGCGCGCTTCATCTCTTAAACGCTTACACCTTTCAACACCATTCAAATTTTTATGTGTTCAGCTTACTGAGGACACGTGTGCTTGTACTTTTGGTTTTGAAATGTTTTGTAGTATAAATATAAAAAAATAAAAATGTTTAACTTTAAGCACCCAATGCATTTCCAATGGGTTTAGTGAGTGGGGACAGAGTGGAGAGAAGGATAATAGACCCATGTTTATGTTAAGGCGCTGTGGCTGCAGTGTTCACACTTCAGATATGCTATCTATATCATTGCGTTCACACAGGTCTGCTCTCTGATTTGATCCAAATATCTAAGCTTTGTGATGTATATATTCTGAGTTAAAACTACAAATATCTATAAATGTCCCTCTCCACTCTACTGATTGAGACAGCTGTGATTAAAGGCCTGTCTGTCATTGGCTGTTCTGTGGTGCTAAAGTAACCAAGTACATTTACTCAAGTATATACAAGTACTTGTACCTACAGTACAATTTTGAGGTACTTTTACTCTACTTTCCATTTTTGTTACATATACTCTACTATAAATACAGCATTTGACAGCCTCAGTTACTTGTTACTTTGCAGATTTTATTATTAATAAAAAACATAGATGGACCACTTAATACTGCTATGAAGTTGATCTACAATGTGCACACGCACGCACGCACGCACGCACGCACGCACACACGCACACACACACACACACACACACACACACACACACACACACACACACACACACACACACACACACACAAACAACTGTTACTGTGTTACTGTGGAGACGTTTGCTTGTATTTGTCTTTGAGACATGTTTTGTAGTGTTTTAGAAATTGTACTTAAAAAGAATAAGGTTTTACGATCCCGGGCAATGGGATTTACAGTATATATCCTAGAACCCGCAGGGACAATCAGCCGTATTAGTGGTTGTTGTTGGTTTTCAGGGAGATATCACAACCAATGCATTTTCAAATCAGATCCACAAACACAATAAAAGTCATGCTCCACTCCTCAGTCTGGAGTGGCCACATAGAAGAACGCCTTGGTTATAGACATAGTGGAGGACAGATGTGATCTGGGATTGTTAACCTACAGTATATGCACTCAATATACACCTCTAGAACACATAGAATATGTACAGTAAGGTTCAGTAGAGTACAGTAAAAGTACAGTAAGGTTCAGTAGAGTACAGTAAAGTACAGTAAGGTACAGTAAAGTACAATAAAGTACAATAAAGTACAGTAAGGTACAGTGGAGTACAGTAAAGTACAGTAGAGTAAAGTACAGTAGAGTACAGTAAAGTACAGTATAGTAAGGTACAGTACGGTACAGTAGAGTACAGTATAGTATAGTACAGTAAGGTACAGTACAGTAAGGTACAGTAGAGTACAGTAAAGTACAGTACAGTAAGGTACAGTACAGTACAGTAAGGTACAGTAGAGTACAGTAAAGTACAGTAAGGTACAGTACAGTAGAGTACAGTAAAGTACAGTAAGTTACAGTAGAGTACAGTAAAGTACAGTAAGGTACAGTAAAGTACAAAACTATACAGTAAGGTACAGTAGAGTACAGTAAAGTACAGTAGAGTACAGTAAAGTACAATAAAGTACAGTAAAGTAGAATAAAGTACAGTAAGGTACAGTGGAGTACAGTAAAGTACAGTAGAGTACAGTAAAGTACAGTAAAGTACAGTATAGTAAGGTACAGTAGAGTACAGTACAGTAAGGTACAGTACGGTACAGTAGAGTACAGTATAGTATAGTACAGTAAGGTACAGTACAGTACAGTAAGGTACAGTAGAGTACAGTAAAGTACAGTACAGTAAGGTACAGTAGAGTACAGTAAAGTACAGTAAGTTACAGTACAGTACAGTACAGTAAGGTGCAGTACAGTATAGTAAGGTACAGTACAATACTGTAGGGTACTGTACCTTACAGTACCTTAAAGTATCCTATTTGTTGGGTTGGAATCGAGCCCACACTGTTTCGAAGGAACAGTATTTCTAGTTTATTTCTATATTTATATACTAGTCAGTATCTCTTCAAAACTTTGGCGCGCTTCATCTCTTAAACGCTTACACCTTTCAACACCATTCAAATTTTTATGTGTTCAGCTTACTGAGGACACGTGTGCTTGTACTTTTGGTTTTGAAATGTTTTGTAGTATAAATATAAAAAAATAAAAATGTTTAACTTCAAGCACCCAATGCATTTCCAATGGGTTTAGTGAGTGGGGACAGAGTGGAGAGAAGGATAATAGACCCATGTTTATGTTAAGGCGCTGTGGCTGCAGTGTTCACACTTCAGATATGCTATCTATATCATTGCGTTCACACAGGTCTGCTCTCTGATTTGATCCAAATGTCTAAGCTGTGTGATGTATAAAACTATAGTTATAGTTAAAACTATAAATAAATGTCCCTCTCCACTCTACTGATTACACAGCTGTGATCAAGAATCAAGTCCGGGCGATGGGATGTAAATCCCATCGCCATATATCCTAGAGCCCGCAGGGACAGTCAGCCATATTAGTGGTTGTTGTTGGTTGTCAGGGAGATATCAAAACCAATGCATTTCCAAGTCAGATCCACAAACACAATAAAAGCCATGCTCCACTCCTCAGTCTGGAGTGGCCACATAGAAGAACGCCTTGGTTATAGACATAGTGGAGGACAGATGTGATCTGGGATTGTTAGCCTACAGTATATGCACTCAATATACTCCACTACAGTTGGAGTCCATTTGACAGTTGCTGGTTCCCAAACACAGAATCAAAAATGTAGATCTAGAACACATAGAATATGTACAGTACAGTAAGGTTCAGTAGAGTACAGTAAAAGTACAGTAAGGTTCAGTAGAGTACAGTAAAGTACAGTAAGGTACAGAAAGGTACAGTACAGAAAGGTACAGTAGAGTACAGTACAGTAAGGTACAGTAAAGTACAATACAGTACAGTAAGGTACAGTAGAGTACAGTAAAGTCCAATAAAGTACAGTAAAGTAGAATAAAGTACAGTAAGGTACAGTGGAGTACAGTAAAGTACAGTAGAGTACAGTAAAGTACAGTATAGTAAGGTACAGTAGAGTACAGTACAGTAAGGTACAGTACGGTACAGTAGAGTACAGTATAGTATAGTACAGTAAGGTACAGTACAGTACAGTAAGGTACAGTAGAGTACAGTACAGTAAGGTACAGTAGAGTACAGTAAAGTACAGTAAGTTACAGTAGAATACAGTAAAGTACAGTACAGTAGAGTACAGTAAAGTACAGTAAGTTACAGTACAGTACAGTACAGTACAGTACAGTACAGTACAGTACAGTACAGTAAGGTGCAGTACAGTATAGTAAGGTACAGTACAATACTGTAAGGTACTGTACCTTACAGTACCTTAAAGTATCCTATTTGTTGGGTTGGAATCGAGCCCACACTGTTTCGAAGGAACAGTATTTCTAGTTATTTTAATTATTGTCAGTGAGGTACTTTTAAAATGTGAGTAAAACCTCACCTTGCCCTCATCATAATTGCAGTTAATTAATCAGTAAAACTGTTTGATGTTTAGACAAGGTGTGTTCCAGTGTATGGAAGCAGTTTGGATGCAGCTGTTATTACAGATCTACTGAAAGGAAAATCTGGGAGGAAAGTAGAGCAGAATGTCAGAAGACACCAGGAGCTGATCTGGTGGTCATTAACAATAAAGAAGAACAGGTTAGTGTATCTGTGTGTTTGTACGTAGTTGTGTGTATGTATTTGCACATGTTTGAGTGTGCGCACCCAGGCGTCCATCATCCACATAAATGTAATTCTGTTATTATAATGAAAATCTGAATGTATTAGTGAAAAAAATAAAAAATATATATATTTGTGTATTCAATTAAATCATGAACACATCAACAGGAATTCATCCAAGGATTGACTATGTCTGGATCATCATGGATTGGTCTGAATATGAAATTTACCGAGGGACAATGGAGGTGGTTAACCTGGTCAGAAATGACAAGATTGTGAGACATTTTAGAATAATTTACATTTTAAATCTATCAAAGTCAGTGTATTTGAGCAACAGAATGGAAGTTGAAATATATTGTTTACTCTGCAGGACCTGGACTGGTGTGAACAATGGAGGCTGTGCAGCATTTCAGCACGGGACAGGAGGGTTTATTAAAGCATCATGTTTAGATAAAGAATTCTGGATCTGTGAGAAGGGATGTTTCTTTTAAAGGATGACTTATCCCTTTTTCAACTTATCTTCATATAATTGATCCTACTATAAACGATCCAACTATAAGAACATAGGTTGGTTGAAAATGGGGAGGGAGTGGGGGGGGGGGGTGTTCTCCTGTTAAAACTGATTTACCGTGCTGTCCTTGCTTACTGTAAGTCGCTCTGGATTTACACCATCAAGGAAGTGATGGTGCTACTGTACATTATACATTATGCATTGAATTACGTGGTTCTTTGACAGCAGTTCAGCATTCAACACCACGGTGTCCTCCAAACTCACCACCAAAGATCAGAGAGCCAGGATTCAACATCACTCTGTGCAACTGAATCCTGGACTTCTGACAGACACACCACAGGCAGGTCACAATCTACAGCTGGGTAGTTGCAATCACATTTAATTATTTACCCGTTTCTTATCCCCTAACGCCCAATTTTGGGGCGAAATGGCCTGAAAAGTTTGAGAACTAGTATTCCTCTTAAGGAAAGCTCATAAAGCGTCCCATTGCAATGTGCTGTGAGCTTGTAGATCAGCTCTTTCTGCTGAATGTTTGCAGCAGAATTTGTTGTTTGCTTTCCAGTTTCAGGTTAAAAATTATAGCACGGTAAAAACAAGGCAGGCTGCATTACTTATAGTGCACTCCAATGTAATTAAGTTAGCTAATCAAATCGATAAAGTAGTGTAAAGTAGTGTAAAAGCAGTGGAATTATTTAATAAAAGTTTAAAAGACAAAAGTATTATTCAAGTCTATTATTTAACAATATACTGACCTACAGTATGGAAAACAACTGTAAGTACCTGATATTACTCTTACTTAGACACTCTACCTGTAAGTTACATTGATGACTCAGTTGTAAACAATACCCAGTTTGGATGGAGGACAGTTGGGTGACCTCATGTCGTATCATAATGTTCTATGTCTAACATACTTTTGTCTCATTAAGAAATCTTTAAATGCTGTTAGATTAAAATGTGATTGCTGTCATATTACAAGCCACGTCAACCTGTGTTTTAGTGTGATTCATTTATCATATGATTCACTATAGTTTGTGCTTCATGTGTCACACCTATATTGTTCTTCTATTGATAGAGGTGAATGTGTGACCTTCATTCAACTTCAACGTTATTGTCACATCATCATGTGTAAAGAAAAGTGTGTGAAATTATTGGCTGTACCCTTCCATCATTTTCTCCCATATCGTTTTCAAGAAAGGGGAAAAGAATAGAAAAATAAACTATTAGACATATCAAATACAGTATACTTATTTACAGAGTAAACTAATTCATATAGTTAAAGTGTATGATTTAAAAAAGAAGATTGGAATGGTATGAGACGGTTCAAATATCAGAATATATTATAGTAATAGATATAATGTGTACATAAAAATCATCAAAGAAAGATTGATCATTAACACCTGAGAGAATGAATCCTCTTCTAGACTAAAGAAAACAAGTAAAACCCAAAATATAAAAATCAAGAATGTTTCTGTCAGATACTTTTAAGTGCTACAGGCTTAAATGAACTGGGACTTTAAGTGATTATATTCGATTAATTTACAGAAAAATAAGGTGGTAACGTGATCAGGTCAGATATGTACAGTATATGCGATTAAACATGCGATTAATTTCAATTGATTATAAAGCCTCTAATTAATTATATTATTTTTTATCGAGTCCCAGCCCTAATCTTATATTACATAATTTAGAACTGCAGCCAGCGGTATTTGAGTGTCACCAACAGACCAAATGCAGCACTCCAATTGGCTATAACGTCCCCCAGTCCAGGGGATCTTAACGTCCGCCCAGCCAATGGATCTGTAACCCTACACCAGCCCATACAACAAGCCTGCACCAGCCTGCAAGCAGCTGTTGTCACGGTTACGCTCCACCCAGCCCACGCTGCCCACGCCCAGCCCACTCAGCCCACTCAATCTCAGAGAGATGGGTATGGCTGCAGGCCTGGAGACACCTCCCTCTGCAGATCTTTCTTGTCAGATCTTTCGTCTCAGTACGGAAGTACCTAATTACTTGACTCTACTGCCCCCTAGTGCTTCGGGGACGTGTGCAGTGGGGCAACGGTGAGATTCGATCTAGTGATCTCTGGCACGCAAGTCGGCGACGCTATCCATTCAGCCATCAATGCTGATGTTTATCGTGGGCATAAATATAACGATTGCATTCACCACGGCCTGCGGCGCTCGGGGGCGAAGAGCAGGACCAAGGTCCGCTGGCCTTCGCGCCGCTTGCAATGTCGTGGACACTCGAGCGGCTCCGCCTTTGTTGACCCTGTAGACTTGCCGTTAGTACTTCCGTTCTGAGTACTTCCGTACTGAGACGAAAGATCTGACAAGAAAGATCTGCTGAGGGAGGTGTCTCCAGGCCTGCAGCCATACACTCTTGATCTCAGAGGCAGCTGATCCACACAAGAAAGATTTGCGGACAACACCGGAAGTGCGTCCGGCGGTCAAATATGTCCGACCGGAAACGTGCGCTGCGGCACAATAGTTCCGCCACAATAGTTCCCCCCCATTTTTTTTTTTTTTTTTTTTTTTACTTTTTATTTTTATTTTTTTATTTTATTTTTTATTTTATTTTATTTTTTATTTTTTTTAACTAGATGTGAGCGGGCCTTCGGCCCGCGAACCTCTAGTATTTATACAAATTAACTCTGACTTAGCGTGGCTATTCATCTTGTAGGCTATGTGCTGTGAACTCAAATGGCCTCAAAATGAAAATGCTAAGCGGTTCTGATGAGGAAGGTCTGAAGATGCTACTGCACATGTTGAAGCCTACATGATGTCATTTACTGATTATTAGGCAGATATAGAGACACACTTCCTTCTTGCTTTCTGCAGTTACTGTTGAAAGTTAATGTGCTCTGCACAGTCAGTGTATACGCAATGGCAGTAGGTGTTTGTGGATTTCCTACTTGTGAATCGTTGTCAAGGTGATTTCTCTGTTTGTGGAAAAATACTTCATTGTACAAAAACAAGGATTGTCTTTCTTGTAGCAGCAAAAGACTATTTGATACAGAATTCCTTGCTGTATAAACTCATCCTGGCCAGTTCAGTATCATTCCTTTTTAATTTGTAAAACCCAAACCGTACAGTTTTCTCAGTCAATGCACATATACTTTCTGTTGCAGGACATAACTCTAAAACAACGAGGCCTCTCAGTTGTTGCTCTATGACCACAAAGGAAATAAGCCGCTGGCTTTTTTGCATTTCATCCTTTTGATAATGGTGTGAACCATGTATGCATTTTTTTTATCAATAAAGAGGTCAAAGTGTGGATGCTGTTTCTAATACTTTAGTCCAGTTTTAGAGTATTGTTTTATGCCTTATTACTTGACCTCTGCAAAGTGCAGTGATGAAAGTGATGACACTTCATGTACGTTAAAGAATAACATGGCAGTGTGTGCCTAATGTTGGTGATAATGACATTTGCAGTTTTTATTATTATATGGGTGTTATTTGTATTTTTGTAATATGTGAAAGGAGAGATCATGATCGTGCTTATTGGGAAGTGCTTTATATATATTTTTTAGTCTTTTTTTAAGCCAGTGCTTACAGATAGAAACATATTTTCCACTGCTTGCTACACCAAGTAAGTGGTGGTTACTGTGATTCCTTAAGAACTACATTGAACATTATGTAAATTAGAAATTTACATAATTTAAATTATGTATTAAATCTTTACCAATGCACTATTCATGTTTACATAAAAAAATAGCCTACGCCTACTGTACACGATCACTCTTAACTGAGATCCATTCCATGTGCAGATCAATGAGGAGAGAGTATACAGTATACACATTTAAACTAAAATCATAACTGAAGTACTTCTCTCCTAATTTAACTTGTGCAGCACTTGGTCGGACAATTTGTCTGTCCTGAGGAAGGTCCAAATGACCGAAAGGTCGAAATAAAGCTACTTGATCTTGAAAGTGTGCGGGCCTCTTCTTTGATTTTATCAGAGATCCCTTTTTGAATAGTTTTCAATGCAAAAACCACTGCTGTCTTTGCTGCATGAAGCATAATAGCAAACAGGAAGAGATGAGCTGTGTTTAAAACAGTTTCCTGTTTCCTACACCTAAACAAGGTGTTATTGACCACACAAACAGATAAAGCTATCTTTTGTATTCTGCAGTCCCTGTTGAAAGTCACTCTGCACTGCGAGGTCAAGGTGTGATTACACATTTCCTGTGAACAGCAAATTGTTCTGAACCATCCCCTTGCTGCTATAACCGTTTGAACATTCCGTTTCATGAGTAGTTGTTGTGTTTTTCTGTCTTGTACTTCCTTATCACTTCAGTATTGTGCCTACCAGGTAGTACCAGCCACAGACAAACATTTAGCTTAACCAGTACAATTATAGTTATCTGGTAAACTTGTATTATATTTTTATATATAGTCAAAAGTTACTGTACTTTTCAAGTCTCTACTTCTTGTAAGATGTCTACTGATATGTATGCCATGCCAGACTTGACAAAGAAGGTGAGACGCAGGAATGAAGAAAGAGGACAGACAGAGGACACTGAGGACAGTGGACATTTGGGGGAGAGGGGAGATAAAGAGGAGAGAGTGGAGGACATCTACCAGAATGTGGACGATTTCAGAGGCCTGGACATAGAGGAAGACTGTACAAAAAACGTGAGACATAGGGATGGAGAAAGAGGACAGAGAGGGGACACTGGGGACAGTGGACATCTGGAAGAGAGAGGAGAAAGGGAGGAGAGAGTGGTGGACATCTACCAGAGTGTAGACGATATCAGAAGTCATGATGTCGTCCTTGGACCACAGGATGTCATGATGGAGAACACTGTAGGAAGACAGGGTAAGTTTGACTAAGTTGTGAATCATTGTACAGTTAATTTCTCTGTTTCAAAGTGGATTATTTATGTATTTATTATTATACAAAAACTATTGTTCAGATTAATCCAGATATTCTTAGAGGACAAAAATTAGCAATATATCCAATATATCCAGTGGTGGCCCAATTCCGACGGCTCAATAGTCCAAAAAATGTTGGTTAGTGTTTGGCTTAGTAATGCATGCCAATGGCACTTTAGAACAATTGGCTACAGGACTATATGGCGCGACATTCTTTTGCTGTGTAACAATATTATTTTAGAGAGAATGTTGGTCAGCTCAAAGAATGCTGGTCCGGCTTACTTGCCTTGCCTTATTTTTCTTTTTTACTATTTTGAAAAACATTTTAAAATAGTGAAAATGGCTTGTAGATCGGCTATTCGACTATTTAAAAAAAATAATTTCAAAATAGTAAAACATGCCTATGAAGTTTTTGGCATAAGGGGTAAGGCAAAAGAGACAAAAGAGGGCCTCAGTCTTGTTTTTTTCTCAGTCGCATGTACTGTACTTTACTTTTCAGGACAACGCTCTAAAACAGCGAGAAGGACTTTCATAGTGGTTGCTGTATGTATGGGGATGCTGAGTCATTTAGTGCTGGGTGTCATCATAGGCCATGCAGTGCACTGTGAGTATTCCATGATACAACACTACACTACCACATCATCCACTCAGGGATTTTGTTGTCTTGATTAGCTCTAGTAATTGCAACAGTATTGTGTGTACTATATATATATATTGCTTGGATATGCGGAATGCACATAAAAAAGAATATTAAACAACAATTAGTTTTCTCTTCTCAAAGCACATTTTCCCCACACAGATGCTTCACAATGAACAGTAGCAACTAGAAACCCTACCATGCTTCTGGTGTGCATACTGTATAGAGAGTGTTAGTGTGTGTTAGTGTGTGTATTCCCTTGTACTTTATTATACATGTTGAGACTTATTGACAAACACATCTTTGAGTTTTCTTCTCAAAGCTAATTTCTCACATAGTTGTAATGTCATGAACAGTAGCAACAAGATTGTTTATCATCACTCCTCCCCCCCCCCCCCCCCCCCCCCATTTGTAAACAGCTAATTCATACAATGACAAGTTACAGACCAACTACAGCAATTTACAGACAATCTACAACAACCTGATCCAGGATAGAAACAACTTACAGAACAACTACAGCAACTTACAGACAATGTACAACAACCTGACCTTGAATAGAAACAACTTACAAAACAACTCCAATGAGCTAGACCAGGCAAAAAATCTATTGGAACGTGAAGTAAACCAGCTGAAGAGAGAGAAAGCAGGTGAGAAGTTGCAAACCTTTTTGTAACTAATTTTGTAAATTATTATTTTAATTATTTTTAGTGAGGTACTTTTAAAATGTGAGTAAAACCTCGCCTTGCCCTCATCATAATTGCAATGAATTAATCAGTAAAACTTCTGTTTGATGTTTAGACAAGGTGTGTCCCAGTGGATGGAAGCAGTTTGGAAGCAGTTTTTATTACAGATCTACTGAAAGGAAAACCTGGAAGGAAAGTAGAGCAGAATGTCAGAAGACACCAGGAGCTGATCTGGTGGTCATTAACAATAACGAAGAACGGGTTAGTGTATCTGTGTGTTTGTACGTAGTTGTGTGTATGTATTTGCACATGTTTGCATGCCGTGTGTGCACCCAGGCGTCCATCATCCACATAGATGTAATTCTGTTATTATAATGAAAAACCTGAATGTATTAGAGAAAAAGAAAATATATATATATTCAATTAAATCATGAACAAATCAACAGAAATTCATCCAAGGATTGGCTGTGTCTGGATCATCATGGATTGGGCTGAAATTGACTGAGGTAGAATCATGGACGTGGTTGGCTGAAACACAAATGATAAGATGGTGAGACATTTTAGAATAATTTACATTTTAAATCTATCAAAGTCAGTGTATTTTGAATGGAAGTTGAAATATATTGTTTACTCTGCAGGACCTGGAGTGGTGTGAACAATGGAGGTTGTGCAGCATATGGGCACGGGACAGGATCGTTTATTAGAGCATCATGTTCAGATGAAGAATTCTGGATCTGTGAGAAACTTATCTTCATATAATTGATCCTACTATAAACAATCCAACTATATGAACATTGGTTGGTTGAAAATGGGTGAAATAGGGAGGGGGGGGGTGTTCTCCTGTTAAAACTGATTTACCTATGATCCTTCTCACAATTATGCATATTACCTTGTGTTGTCCTTGCTTACTGTAAGTCGCTCTGGATTTACACCATCAAGTAAGTGATGGTGCTGTACATTATACATTATACATTGAATTACGTGGTTCTTTGACAGCAGTTCAGCATTCAACACCACTGTGTCCTCCAAACTCACCACCAAGGATCAGAGAGCCAGGATTCAACATCACTCTGTGCAACTGAATCCTGGACCTCTGACAGACACACCACAGGCAGGTCACAATCTACAGCTGGGTAGTTGCAATCACATTTAATTACCCATTTCTTACCCCCTAATGCCCAATTTTGAAAATGGCCTGAAAAGTTTGGGAACCCTTGCTCTAGTATTCCTCTTAAGGAAAGCTCATAAAGCGTCCCATTGCAATGCGCTGTGAGCTTGTAGATCAGCTATTTCTGCTGAATGTTTGCAACAGAACTTGTTGTTTGCTTTCCAGTTTCAGGTTAAAAATTACAGCACGGTAAAAACAAGGCAGGCTCCATGACTTAGTGCACTGCAATGTAAATAAGTAAGCTAATCAAATCAATAAAGTAGTGTTAGATTTTGGTGAGCCAATGTGCAAGCATACTTGCACAATTGCACATGCATGGCTCTAGGCACACCTACTGTAAATATCGCACACTGTTGATTCCATTAGCTGCAGTTTTGCTTAGCCTGCCATGTTGTGCTGTAGTTTTTAACCTGAACCATAAAACTACAAAATCTGTTTTGTGTCTCATATACCCCTTCCCACTTTTATTGCCACGGATGCTTTTTGAACTTGTAAACTGGGCAGTGGATTTATTTAATAAAACTTTAAAAGACAAAAGTATTATTCAAGTCTATTATTTAACAATATACTGACCTACAGTATGGAAAACAACTGTAAGTACCTGATAATACTCTTACTTAGCTCTACTTGTGAGTTACATTGATGACTCAATTTTAAACAATACCCAGTTTGGATGGAGGACAGTTGGGTGACCTCATAATGTTCTATGTCTAACATACTTTTGTCTCATTAAGAAATCTTGAAATGTTGTTAGATTAAAATGTGATTGCTGTCATATCACAAGCCACGTCAACCTGTGTTTTAGTGTGATTCAGTTATCATATGATTCACTATAGTTTGTGCTTCATGTGTCACACCTATTGTTCTTCTATTGATAGAGGTGAATGTGTGACCTTCATTCAACTTCAACGTTATTGTCACATCATCATGTGTAAAGAAAAGTGTGTGAAATTATTGGCTGTACCCTTCCATCATTTTCTCCCATATCGTTTTCAAGAAAGGGGAAAAGAACAGAAAAATTAACTATTAGACATATCAAATACAGTATACTTATTTACAGAGTAAACTAATTCATATAGTTAAAGTGTATGATTTAAAAAAGAAGATTGGAATGGTATGAGACGGTTCAAATATCAGAATATATTATAGTAATAGATATAATGTGCACATACAAATCATCAAAGAAAGATTGATCATTAACACCTGAGAGAATGAATCCTCTTCTAGACTAAAGAAAACAAGTAAAACCCAAAATATAAAAATCAAGAATGTTTCTGTCAGATACTTTTAAGTGCTCCAGGCTTAAATGAACAAGGACTTTAAGTGATTTTATTCAATTAATTTACAGAAAAATAAGGTGGTAACGTGATCAGGTCAGATATTTACAGTATATGCGATTAAACATGCGATTAATTTCAATTGATTATAAAGCCTCTAATTAATTAGATTATCTTTTTATCGAGTCCCAGCACTAATATTTATACAAATTAACTCTGACTTAGCGTGGCTATTCATCTTGTAGGCTATGTGCTGTGAACTCAAATGGCCTCAAAATGAAAATGCTAAGCGGTTCTGATGAGGAAGGTCTGAAGATGCTACTGCACATGATGAAGCCTACATGATGTCATTTACTGATTATTAGGCAGATATAGAGACACACTTCCTTCTTGCTTTCTGCAGTTACTGTTGAAAGTTATTGTGCTCTGCACAGTCAGTGTATACGCAATGGCAGTAGGTGTTTGTGGATTTCCTACTTGTGAATCGTTGTCAAGGTGATTTCTCTGTTTGTGGAAAAATACTTCATTGTACAAAGACAATGATTGTCTTTCTTGTAGCAGCAAAAGACTTTTTCATTCAGAATTCCTTGCTGTATAAACTGATCCTTGCCAGTTTCAGTATCATTCCTTTTTAATTTATAAAAAACAAACAGTACATTTTTCTCAGTCAATGCTCATATACTTTCTGTTGCAGGACACAACTCTAAAACAACGAGGCCTCTCAGTTGTTGCTCTGTGACCACAAAGGAAATAAGCCACTGGCTTTACATTGCATCCTTTTGATAATGGTGTGACCATGTATGCATTTTTTAAATGTTTATGTTTTTATCAATAAAGAGGTCAAAGTGTTCATGCTAATTCTCATACTTTAGACAGTTGCAGTCTTTATTATTATATGGGTGTTATTGTTTGCATTTGTGTAATAGGCGAAAGGAGAGATCATGAGCGTGCTTATTGGGAAGTGCTTTATAAATTATTTTTGCAGTATTTTTTTTTCTTTTCTTTTGATACTAAAGTCGGTGCTGGTGGTTACTGTGATTCCTTAAGAACTATTGTCAAGTGTTATAGTGACCTGGTCATTGACATTATGTAAAACTTTAACAATGCACTATTCAAGTTTAAATAAATAAATAATGTAGCCTACCCGTACTGTGCACAATCACTCTTAACTGAGATCCATTCCATGTACACATACATTTATCACATTGTATGGAATTTGAACTAAAATGATATCTGAAGTACTTCTCTCCTCATTTAACTTGTGCAGCATTTGGTCAATGTCAGTATGTGACATAAAGTGGTATTTGATTTGATCAATGCTTAATACAGTACAATGGCCACCAAGTAATATTATAAAATACTAATCTTATAGTTTATGATGCAAAAAAACTGCTGTCTTTACTGCATGAAGTATACAGTAACAACAAACAGGAAGAGGGGAGCTGTGTTTAACAGTTTCCTGTGTTGAGACGTCGCATAAACAAGGTGTTATAGACCACACAAACAGATGTCATTATTTGTGATTGTCACAAATAATGACACATACAGTTCTAGTTATTATCTACAATTTAACATTACCATTATTATGAAAACAACAAAAGCTGTTGGTTTCAATAAGAACAACTACTACCATTTAATGGAGGGTATTGCTACAGCTCTTGTCGAGGGAGGTATAGCTTTGAGCTCCCAGAATGTAACACCTTGAGTTTACACATAAGCTACATTCTGTGGTAAAGGGTCTATTCCTTGATCTGCACGGTGTGTTTTTGTGAACATGCACATGCATGCATGCATGCTCACAAGTGTTCCCAAAACCATTTGCTGCTGCATGTGTACTGTTCACCATTAAAACTGGTTCTAACACGAATGACAATAACATAATGATAGGACAGAGTCAGGTCTCACTGATTTTTATTTTTATGTTAAGGTGTATTTGTACATACTGTAAGAGACTACTAAACATACTCATGGATATATAGGAGTAGTGATGAACGAAACCGAGACCTAACTAAAATCCTAAAAAAAACAAGCAAAATGTGGCCAAAATCAAAAGTGTGGAAGTCTGGTGTGCCAAGTACTATGTGCCCGTCCCAATAGACTCCCATGAACTAACAGAACAGAAATCGAGTAACTAACAACGTAACCAGTAAAGAGAAGAGAGAAAAAGAGTGAAATTAACTGAAAAAGAAAACTAACTATATTAAGGGAATAAATGACTGGCGTTGTCTGGGGTGCTGGAGAGAGCAAACTAGAAACAGCTCCTCTAGAGTCTAGAGGAGGGCCATAATCAGTGCATGAGGGACAGCTGAGGCAGGGAGGAGCAGCCAGGGCAAGGTGAGTATCTGGCCAAGACCAGAGCAGCAGAGCCAAGAGCCATCCAGCAAAGCCGTATATAGTCTGTAGACACAGAAACATTAGTGAACATCTGAACAACCCTTTTTTAACCCTTTTTCAATAGGCTAATGTTGGTGAAAATAGATAAATGATGAGTTGAAAGCTTATATATCTGCTATTTTTCTATTTAATATAAAGAAAGTATATTAGCTAAGTAAATATGAAATTCAAGATTTATTTTTCGTCACATTATTTTATGTGCTACAGACTTAAATAGCTCAAAATGAAAAGGACTCGAGATGAGGCAGGTCTGCAGATGCTCTGTTGTACAGTACATGTCATGATCAAGTCATCTCTAGTGTACCTAAAGTCACATGGCTGTAAGGCTATAACCAATCTCTAACCAGGTTTGAGTGATGAAGGTCATCTGTTCAATATGGTACCTGGTGTCGTGTTGATGGGAGACAGACAGACAGAGAGACCCCCCCCCCCCCCCCCCCATTTGTAAACAGCTAATTCATACAATGACAAGTTACAGACCAACTACAGCAATTTACAGACAATCTACAACAACCTGATCCAGGATAGAAACAACTTACAGAACAACTACAGCAACTTACAGACAATGTACAACAACCTGACCTTGAATAGAAACAACTTACAAAACAACTCCAATGAGCTAGACCAGGCAAAAAAACTATTGGAACGTGAAGTAAACCAGCTGAAGAGAGAGAAAGCAGGTGAGAAGTTGCAAACCTTTTTGTAACTAATTTTGTAAATTATTATTTTAATTATTTTTAGTGAGGTACTTTTAAAATGTGAGTAAAACCTCGCCTTGCCCTCATCATAATTGCAATGAATTAATCAGTAAAACTTCTGTTTGATGTTTAGACAAGGTGTGTCCCAGTGGATGGAAGCAGTTTGGAAGCAGTTTTTATTACAGATCTACTGAAAGGAAAACCTGGAAGGAAAGTAGAGCAGAATGTCAGAAGACACCAGGAGCTGATCTGGTGGTCATTAACAATAACGAAGAACGGGTTAGTGTATCTGTGTGTTTGTACGTAGTTGTGTGTATGTATTTGCACATGTTTGCATGCCGTGTGTGCACCCAGGCGTCCATCATCCACATAGATGTAATTCTGTTATTATAATGAAAAACCTGAATGTATTAGAGAAAAAGAAAATATATATATATTCAATTAAATCATGAACAAATCAACAGAAATTCATCCAAGGATTGGCTGTGTCTGGATCATCATGGATTGGGCTGAAATTGACTGAGGTAGAATCATGGACGTGGTTGGCTGAAACACAAATGATAAGATGGTGAGACATTTTAGAATAATTTACATTTTAAATCTATCAAAGTCAGTGTATTTTGAATGGAAGTTGAAATATATTGTTTACTCTGCAGGACCTGGAGTGGTGTGAACAATGGAGGTTGTGCAGCATATGGGCACGGGACAGGATCGTTTATTAGAGCATCATGTTCAGATGAAGAATTCTGGATCTGTGAGAAACTTATCTTCATATAATTGATCCTACTATAAACAATCCAACTATATGAACATTGGTTGGTTGAAAATGGGTGAAATAGGGAGGGGGGGGTGTTCTCCTGTTAAAACTGATTTACCTATGATCCTTCTCACAATTATGCATATTACCTTGTGTTGTCCTTGCTTACTGTAAGTCGCTCTGGATTTACACCATCAAGTAAGTGATGGTGCTGTACATTATACATTATACATTGAATTACGTGGTTCTTTGACAGCAGTTCAGCATTCAACACCACTGTGTCCTCCAAACTCACCACCAAGGATCAGAGAGCCAGGATTCAACATCACTCTGTGCAACTGAATCCTGGACCTCTGACAGACACACCACAGGCAGGTCACAATCTACAGCTGGGTAGTTGCAATCACATTTAATTACCCATTTCTTACCCCCTAATGCCCAATTTTGAAAATGGCCTGAAAAGTTTGGGAACCCTTGCTCTAGTATTCCTCTTAAGGAAAGCTCATAAAGCGTCCCATTGCAATGCGCTGTGAGCTTGTAGATCAGCTATTTCTGCTGAATGTTTGCAACAGAACTTGTTGTTTGCTTTCCAGTTTCAGGTTAAAAATTACAGCACGGTAAAAACAAGGCAGGCTCCATGGCTTAGTGCACTGCAATGTAAATAAGTAAGCTAATCAAATCAATAAAGTAGTGTTAGATTTTGGTGAGCCAATGTGCAAGCATACTTGCACAATTGCACATGCATGGCTCTAGGCACACCTACTGTAAATATCGCACACTGTTGATTCCATTAGCTGCAGTTTTGCTTAGCCTGCCATGTTGTGCTGTAGTTTTTAACCTGAACCATAAAACTACAAAATCTGTTTTGTGTCTCATATACCCCTTCCCACTTTTATTGCCACGGATGCTTTTTGAACTTGTAAACTGGGCAGTGGATTTATTTAATAAAACTTTAAAAGACAAAAGTATTATTCAAGTCTATTATTTAACAATATACTGACCTACAGTATGGAAAACAACTGTAAGTACCTGATAATACTCTTACTTAGCTCTACTTGTGAGTTACATTGATGACTCAATTTTAAACAATACCCAGTTTGGATGGAGGACAGTTGGGTGACCTCATAATGTTCTATGTCTAACATACTTTTGTCTCATTAAGAAATCTTGAAATGTTGTTAGATTAAAATGTGATTGCTGTCATATCACAAGCCACGTCAACCTGTGTTTTAGTGTGATTCAGTTATCATATGATTCACTATAGTTTGTGCTTCATGTGTCACACCTATATTGTTCTTCTATTGATAGAGGTGAATGTGTGACCTTTATTCAACTTCAACGTTATTGTCACATCATCATGTGTAAAGAAAAGTGTGTGAAATTATTGGCTGTACCCTTCCATCATTTTCTCCCATATCGTTTTCAAGAAAGGGGAAAAGAACAGAAAAATTAACTATTAGACATATCAAATACAGTATACTTATTTACAGAGTAAACTAATTCATATAGTTAAAGTGTATGATTTAAAAAAGAAGATTGGAATGGTATGAGACGGTTCAAATATCAGAATATATTATAGTAATAGATATAATGTGCACATACAAATCATCAAAGAAAGATTGAGCATTAACACCTAAGAGAATGAATCCTCTTCTAGACTAAAGAAAACAAGTAAAACACAAAATATAAAAATCAAGAATGTTTCTGTCAGTCAGATACTTTTAAGTGCTACAGGCTTAAATGAACTGGGACTTTAAGTGATTATATTCGATTAATTTACAGAAAAATAAGGTGGTAACGTGATCAGGTCAGATATTTACAGTATATGCGATTAAACATGTGATTAATTTCAATTGATTATAAAGCCTCTAATTAATTTGATTATTTTTTATCGAGTCCCAGCCCTAATATTTATACAAATTAACTCTGACTTAGCGTGGCTATTCATCTTGTAGGCTATGTGCTGTGAACTCAAATGGCCTCAAAATGAAAATGCTAAGCGGTTCTGATGAGGAAGGTCTGAAGATGCTACTGCACATGTTGAAGCCTACATGATGTCATTTACTGATTATTAGGCAGATATAGAGACACACTTTCCTTCTTGCTTTCTGCAGTTACTGTTGAAAGTTAATGTGCTCTGCACAGTCAGTGTATACGCAGTGGAGTAGGTGTTTGTGGATTTCCTACTTGTGAATCGTTGTCAAGGTGATTTCTCTGTTTGTGGAAAAATACTTCATTGTACAAAGACAATGATTGTCTTTCTTGTAGCATCAAAAGACTTTAATTCAGAATTCCTTGCTGTATAAACTCATCCTCGCCAGTTCAATATCATTCCCGTTTAAATTGTAAAACCCAAAAAGTAGGCCTACAGTTTTCTGAGTCAATGCACATATACTTTCTGTTGCAGGACATAACTCTAAAACAACAAGGCCTCTCAGTTGTTGCTCTGTGACCAAAAAGGAAATAAGCCACTGGCTTTACATTGCATCCTTTTGATAATGGTGTGACCATGTATGCATTTTTTTAAAATATTTGTTTTTATCAATAAAGAGGTCAAAGTGTTCATGCTAATTCTCATACTTTAGACAGTTGCAGTCTTTATTATTATATGGGTATTATTGTTTGCATTTTTGTAATAGGCGAAAGGAGAGATCATGAGCGTGCTTATTGGGAAGTGCTTTATAAATTATATTTGCAGTATTTTGTTTTCTTTTCTTTTGATACTAAAGTCAGTGCTGGTGGTTACTGTGATTCCGTAAGAACTATTGTCAAGTGTTATAGTGACCTGGTCATTGACATTATGTAAAACTTTAACAATGCACTATTCAAGTTTAAATAAATAAATAATGTAGCCTACCCGTACTGTGCACAATCACTCTTAACTGAGATCCATTCCATGTACACATTCACTTATAACATTGTATGGAATTTGAACTAAAATGATAACTGACAACCCATTCTCACTCCCTTTGCTTCACCCTCCCGACGCCGTGTCTATGCTTTCCTTTGCTTCACCCCTGTGAAGTTTTGGGAGTGACTATTGCGTCTAGGGTGCGACGGGGACGGAGAGTTTTTGGACGAGACAGAGTCTTAGTACGCATGCGCCGACATGTGTTTACTGGAATATTTTTCACTGACGGCCGTCACAGGGAATCGAACCCCGGTCCCTATTTGTATCTCCATGCTCTACCGACTGAGCTAACCAGAGTGACTGGGAAGTTCCTTTTTTTTTGTGCTTTTATCTTTGACAAAACGTGGAATGATAACGTAGTCCCTTCTTTGAGCCACATTCGGAGGCGGAAGCAGTCCCCTGGTCAAGATTTACTATTCTGTCCATAACGGCACGTAATTCGGTAACGCGGCTGAGTCGGCTCATGCGCCGTCCCCACCGCTCGTCGCGGCAACTCGGCTCGCTATCGCTCGCCTCGGTGGCGACTCACGGGGGTCATCGGCGCCTGAGACGGCACTGCTCTGTCGTTTATAGTGGCGTGAACGGTAGCGACGGGTGGCTGGTAAACCAAGAAGCCTTCAGAGCGGTATCGAATCCCGCATCAGGAACTACTTTTTTTTCTTTCTTCTTAGACCACCCAATGCGTCTAACCCTTGAGACATTAGGCAATCCGTCCGCGTCTATGGTGAGAAGCATTCGGTATTTAAGATCGCGTCG
The DNA here is from genome assembly GCF_963921795.1 of Nannobrachium achirus. Classification (NCBI taxonomy): domain Eukaryota; kingdom Metazoa; phylum Chordata; class Actinopteri; order Myctophiformes; family Myctophidae; genus Nannobrachium; species Nannobrachium achirus. The sequence continues at coordinate 7,803,622 of NC_137826.1, read as the reverse complement.
GTTGTATGAAGCATTAGGGGTGAGAACCTGTTGCAACCGAAGTACTTCTCTCCTCATTTAACTTGTGCAGCATTTGGTCAATGTCAGTATGTGACATAAAGTGGTATTTGATTTGATCAATGCTTAATACAGTACAATGGCCACCAAGTAATATTATAAAATACTAATCTTATAGTTTATGATGCAATAAAACTGCTGTCTTTACTGCATGAAGTATACAGTAACAGCAAACAGGAAGAGGGGAGCTGTGTTTAACAGTTTCCTGTGTTGAGACGTCGCATACACAAGGTGTTATATAGACCAGACAAACAGATGCCATTATTTGTGATGACAATCACTTCATACAGTGCTAGTTATTATCTACAATTTCACATTACCATTATTATCAATAAGAACAACTACTACCATTTAATGGAGGGTATTGCTACAGCTCTTGTCGAGGGAGGTATAGCTTTTCAGTGACTTTGCCCTCCCAGAATGTAACACCTTGAGTTCACACATAAGCTACATTCTGTGGTAAAGGGTCTATTCCTTGATCTGCACGGTGTGTTTTTGTGAACATGCACATGCAAGCATGTGTTCCCAAAACCATTTGCTGCTGTGTGTACTGTTCACCATTAAAACTGGTTCTACCACGAATGACAATAACATAATGATAGGACAGAGTCAGGTCTCACTGATTTTTATTTTTATGTTAAGGTGGTTTTATTTGTACATATTGTAAGAGACTACTAAACATACTCATGGATATATAGGAGTAGTGATGAACGAAACCGAGACCTAACTAAAATCCTAAAAAAACAAGCAAAATGTGGCCAAAATCAAAAGTGTGGAAGTCTGGTGTGCCAAGTACTATGTGCCCGTCCCAATAGACTCCCATGAATAACAGAACAGAAATCGAGTAACTAACCACGTAACCAGTAAAGAGAAGAGAGAAAAAGAGTGAACTGAACTGAAAAAGAAAACTAACTATATTAAGGGAATAAATGACTGGTGTTCCTCTTTATAGACTAAGGCCATAATCAGTGCATGAGGGACAGCTGAGGCAGGGAGGAGCAGCCAGGGCAAGGTGAGTATCTGGCCAAGACCAGAGCAGCAGAGCCAAGAGCCATACAGCAAGGCCGTATATAGTCTGTAGACACAGAAACATTAGTGAACATCTGAACAACCCTTTTTTAACCCTTTTTTAAATAGGCTAATGTTGGTGAAAATAGATAAACACATGATGAGTTGAAAGCTTATAAATCTGCTATTTTTCTATTTAATATAAAGAAAGTATATTAGCTAAGTAAATATGAAATTCAAGATTTATTTTTCGTCACATTATTTTATGTGCTACGGACTTAAATAGCTCAAAATGAAAAGGACTCGAGATGAGGCAGGTCTGCAGATGCTCTGTTGTACAGTACATGTCATGATCAAGTCATCTCTAGTGTACCTAAAGTCACATGCCTGTAAGGCTATAACCAATCTCTAACCAGGTTTGAGTGATGAAGGTCATCTGTTCAATATGGTACCTGGTGTCGTGTTGATGGGAGACAGACAGACAGAGAGACCTGCAGACAGACAGAGAGACCTGCAGACAGAATAGATATGTTCAGTTACAGTTCAGTTACGGTTCAGTTGATTTTTATCATGTGTTTGGTGCATCAAATCACCCCTATTGTTCTTCTATTCAGTATAGTGGTGAAAATGTGACCTTTAGTTTTAAAAGATGAATAATTCCTACCTGTGCGAAGGATACAAATGGGAGTGTCCAAAATGAAGCTTTGTTATACACTGAGGAAGGCCTTTGGCCACACAGTCAGATATGTGCTGTGTGCTTTGGACCCAGAGCTTCTGATGAGGAAGGTTCTGAAGATGCTGTGTCATACATTTCATGTCATTTGCAGACGACAGACACTAACAGATACTGTACAGCGATCTTTTTGTATTCTGCAGTCGCTGTAGTCACTCTGCACTGTGTGGTCAAGGTGTGATCACACATTTCCTGTGAACACAGCACATTGTTGTGAACCATCCCCTTGCTGCTATAACCGTTTGCATATTCTGTTTCATGAGTAGTTGTTGTAATTTTCTGTTTCGTGAGTAGATTTTCTGTCTTGTACTTCCTTATAACTTCAGTATTGAGTCTACCAGCCACAGACAAACATTTAGCTTAACCAGTACAATTATAGTTATCTGGTAATCTTCTAATATATTTTGATATAGCTCATCAAGAAGGTAGATTCATATCCTGTATATCATATTTAGTATGTAATCAATAGTTAGTGTTCAAGCCTCTCCTTCTTGTAAGATGTCTACAGATATTTATGCCGTGCCATACTTGACAAAGAATATGAGATGCAGGGATGCAGAAAGGGGACAGAGAGGTGACACTGAGAGTGAGGACAGTAGACAAGGGGAGGTGAGACAGAGCGATGGAGAAAGTGGACAGAGAGGTGACACTGGGGACAGTGGACATCTGGAAGAGAGAGGAGAGTGGGAGGAGAGAGTGGTGGACATCTACCAGAGTCCGGACGATTTCAGTCATGATGTCGCCCCTGGACCACAGGATGTCATGATGGAGAACACAGCAGGAAGACAGAGTCAGGGTGAGTTTGATTAAGTTGTTAATCAATATAGTAAAGCTAATTTCTCTGTATCAAGTGGGAAAAGAGTTTAAATACAAAAACATTTAACAACTGTATATCATTCAGTTGGGCTGCCCAATATTCTAATTGCCCAATAGTCCTAAAATTGTTAAGATAATGTGAGGTGAGTCTTGTTTTTCTCTCAGTCGCTGCAAACCCCATACCTGTACTTTACATTGCAGGACAGAGCTCTAAAACTGTGACAAGGTCTTTCATATTGTGTCTGGGGATGCTGTGTCTTATACTGCTGGGTGTCATCATAGGCCAGGCTGTGCACTGTGAGTATTCCATGACACAACACAACACAACACAACACAACACAACACAACACAACACAACACAACACAACCACATGACTCACTTTTTGTTGTGTAATATTTCCCAGGTCTAGTAACTGCAAGGACCACCACATTCTAACCCAACCCTTAATGTGATCACTTGTTGTGAGTTATGTGTGTACAATATTATTGCTTGGATCTGCAAAGGTGGGCACGTGATTTTTTGCGTCATCCTTTAGCATTGCTTGCTTTGTTGTATTTGCTGTACTGTTTGGAATGTATTGAAGTATTCAGTCAATCAATCAATCAATCAATCAATCAATCAATACATGTTGAGACCTAATGACATACAAACACCTTTTCAGGAACTATGAGTTTTCTTCTCAAAGTTCATTCTCCACATACTGTAGATGCTTGACCTCATCATGAACAGTAGCAAACATTGTTTATTGTCACCTTTTTACAGGTCAGTCAGACAATGGTGAGTTACAGAACAACTACAACAGTCTACAAACCAACTACAACAACCTGACCGTGCAGAAAAAGCTATTAGATACCAGCTACAACAACCTGACTCTGCAGAAAAAGCTATTAGATACCAGCTACAGCAACCTGACCCTGCAGAAAAAGCTATTAGATACCAGCTACAACAACCTGACTCTGCAGAAAAAGGACTTACAGAACAACTTCAGCCAGCTGACCCAGGCAAATACACAATTAAAAAGTGAAGTAAACCAGCTGAAGATAGAGAAAGCAGGTGAGAGGTTACACACCTTTTTGAAAAACATCATGAACAATACAGTTATATTTTTGTCTCATACAATTGAGTACCTGAGACAAATAACAGTCTAAAGGTGGTTGCACACTGCTGCGTTTTTCGTTGCGAAATGCGTTTTTCAGGGCAAGGAGAGAGAGAGAGATAGAGAGAGCAAGGGACCGAGTGGTGCGCGAAACGGGCGGCAGTGTGCAAACGTGACTGACATAAAGTGAGCTTGATTTTTTTCCGAAATTCACTCCGATATTCGGCCCGAAAAACGCAGCAGTGTGCAACCACCTTCTGTCCGTATTTTAAAATGTTGGATAAAGATATTTTTTTGATTTACCAGACTGTAAACCACAAACTAGAAGTTTTTAATCTCTTAAAGTCTTAATGTACTCCCCTCTCATTTTGTTGAATTCGATTTTTTTACTGAACTCATATATATTAGGAATTATAAGACATAATACTTATGGAAAGTGGAAAAACAATCCAAGCAATATTCAGCAGACAAAGAGAGCAGATAACAAAACCGACAATTAAACAAAATGAGGGGGGCGTGCATTAACAATTTAACAGATTAGAAATTACTAGTTTGTGGTTTACAGTCTGGTAAATCCAAACATATATATATTTACCTTATATATTTACCTTGTTTCACATTTGACAATCTGGGAACCCATTCCTACGGATCTACATTCCGTACCAAATTTTGGATTTGTCTCCTTCCCTTTTCAGTCACTTCCTTCCGGGTGCTTCTGTGTTATTCCTACAAATAATAACGTTACATGTTTAAGGCAGTAGCACTGAAAGATCTGTTTTAAGAGATTACACATTTGATGATGTACAGTATTAGTGCATTATCAAACTCTCCGTAATTATCTACACAGATTGAACTCATCATGAACAGTTTCATCACATTTTGGTCTTTACAGACGAGGAGAAAAAATACAATGACCTGATGATGGAGAGAAACAACTTACAGAACGACAACAATAACCTGATCCTGGAGAAAAATCAATTAGAAGGTGAAGTAAACCAGCTGAAGAAAGCAGGTAAGAGGTTACCAAACTTTTTTGATGGAATTTTAAATAGTGTACTGTTATCATTTTAATCATTGTCATTAATGTAGTGGTAAAACGTACAGTTTTCTTAATAATGTACAGGTAGACACGCAATGTCCCTCTGTTACATCTCTTAATCTGTTCAAAAGTCTCTGAGAACTTGGCAATAGAAATATTAGATGTTAAGACAGAGTCTATAGCGTTTTATTCTAGGATTTTTACATTACTCAGGGCATAATCAGGTTTTGAATTTGACTACTGGCATTGTTCACTAATGTATTATTCTATTTGTATTGAAAATGTATTCAAATTCAGTTAAACTCCTGTTTGATGTTTAGTTAAGGAGTGTCCCAGTGGATGGAAGAAGTTTGGATGGAGCTGTTATTACAGATCTACTGGGTGGCAGACGTGGGAGAAAAGCAAAGAACTATGTCAGAACGCAGGAGCTGACCTGTTGGTCATTAACAGTAAAGAAGAACAGGTTAGTGTGTGTGTGTGTGTGTGTGTGTGTGTGTGTGTGTGTGTGTGTGTGTGTGTGTGTGTGTGTGTGTGTGTGTGTGTGTGTGTTGTGTGTGTGTGAGTGTGTGTGTGTGTGTGTGTGTGTGTGTGTGTGTGTGTGTGTGTGTGTGTGTGTGTGTGTGGGTGTGGGTGTGTGTGTGTGTGTGTGTGTGTGTGTGTGAGAGAAAGTTTGTGCGTGACTGTCACAGCATGGTCTCTATGTGGACATAGGCTTGCCTGCCTCCCAGCTCACAGCTTTGGCACACCTGTGTATGGTCACTCATCTACCTCAGTTGACGCACCTTCCGGCCATCAAGTGATTATTTCCAGTGTTTTCTAGTATATTCCTAGTAGGGCATTAACGACTTGTGATTTTTGCAAGTCGACTCGACTCAGTAAAAAGTTGAGTTGAAGTCGACTTTATCGTTTGATGATGTCATATCACACACGACCCCCCAATTATTTTTGGGGTCCCCAGATGATTAACTTAGTATGAAACATTGTTTTCTCACTCAACTGTAAATAAACCAACATAAAGTTTAAGTGTAGTATATAGAGGGTATCTTCACATTTATAAAGTGCCAATTTAAGGACTTTTTAATACCTCTAAAATGGCAAATTAAACATTGTCCAAATTGTCAAATATATATAGATGCAGAAATTGTGAAAATAGCCAATCTACATGCTCACAACGCCTCGCATTGCGAGGCGATGTGAGAATGTAGACCTGCTATTTTCACAATAGAAAGTGTTTTTTTTTTTGTTTTTGTTTTTTTACTTCGACTTTCTCTGGTGGGAGTCGACTTGTGTAATGAAGTCGACTGAGTCGACTTGTCGACTTTTTCGTTAATGCCCTAATTCCTTAACCTTGCCTACCAGGCTTTCTGGGGGAAAGCCTGGTGTTCGTTCACAACAGGCCGTTTGGTTTCCGCCTAAAGCGCGGAAACCACTAGAAGAAACGGCATCGCTTTGATTTGGTTCCCCCGTTTGTTTCCCCAATCCCAATTAAAATGCTCAAGTAGCCTAGTGTAGTCTTTCCAGTCGCTACGAGTTTGACTAAAAGATGCATATATACCAAACAAATTTTTCAAAAGCAAAACTACTCCGCATCAAGGAGTTTATTAGGTAGGCCCTAAAAGTATGTCCTTGAGCGCAGGGGAATTATTTTGGGTTAAAACTGTTTCCGGTGGATAGTTCTGGCCAAATTGTAGTCTTTGAGTACTACAACATGACGTGTTGTGGTTTCTGCTCCAGACCGGTTACAAGCCCGAAAAGTGAAGTGATCCCAGACTACTAATTCCTAGTGTTCGCTGTTCAGTTTCATGATTCTTGCCTAAAACTTAAACCCTTCTCCTCTGCTTCAGAACCCAGCTCACCTGTTCCACTGCCTGCTTGTTTTGCTGCCTGCCACATGCCCTGCCCTGACTATTCACCTCAGCCTCACACACTGCTGGCCTCGTTTCCATACCACCTCCCCCATTCTCCCTTTCACTTATTGTGAATAAACAGCCTTTAACTTGCAAGAGAGTGATTGAGGGTGTGTGTGTGTGTGTGTGTGTGTGTGTGTGTGTGTGTGTGTGTGTGTGTGTGTGTGTGTGTGTGTGTGTGTGTGTGTGTGTGTGTTTGTGTGTTGCATTCGTTTGTAGGCCTACGTACTGTATGTGTGCCTTTTGTAATTCTGTGTAATGTAATGCAATTCTATGACATACAATTAATTATTACATTAAATCATGAACAAATCAACAGGAATTCATCAGAGGACTGAACGATGGGACTGGAAGTTCATGGATTGGTCTGATACAGGTCGATGGAAACTGGATGTGGGTGGATGAAGCACCGTTGACTACATGGTGAGACATTTTAGAATCATTTCTGTTGTAATTCTGTCAAAGTCACTGTTGTAAACTGTATGTGCATGAGTGACTGAGTAGATATGGTTAAAATTATGTTTACTCGGCAGGTACTGGGCCAGTGGATATCCACAGGGCCATGGAACCTGTGCAGAGTTCTGGCATGGGACAGGACAAGGGAGTAATGCATTATGTTCAGATTATAAATACATGATCTGTGAGAAGTGATGTTTCTCTTCACATCACTGATTAAACTCAAGCTTTGTTTCCCAGACAATGGGTCAGGACCCATAATAACGTGGATTCACTCACATGTTCCTCCATGGTATCAGTCTGGACTTCGGCCCATAGGGAGAGAGTAGGCTATGAGAAATCAAAAAATGACCGGGCCAATCAGTGACTGCGTATTTCAACTTAACAGTGTAAGGCAGTCACTGATTGGCCCGGCCATTTTCTGATTTCTCATACTCTCTCCCTGTGGGTCGAAGTCCAGACTGATACCATGGAGGAGCGTGTGAGTGGATCCATGTCATCATTCTTACATTTGTGGGTCGCGCAACTGTTTTTATGGCAAATCTTAAATATACATTTATTTTTTCTGTTTCCTATGTTTCCTATATTTTTTTTGTACTATTTCATTTTTTTCACAACAACAAAACCCCCCTCATAAAATAGGGGATTGGGAAGTGAACAAAATGTACTTTTGTGTAACTGCTGGAAAGGTTTAGTGTTCTGCTGTGTAGTTAAACAATAGTGATTAGTAGTGACAATCAACCAAATGTATTGTATAGATGTACAAACTGTACCAATAATCATATCAATACAAAGCAACTGTTATGGCTCGGGTGGTTATACATTGTTCCTTTAGTTTACACAGTTTATGTTAATACCATCAAGGAACTGAGGAACACATAAAGAATGTTGTTCATTGATTCAACATCCCCCTGCTGTGTAATTGAATGGACTTCACACCCCAGGTCACAATCTACAGCTGGGTAGATGCAATTAAATTCAAATTCACTTTAATTTGTTTTATTTTGCAACATGCTATTTGTATTGTTTTTGCTAATTTGCTTTTTGCTTTTTTCATGTTTTTCATTGTTGTCACACAAGGACGAGGGTATATTAACCACTTAAAGGGATATTTCACTGTCAAACATGTTTGGGGTCATTTTAACATCTACTCAGGCTTTTGTCAGCACCCAGACAGTTTTTAGATATAGTTGTTATACATTTTATCAGATGTTTTCAATGAGTCTATCAGGGTTAAAATGGAGTTTGACATTAACATGGTTTCGTAAAGGTAGGGGCTGTGTCTGATCTGATCTGTATACTGCTTTTTATCTCCTGCTATAAAATAAAATAAAACAAGGAAAATGCAAAATATGAAATTCAAGATTTCTTTCATCAGATACTTATACTTTTATGTGAAATGAAGTTAAATAGCTCAAAATGAAGACAGATGCATTCAGTTAGAATGTAGATGTAGATGTTTAGCATGTGCTTGGTGTATCAAAACACCCCTATTGATCTTTTATGCAGTAGTAGTTATAGAGGTGGAAATGTGACCTTTAATTTTAAAAGATGAATTATTCCCACCTATGAGTAAAATACAAATAGGAGTGTCCATTTGAAGCTTAATTCACACACTACAATGAGGAAGGCCTTTGGACATGTCCTGTGAACAGTAAATTGTTCTGAACCATCCCATTGCTGCTATAACCATGTGAATCTTCTGTTTCACGAGTAGTTGTTGTGGATTTCCGTCTTTTACTTCCTCATCACTTCAGTATTGTGCCTACCAGCCACAGACAAACATGGCCACATTTAGTTGGTTAGTTGGCAGGTAATTTTGATATAGCTTATTAAGACAGTAGATTCATATCCTGTATTAGCCTGGTTGCAGCCCATAGACCCGCCCATTCTCAGAGTGGACTGTTTCTCAAGAGTCAGAGCTCTGAGTCTGAAATCAGGCTAATCCTGTATCATTTACTATTTGTAGTCAATAGTTACATGTACCTTTTAAGCCACTCCTTCTTGTCTACTGATATTCATGCCAGACATGACAAAGAAGGTGAGACGCAGGAATGTCTAAATTGAATCTTCTGACAAAACAAATCTTCAGACAAATCCTATAGCTGTGCACTGTGGATGCAAATTCATTTAATTTGACTTTATTTTATATTTTGTAATATGCTGCTACTTGAACAGTTTCCGCCCATTATGTATTTTAAAGGATGTAACCCTAGCCCCCAGGCTGGTTTTGTAATTTGTAATGTTTTACAGTTTTACTACTTACAATTTGAAAATGTGTTACCAAAAGGTCTGTCATGCAGTGTCCAGCAATTATGAAGAATTATAATAATTAATTACAATAACTAATTGTTTAAGAATACATATCTATTGTGTTTTTATTACGAATGAACGGCACGACTGTAAAACACACTTCTGCTGGTCAATTGTTTTGTAAGACTTCAATCTGTTTTGAGATCCCAGCTGCAATTTCTCTCTTTTTTTAAGACACTTTGGACAGTTTTAATTTAACACATGGAGTGGTCAAAGTCTGTGTCCGGCTGTGTCCATTAACACGTGTTTGTCAATGGAAAAGTAAGTACATGATGCATTGAGATCTGTGCAGATCAATGAGCACACAATTCTGTACCACACTGTATGGAATTTGAAAGTGGTTCATATGCTACTATTACAATGGCTATCAAGTACAATTATGATATACCAATTCAATAGTTTATGATAGAACTGCTTCATGAAATATAATAGTAAACAGGATTAGTGGAGCTGTCTTTTTGACACATCCTGTTTCCTGTATTGAGACAAAGGCTAAATGAACGAGGTGTCAGTGACCACAAACTGATGTTCACTGACATTATTCTGATGCCAAACATCATACATCGTACAGTGCTAGTTATCATTATCCTCATTAGCAAAGTGTCACCATTATTATGAACACAAGAAAATAATAACAATAACACAAAATCTCTTTAATCTGCTTCAAATTTTTTATAAATTATTGGCAAATTACATCTACAGCAGTTGGTGAAGGAGGTGGAGAGAACTTTTCTGTCACTTCCCCTCCCATGCAGAGTGTACCACCTCAAGTTAACACGTACATTCTGCGGTTAAGGGTCTATTGTTCTCCTGCACTGTGTTTTTCTGCACATGCACATCAATGCATGTGCAGGTGCATGTCCACTTGCTTGGCTTCAGCAGTGTTAAAGTGAGACCAGAACAGACTGCAGCTCAGTGTATCCTGCAACAGTGAGAACCAATGTAGGACAGCAGAGAATTCAGACAAGGTGAGTAACATAATAGAACTTCTTTCAGTGGTTTGGAAACTGCCGAAATATAGTAGCCTACATTATGTTGTAATCACGTACTGCATAATACGTTATTAATATTATACTTGTCTTGTACTATTTAACTTGCTTTTGTTGTGTCGTTCATTAAGATGTCTGCAGACGTTTCTGGCAAGCCCGTCAGACCAAAGAGGGTGAGGTATGTCAGAGAGGAGAAAGGAGGGGAGGAGGTGAACGTGGTGCACATTGATGAAGGAGCTGACAGTCCCCGAGACGGCTCCGGCTCACAAGAGGCTACACGAGATCACACAGGTACATGCCTTGAACACACATCAAGGCACTTTCTAATATGTTTGGGGTGATTTTAACGGATACCAGATCTGTTCGCCCTCCCAGCCGTTCGCCTCTAGCATCTATCCTGCGTAACGGTACACGGTCTCTGAAACCTATAATTTTCAGATATAGTGGAGTAAAAGTACAATATGTGGATCTGAGAGTTAGTGGAGTAGAAGTAAAAGCATTGGAAATTGGAAATAGGTCTACTTAAGTATGGTAAAAAAAAAAAAAAAAAAAATATATATATATATATAGTTTAGGTCTTGTTCTGCAGTGGCAAGCTGGCTCGGCTCTTAACTAAACAGTCTAACCCTAAACTTATTTCAGACAAACTTATAACAGATTGGTTACCGTTTTAACGTCTATAGGTTTTTTGAGCACCCCAGTTTTTAAAGTTGCTCAAGTTCATTTATTTTAATAATTTTCTTTTGAAAATAAAATAAAATAAAATAAAATCAATGAAAATAAAATCAATGAAAAAAAAAATGTCATCCAATACTTAACAGTTTGCTTACAAGGAACAGGCCACCATCACTTTCATATACTGTATACTGTAATCCTCTGTGGGGGATTTTATTTTTCCCACAGATGAACACACATTGTGTGCCTGTTCAAATGAAATATTGTAGATGATGATATTAAAGTTGAATTGTGTTCATATCCTCCAGGTGTCCAGAGAGAGCTCATCATCCACAGACACATCTTCATAGCGGCTGCAGTGTGTCTCTCACTGCTGTGTGTTCTAATGGTAGTGAGAACCACACACATGGCCATGGACTGTGAGTATCAGCTGGTCAAAGGTCAAATTCATGAACTTACAACAACATTAAAATGAGGCCTGTCTCACGTGAGAAACCTACCATGCTTCAATTTTGATAATTTGATTTAGTGCATTATTAAAGATTGTTTCTCAAACAGTTGCTTGAACTCATCATGAACAGTAGTAACAATTGCGTTTTTCATCACCTTTTATTTTTATTTTTTACAGATCAGTCAGAAAATTTTGAATTACAGAACAACTACAAAAGCTTACAGACAATCTACAACAACCTGGCCCTAGATAGAAACAACTTACAGAACAACTTCAATGAGCTAGACCAGGCAAACAAACAATTAGAACGTGAAGTAAACCAGCTGAAGAGAGAGAAAGCAGGTGAGAAGTTGCAAACCTTTTTGTAACTCATTTTGTAAATTATTATTTTAATTATTGTCAGTGAGGTACTTTTAAAATGTGAGTAAAACCTCACCTTGCCCTCATCATAATTGCAGTTAATTAATCAGTAAAACTTATGTTTGATGTTTAGACAAGGTGTGTTCCAGTGAATGGCAGAAGTTTGGAAGCAGTTTTTATTACAGATCTGCTGAAAGGAAAACCTGGGAGGAAAGTAGAGCAGAATGTCAGAAGACAGGAGCAATTCTGGTGGTCATTAACAGTAACGAAGAACTGGTTAGTGTATCTGTGTGTTTGTACGTAGTTGTGTGTATGTATTTGTTATTATAATGAAAACCTGAATGTATTATAGAATATATATATATATATATATATATATATATATATATATATATATATATATATATATATATATATATTCAATTAAATCATGAACAATCAACAGGAATTCATCCAAGGATTGGCTGTGTCTGGATCATCATGGATTGGGCTGAAATTTACTGAGGGACAAAGGAGGTGGTTGGCTGAAACACAAATGACAAGATGGTAAGACATTTTAGAATAATTTCCATTTTAAATCTATCAAAGTCAGTGTATTTGAGCAACAGAATGGAAGTTGAAATATATTGTTTACTCTGCAGGACCTGGAGTGGTGTGAACAATGGAGACTGTGCAGCATATCAGCACAGGACAGGATGGTTTATTAGAGCATCATGTTCAGATAAAGAATTCTGGATCTGTGAGAAGTGATGTTTCTCTTCTCCCATTTTCAACTTATCTTCATATACAGTAATTGATCCTCACTAATGCTCATTATATGGTGCCATTTTTGTCTACTTGTGTCTCAGTGGAGGGCTGTGGACAGTTCAGATATCTGCATACCGTTAACATCATCATATATACATTGTATTAATCCAAGAAGATGTCTTTATAGCATGCTAACTGTCCAGAAATAGAAAGCCCTCAGTTTCTATAAGCTTGGTTTCCCAGTCGATGATGTCTTTGATAGTCTGGTTTCTGAACTGCCACAGAGACACTCTTTTTTTCTTTAATGAGCATTAGTGAGGACCAACTATATGAACATAGGTTGGTTGAAAATGGGTGAAATCGGGATTCTATGATCCTCAATCACTATTATGCATTTGATGACCTATTACCTTGTGTTTTCCTTGCTTACTGTAAGTCGCTCTGGATTTAAACCATCAAGGAACTGATGGTACTACTGTACATTATACATTATATATTGAATTATGTTGTTATTTGACAGCAGTGCAGCATTTAACACCACTGTGTCCTCCAAATTCATCCCCAAGGATCAGATAGCCAGTACAGGATTTAACATCACTCTGTGCAACTGAATCCTGGACCTCTGACAGACACAACACAGCCAGGTCACAATCTACAGCTGGGTAGTTGCATGCAATCACATTTAATTACCCATTTCTTATCCCCTAACGCCCAATTTTGGGGCAGAATGGCCTGAAAAGTTTGAGAATACTTGCTCTAGTATTCCTCTTAAGGAAAGCTCATAAAGCGTCCCATTGCAATGCGCTGTGAGCTTGTAGATCAGCTATTTCTGCTGAATGTTTGCAGCAGAATTTGTTGTTTGCTTTCCAGTTTCAGGATAAAAATTCCAGCACGGTAAAAATAAGGCAGGCTGCATGACTTATAGTGCACTGCAATGTAATTAAGTTAGCTAATCAAATCAATGAAGTAGTGTTAGATTTTGGTGAGCCAATGTGCAAGCATACTTGCACAATTGCACATCCATGGCTCTAGGCACACCTAAATATAGCACACTGTTGATTCCATTAGCTGCAGTTTTGCTTAGCCTGCCATGTTGTGCTGTAGTTTTTAACCTGAACCATAAAACTACAAAATCTGCTTTGTGTCTCATATACCCCTTCCCACTTTTATTGCCACGGATGCGTTTTGAACTTTTAATAAAACTTTAAAAGACAAAAGTATTATTCAAGTCTATTATTTAACAATATACTGACCTACAGTATGGAAAACAACTGTAAGTACCTGATAATACTCTTACTTAGTCGCTCTACTTGTGAGTTACATTGATGACTCAGTTGTAAACAATACCCAGTTTGGATGGAGGACAGTTGGGTGACCTCATGTCGTATCATAATGTTCTATGTCTAACATACTTTTGTCTCATTAAGAAATCTTTAAATGCTGTTAGATTAAAATGTGATTGCTGTCATATCACAAGCCACGTCAACCAGTGTTTTAGTGTGTTTCAGTTATCATATGATTCACTATAGTTTGTGCTTCATGTGTCACACCTATTGTTCTTCTATTGATAGAGGTGAATGTGTGACCTTTATTCAACTTCAACATTATTGTCACATCATCATGTGTAAAGAAAGGTGTGTGAAATTATTGGCTGTACCCTTCCATCATTTTCTCCCTTTTAGCTTTTTCAGGAAAGGGGAAAACAATAGAAAAATAAACTATCAGACATATGAAATACAGTATACTTATTTACAGAGTAAACTAATTCATATAGTTAAAGTGTATGATTTAAAAAAGAAGAATGGAATGGTATGAGACGGTTCAAATAGCAGAATATATTATAGTAATAGATATAATGTGCACATAAAAATCATCAAAGAAAGATTGAGCATTAACACCTGAGAGAATGAATCCTCTTCTAGACTAAAGAAAACAAGTAAAACCCAAAATATGAAAATCAAGAATGTTTCTGTCAGTCAGATACTTTTAAGTGCTACAGGCTTAAATGAACTGGGACTTTAAGTGATTATATTCGATTAATTTACAGAAAAATAAGGTGGTAACGTGATCAGGTCAGATATTTACAGTATATGCGATTAAACATGCGATTAATTTCAATTGATTATAAAGCCTCTAATTAATTAGATAATTTTTTTATCGAGTCCCAGCCCTAATATTTATATAAATTAACTCTGACTTAGCGTGGCTATTCATCTTGTAGGCTATGTGCTGTGAACTCAAATGGCCTCAAAATGAAAATGCTACAAGCGGTTCTGATGAGGAAGGTCTGAAGATGCTACTGCACATGTTGAAGCCTACATGATGTCATTTACTGATTATTAGGCAGATATAGAGACTTCCTTCTTGCTTTCTGCAGTTACTGTTGAAAGTTATTATGCTCTGCACAGTCAGTGTATACACAATGGCAGTAGGTGTTTGTGGATTTCCTACTTGTGAATCGTTGTCAAGGTGATTTCTCTGTTTGTGGAAAAATACTTCATTGTACAAAAACAAGGATTGTCTTTCTTGTAGCAGCAAAAGACTATTTGATACAGAATTCCTTGCTGTATAAACTCATCCTGGCCAGTTCAGTATCATTCCTTTTTAATTTGTAAAACCCAAACCGTACAGTTTTCTCAGTCAATGCACATATACTTTCTGTTGCAGGACATAACTCTAAAACAACGAGGCCTCTCAGTTGTTGCTCTATGACCACAAAGGAAATAAGCCACTGGCTTTTTTGCATTTCATCCTTTTGATAATGGTGTGGCCATCTATGCATTTTTTTGTATCAATAAAGAGGTCAAAGTGTGGATGCTGTTTCTAATACTTTAGTCCAGTTTTAGAGTATTGTTTTATGTCTTATTACTTGACCTCTGCAAAGTGCAGTGATGAAAGTGATGACACTTCATGCACGTTAAAGAATAACATGGCAGTGTGTGCTTAATGTTGGTGATACTGACATTTGCAGTTTTTATTATTATATGGGTGTTATTTGTATTTTTGTAATATGCGAAAGGAGAGATCATGATCGTGCTTATTGGGAAGTGCTTTATAATTTTTTTTAGTCTTTTTTTAAGCCAGTGCTTACAGATAGAAACATATTTTCCACTGCTTGCTACACCAAGTCAGTGGTGGTTACTGTGATTCCTTAAGAACTACATTGAACATTATGTAAATTAAAAGTTTACATAATTTAAATTATGTATTAAATCTTTACCAATGCACTATTCAAGTTTACATTTAAAAAAATAGCCTACGCCTACTGTACACAATCACTCTTAACTGAGATCCATTCCATGTGCAGATCAATGAGGAGTGAGTATACAGTATACTGTACACATTTGAACTAAAATGCTAACTGAAGTACTTCTCCCCTAATTTAACTTGTGCAGCACTTGGTCGGACAATTTGTCCGTCCTGATGAAGGTCCAAATGACCGAAAGGTCGAAATAAAGCTACTGGTTCTTGAAAGTGTGCAGGCCTCTTCTTTGATTTAATCAGAGATCCCTTTTTGAATAGTTTACGATGCAAAAAGCACTGCTGTCTTTACTGCATGAAGCATAATAGCAAACAGTTTAAAACAGTTTCCTGTTTCCTACGCCTAAATGAGGTGTTTTGACCACACAAACAGATGTCATGACATCAATCAATTCATAGTGCTATAGTTATTATCTACAATTTCACATTACCATTATTATGAACACAACAAGTTTACTTTTCCCCACCTCTTTTCAATTGGTTTCAATGAGAGCAACTTTACTACCATTTAATGGAGGGTATGTACCCGTCCCACCAGACTCCCATAAACTACCAGAACAGAAACCGAGTAACTATAACCACATGACCAGTAAAGAGAGAAAAAGAGTGAACTGAACTGAAAAAGAAAACTAACTATATTAAGGGAATAAATGACTGGTGTTGCCTGGGGTGTTGAAGAGAGCAAACTGGAAACAGCTCCTCTTTAGACTAAGGCCATAATCAGTGCATGAGGGACAGCTGAGGCAGGGAGGAGCAACCAGGGCAAGGTGAGTATCTGGCCAAGACCAGAGCAGCAGAGCCAAGAGCCATCCAGCAAGGCCGTATATAGTCTGTAGACACAGAAACATTAGTGAACATCTGAACAACCCTTTTTTAACCCTTTTTTAAATAGGCTAATGTTGGTGAAAATAGATAAACAAATGATGAGTTGAAAGCTTATATATCTGCTATTTTGCTAACCCTTTGCAAGCCCCAGGGAGCCCCTTAAAAAACCCCGAACAGAGGTACTGCCGCTCAATCTTCTATTTATTTATAAACATGTTTTAAAAAAGCAATGCACCAAATGATAACAACACGCTCGGATCGCTCGATGCAAGCGAGCAAAACGTGTATGAAGCACGTTTTGGGGCCGGGGAACTTACATTGATGCAGCTGTAGGCTGATTTCCTCCGTTCATTTGCGTGGAGCCAGACGGGGTAAACCGCAATAAAAAACAGCGCCCGAAAGTACATTACGTCCTCGTTGCACGCACAGCGATCTAAACACATGTAATCCACTCATTGTGAAGCCTTGATTTCGTCTTTCGTCTGATCAAAAAAGACTCGGAGATGCGCTGGCCAAACGGCTCCTCCCAGCATGGAAGGGAACGTAATGGCGCCTATGGATTTCTTCCTGGGCCAGTTGCAGATGACGTCACATGATCGGTTCAGGGTTAACCCCTCACAGGGAGCCTCAGAGAGGCAGAGAAGGACCCGCGACCGTTTAAAAAAAAAAAATTATCATTAATTTCATTTTTACGATAAAAGTACGATAAAAGACGAGCGGCTAATTGAGCTGACCGGACAAGTACGGGCAAGTACGGCCGGCTTGCAAAGTGTTGTTAATATAAAGAAAGTATTTTAGCTAAGTAAATATGAAATTCAAGATTTCTTTTTCATCACATTATTTTATGTGCTACGGACTTGAAAAGGACTCAAAATGAAAAGGACTCAAGATGAGGAAGGTCTGAAGATGCTCTGTTGTACAGTAGCCTACATGTCATGATCAAGTCATCTCTAGTGTACCTAAAGTCACATGCCTGTAAGGCTATGACCAATCTCTAACCAGATTTGAGTGATGAACGTTATCTGTTCAATATGGTTTCATGTTGATGGGAGACAGACAGACAGAGAGACCTACAGACAGACAGACAGACAGACAGACAGACAGACAGACAGACAGACAGACAGACAGACAGAATAGATTTGTTCAGTAACAGTTCAGTTACGGTTCAGTTGATTTTTATCATGTGTTGCATCAAATCACTAATTCCTTCCTGTGGGAAGGATGAGTGTTCAAAATGAAGCTTTGTTATACACTGAGGAAGGCCTTTGGCCACACAATCAGATATGTGCTGTGTGCTTTGGACCCAGAGTTTCTGATGAGGACGGTTCTGAAGATGCTGTGTCATACACTTCATGTAATTTGCAGACCATTAGACAGACACTGTAACAGATAAAGCTATCTTTTTGTATTCTGCAGTCACTGTTGAAAGTCACTCTGCACTGTGTGGTCAAGGTGTGATCACACATTTCCTGTAAACAGCAAATTCTTCTGAACCGTCCCCATGCTGCGACTATAACCGTGAGTAGTTGTTGTGGTTTTCCGTCTTTACTTCCTTATCACTTCATTATTGTGTCTACCAGCCACAGACACACAGTACAATTATAGTTATCTGGCAAACTTGTAATATATTTTGATATAGCTCATAAAGAAGGTAGATTCATATCCTGTATCATATTTACTATTTGTAGTCAATAGTTACTTTTCAAGCCTCTCCTTCTTGTAAGATGTCTTCTGATATTTATGCCATGCCAGACATGACAAAGAAAGTGAGATGCAGGAATGACAAAAGTGGCCAGATAGGGGATGCTGAGCACAGTGGACAACAGAGTGATGAAGAAAGAGGACAGAGAGGGGACACTGGGGACAGTGGACATTTGGGGGAGAGGGGAGATAAAGAGGAGAGAGTGGTGGACATCTACCAGAATGTGGACGATTTCAGAGGCCTGGACATAGAGGAAGACTGTACAAAACATGTGAGACATAGGGATGGAGAAAGAGGACAGAGAGGTGACACTGGGGACAGTGGACATCTGGAAGAGAGAGGAGACATGGAGGAGAGAGTGGTGGACATCTACCAGAGTGTGGACGATTTCAGAAGTCATGATGTCGTCCCTGGACCACAGGATGTCATGAGGGAGAACACAGCAGGAGGACAGAGTGAGTTTGACTCAATCATTGTAAAGTTAATTTCTCTGTTTTAAAGTGGATTTTTATTTATTATTATTATTACCCTTATTATTATTATTATTGTTACCCTTATTACACAAAAGCTATTGTTCAGATTAATTCAGATATTCTTGCAGGACAAAACTTAACAATATATCCTTCAATGGTGGCCCAATTCTGACGGCTCAATAGTCAAAAAAATGTTTGGTTAGTGTTTGGCTTAGTAGTGCATGCCAATGGCACTTCAGAACCATTGGCTACAGGACTAATGGCATGGCGCAACATTCTTTTGCTGTGTAACAATATTATTTGAGAGGGAATGTGTTTGTCAGCTCAAAGCATGCTGGTCCGGTTTGGTGTAGCTAGTGGAGCTATTTTTAGGGCCCTGACTTGCCTTACTTGCCTTGCATTATGCCCTTTTTTTTTTTTTACTATTTTGAATAACATTTTGAAATAGTGAAAATAGCCGATCTATATTGACACGTTGTGAGCTTGTAGATCAGCTATCCGACTATTTAAAGGAGCTATAGTCAACTTTCTCTTGAAAAACGGATGCTAAAATAAAAATATTCGAAAATATTTTACAAAAAAGATTAAGCTTCATATAAGTGTTTCTATTCCCAAATGACCACAAAAAGCGTAAAATAATGATAAAATAATAATTTTGGCCATTGTCAGACCGACTTTGTTTATATCCCTTAACAATCCATATAAAATAATAGAAGAGGGATATAAACAAAGTCAGTCTGACAATGGCCAAAATGATTATTTTATCATTATTTTACACTTTTTGTGGTCATTTTTGAATAGAAACACATATTATGTGAAGCTTAATCTTTTTTATAAAATATTTTCAAATCATTATCTTTATTTTAGCGTCTGTTTTTCAAGAAAAAGTTGACTATAGCTCCTTTAAAAAAAAGTTTTTTCTTTCTCCTTCAAAATAGTAAAACACAACTAAAAGGTTTTGGCATAAGGGGTATGGCAGCACACAAGATAGGGCCCTCAGTCTTGTTTTTGTCTCAGTTGCATGTACTATACTTTACGTTGCAGGACAACACTCTAAAACAGCGAGAAGGACTTTCATAGTGGTTGCTGTGTGTCTGGGGATGCTGTGTCATTTAGTGCTGGGTGTCATCATAGGCCATGCAGTGCACTGTGAGTATTCCATGGCACAACACTACACTACCACATCACTCACTCAGGGATTTTCTTATCTAATATGTATAGTATTGACCCAAAGCTTATTGTCTCCACCAGCCGAAGGCATGGGGGAGAGTATGTTTTCGCCCCTGTCCGTCCGTCCGTCCGTCCGTCCGTCCGTCCGTCCGTGCATCCGTGCGTGCGTCCATGCGTGCGTCCGTCCGTGAGTCCATCCAGTTTGTTACTAGCTAATCTCTGGCGCCGTTGGCCCGGTCGCTGCCAAAATGAGCACACACACTCCCTGGATGACAATTCAGAACCTCTGCCGCACATTTTTCAAATGGCCCTGTTCTAGCGCCACCATGAGGCCGATGTTTGCAAAACACATTTCTGTACTACTCTTAGAGATTTTGTCCACAAATCCTACAAATCGGTATAGATAGTATCTCTACAGTCATGTCATGTGATCAACATGGATCTGTCCGATTTTCCATATTCCATCCTGATTGGCTACAATTTTGAACAAAATGCCTCAAATCATGAACACAGCGTGCAATCTTGGTGAAATTGGGCACACGTTCCCACTAGGCAGAGGAAGAAATTACACTTCAAATTTCTCAAATCAGCCTCATGGTGGCGCTATAACAGGGCAATTTGTGTTTTTACCTTTAACTACACCGATAAGTGGAAAACTTTGTATGCGCACTCCCTAGAAGCTAAGGTTAAACCTTTGCCCTGCATTTTTCACATTTGCCTTTTATAGTGCCACCAGGAAAGACAACTTCTGTAAAACACATTTTTTGCTATTACTCCATCAGATTTTCTCCAACAATCATGCAAATCAATCAGAAGTATCTCTATAGTCGTGTGATCAAGTCCGATCCATCTGATATTTTCATATTCCTAATTGGCTAATATTGGCTTCCAAAGTTTGCAGGATTGCTCTGTTTTTGAACAAAATGCCTCAAATCATCAACGCAGCTTGCAATTACTGTGGAATTTGCCACACATATTCCCACTACATCAAGGAACAAATGCTCCCCTTTTCACATTGGCCTGTTATAGCGCCACCAGCAGGTAGACTTTAGCAAAACACATTTTTGGAACACATTGCCTCAAATCATACATGCAGCGTCCGACTGCCATGAAAGGTCTAAGATTGGCAAAGAACACATGCCACCCTTTTTACATTGGCCTATTATAGCGCCACTAGGACGCCTGGCCTGGTGGAGACCTGTGCTCGGAAGAGCACTGCTTCTAGTGTATGTGTACAATATTATTGCTTGGAGATGCAAAGGAATGCACATAAAAAGAATAACAACAATTAGTTTTCTCTTCTTAAAGCAAATTTCTCACACTGATGCTTCACAATGAACAGTAGCAACGACAGTAGCAAACTATGCTTCTGGTGTGCATATAGATAGTGTGTGTAGTCCTTTATTATATGTTGAGACTCAATGTCATGAACAGTTGCAACAACATTGTTTATCATCACTTTTTCTTATTTCCTTTTTTTAAACAGCTAATTCAGACACTGACGAGTTACAGACCAAGTACAAAAACCTGACCTTGGAGAACAGTAATCTCACCCTGGAAAGAGACAACTTACAGAACAACTTCAAGGAGGCAAAAAAACAATTAGAACAATTAATAAACCAGCTGAAGAGAGAGAAAGCAGGTGAGAACAAACCAAATTATTATTTTAACCAGTAATGTACTTTTAAATGTGAGTAAAACCTCATCATTTCCTCATAACCTCATAATTGCTGTTAATCTATTCAACTCCTGTTTGATGTTTAGACAAGGTGTGTCCCAGTGGATGGAAGCAGTTTGGATGCAGCTGTTATTACAGATCTACTGAAACTAAAACTTGGGAGGAAAGTAGAGCAGAATGTCTCAATACAACAGGAGCTGATCTGGTGGTCATTAACTGTAGAGAGGAACAGGTTAGTGTATCTGTGTGTGTGTGTGTATGTGTGTGTGTGTGTGTGTGTGTGTGTGTGTGTGTGTGTGTGTGTGTGTGTGTGAGTGAGTGAGTGTGTGTGTGTGTGTGTGTGTGTGTGTGTGTGTGTGTGTGTGTGTGTGTGTGTGTGTGTGTGCGTGCGTGCGTGCGTGCGTGCGTGCGTGCGTGCGTGCGTGCGTGCGTGCGTGCGTGCGCGTGCGTGCGTGCATGCACGAGTGTGTGCGTACCCGCGCAAGTGCCTGCCTGCGTGCGGCCGTGTTGTGTGCACACACCCAGGTGTCCATCATGCAACGTCATCATGTGATGTAATTCTGTTATTATAATAGAAATCTGAGTTTATTAGAAAAAAATATTATTCAATTCATTATGAACATAATCAACAGGATTTCATCAGAAGTTTGAGCAGCGATGGATCATCATCATGGATTGGTCTGAAACGGGCTGGTGGAAACTGGGAGTGGGTGAATGAAACACCATTCACAACATTGTGAGACATTTTAGCATTTTAATCATGTCAAAGTCACTGTATGAGAGTGACTGAGTGGATGTGGTTAAAATATGTTGTTTACTCTGCAGGAACTGGTTCAGTGGATATCCTTCTGACAACTTGAGCAAGAACTGTGTACAATTCTGGCACGGGACAGGACAAGGGAGTACTAATACAGAATGTTCAAATCTAAAACGCTGGATATGTGAGAAGTGATGTTTCTCAACATTGATGAAACTGTGGCTTGGTGTTTCCGCTTGGTGAAGTTAAATAGTAATAATTGATATTGAACATTTTCAAATCTCCAGGATTTTATTGTACAGAAGTACACACTATTGCAACCATAATCACACTGATACAAACCACCGACTATTGTGGTTTAGCAGGGTGATGGTTTTTTATCTTAGGTTAACATCATCAATTTAGAATGAGGGAGCACATTATGCATTGGTGGAAATGGCATGGGACAGTACAAGGGAGTAACACATTATGTTCAGAAAAGCATTTCTGGATCTGTGAGAAGTGATGTTTCTCTTAACATCACTGATTAGCTTTGTTTCTTAAAAAATAGGTCACGCAACTATTTTTATGGCTGTAAATCTTAAATAATGTATATTTTGTAATGTTTCCTATATTTCCTATATTTTTTCACTACTACTTTATTTCAAAAGAAAGATAATACATACAAAATAGGGGTTTGGGGAAGAGAACAAAATTATATTTTGGGTCAAAGTTTGGGAACTTAGTGTTCCGTTTGCGTGGTTAAACAATTGTAATTAGTACCCCAGACAGTTTTTAGATATTAGATCGATATTAGATTTGATCTGATGTTTACAATGGGTTTATCATGGTTCAAAATGAGTTTGAAGTTAAAATGGTTTTGATAGCTGTGTCTGATCTGATCTGTATACTGCTTTTTGCTATAAAAGAAAATAAAACAAGGAAAATACAAAATATGAAATTCAAGATTTATTTCGTGAGATACATTTATGTGCTTCAGTTAGAATGTAGATGCAGATTTTTTTGCATGTGCTTGGTGTATCAAAACACCCCTATTGATCTTTTATGCAGTAGTAGTTATAGAGGTGGAAATGTGACCTTTAATTTTAAAAGATGAATTATTCCCACCTGGGTGGGATACAAATAGTAGTGTCCAAAATTAAGCTTAAGTTAAATAGTGCACTGAGGAAGACCTTTGGACATGTCCTGTGAACAGCAAATTGTTCTGAACCTTCCCCTTGCTGCTATAACCGTGTGAATATTCTCTTTCGTGAGTAGTTGTTGTGGTTTTCCGTCTTGTACTTCCTCATCTCTTCAGTATTGTGCCTACCAGCCACAGACAAACATGGCCACATTTAGTTATCTGGTAATGTTGATATAGCTCATTAAGACAGTAGATTCATATCCTATTTACTGTATTTGTAGTCAATAGTTACATGTACTTTTCAAGCCGCTCCTCCTTGTTTGCTGATATTCATGCCAAACATAACAAAGAAGGTGAGACGTTGCAGGAATGTCCTAAATTGAATCTTCTGACAAAACAAATCTTCTGACAAATCCGATAGCTGTGCACTGTGGATGCAAATTTATTTAATTTGAATTTATTTTCTATTTTGTAACATCTTGCTATACTAGAACAGTTTTCCCCCTATTATGTATTTTAAAAGATGAAACCCTAAGCTAATTTTGTCATTTGTTTTGCAGTTCAGGTTAAAATTACAGCATGTATTGTAACATCTTTGGCTCTGCACATCTACTGTATATGTTGCTATACCAGCCTTGTCCTGTTTTACAGTTTTATATAGTTACAATTTGAAGAAGCGTTACCAAAAGGTTCCCATGCAGTGTCCAGCAAATATGAATAATTGAAGAATAATTCAAAGAATAATTATTTAAATATTTATGAATGCATATAACCTACTGTGTTCTACCCCAGTGTTTTTATGAACTAATGAACGGCAGGACAGTAAAAACCCGCACCACGTCTGGTCAATTGTTTTGTAAGACTTCAATCTGTTTTGAGATCCCGGCTGCAAGTTATCTCTTTTTTTTAAGACACTTTAAACATTTTTAACACATGGAATGGTCAATGTCTGTGTCCGGCTGTGGAAAAGTATTATAAGTACATGATGCACTGAGATCCACTCCCTGTGCAGATCGAGATCGAATGAGCACACAATGACAAACACTTACTGTACCACACTATTTGGAATTTGAAAGTGGTTCAATCATATGCTTACTATTACATGGCTATCAAGTACAATTATGAAATACCAATTCAATAGTTTATGATAGAACTGCTGCATGAAATATAACAGGATGAGTGGAGCTGTCTTTTTTAACACATCCTGTTTCCTGTATTGAGACAAAGGCTAAATGAACCAGTGAGTCAGTGACCACAAACTGATGTTCACCGTCATTATTTTGATGCCAAACAACATCTCACAGTGCTAGTTTTTTGGCAAATTGAGGGTACCTCTGCAGTTGGTGAAGGAGGTGGAGAGAACTTTGCTGTCACTTCCCCTCCCAGAGTCTACCACCTCAAGTTAGCAGCACATACATTCTGCGGTTAAGGGTCTATTGTTCTCCTGCTCTGTGCTTTTGTGCACATGCACATCAATGCATGTGCAGGTGCAGGTGCATGTCCACTTGCTTGGGTTCAGCAGTGTTAAAGTCAGACCAGAACAGACTGCAGCTCAGTGTATCCTTATCCTGCAACAGTGAGAACCAATGTAGGACAGCAGAGAATTCAGACAAGGTGAGTACCATTTAGAACTTCTTTTAGTGGTTTGGAAACTGCCGAATTATAGTAGCCTAAATTATGTTGTAATCACGTACTGCATAATACATTATTAATATTATACTTCTACTATTTAACTTGCTTTTTTGTGTCGTTCATTAAGATGTCTGCAGACATTTCTGGCAAGCCCGTCAGACCAAAGAGGGTGAGGTATGTCAGAGAGGAGAGAGGAGGGGAGGAGGTGAACGTGGTGCACATTGATGAAGGAGCAGACAGTCTCAGAGACCAAGGCTCCGGCTCACAGGAGGTTACACGAGATCACACAGGTACACAGTAACACACTTAAACGCACTTTCTAATATGTTTGGGGTGATTTTAACGGATACCAGTCTGTTCGCCCTCCCGGCCGTTCGCCTCTGGCATCTATCCTGCGTAACAGTACACAGTCTCTGAAACCTACGTTTTCAAATAATTATAAAAAGTACAATATGTGGATCTGAGATTTAGTGGAGTAGAAGTAGAATTATTGGAAAGTAAAAAATATATATACTGTACATTATATATATATATATATATAAAATGTACTTAAGTAGCCTAGCCTACAGTACTTCAGTAAATGTAGTCTACTTATAGTTACTTTACACCACTCTTCATGTTATATTAGCTATTTTATACCGAGTTTAGGTTGTTTGCTGTGGCTGCCTTGCTTCGCTTGTAACTAAACTGTCTAACCCTTAACTTATTTCTCATCTTATAATCAGTAAAACAAATAGCCTACAATTATACAGAAAAAAACCCACAAGCTTGTCAGCGTGGTGAGCGTGAGGTCGGCGGAAAAAATGAGGGTGCACGGCCGGGAGGGCGAATAGATTGGTTACCATTTTAACGTCTATAGGTTTTTTGAGCACCCCAGTCCGTTTTTAAAGTCGCTCGAGTTCATTTATTTTTATAATTTTCTTTTGAGAATAAAATAAAATAAAATAAAATAAAATAAAATAAAATAAAATAAAATAAAATCAGAGAAACATGGACTCTCGCGTACTGAATAAAGCAACTTAAACACTGTCTGGGTTGCTCACAAAAGCTAGAGTAGACATTAAAATAACCCCAAACATGTTTTAAAGTGAAATATCCCTTTAAAGTGTTTCGCTCTCTTCTCACATCATTACTAATAGCAGCTTGTCAACCAATACTTAACAGTTTGCTTACAAGGAACAGGCCACCGTCACGTTCATATACTGTATACTGTAATCATCTGTGGTGGGAACAAATGTTGTGCCTGTTCAAATGAAACATTGAAGATGATGATATTAACGTTGAAGTGTATTGTGTTCATATCCTCCAGGTGTCCAGAGAGAGCTCATCATCCACAGACACATCTTCATAGCGGCTGCAGTGTGTCTCTCACTGCTGTGTGTTCTAATGGTAGTGAGAACCACACACATGGCCATGGACTGTGAGTATCAGCTGGTCAAAGGTCAATATTCATGCACTTACAACAACATTAAATGAGACCTGTCTCACGTGAGAAACCTACCATGCTTCAATTTTGATAATTTGATTTAGCGCATTATTAAAGATCATCACTTTTTTTTTTTTTTACAGGTCAGTCAGACCATTTTGAGTTACAGAACAACTACAACAGCTTACAAACAGACTACAACAACTTGACCCTGGCTAGAGACAACTTACAGAACAACTTCAACAAGCCAGATGACCAGATGAAAAACCAATTAGAACAATTAGTAAACCAGCTGAAGAGAGAGAAAGCAGGTGAGAACAAACCAAATTATTATTTTAACCAGTAATGTACTTTTAAATGTGAGTAAAACCTCATCATTGCCTCATAACCTCATAATTGCTGTTAATCTATTCGTACAATTACTGTTTGATGTTTAGACAAGGTGTGTCCCAGTGGATGGCAGCAGTTTGGATGCGGCTGTTATTACAGATCTGCTGAACAGAAAACCTGGGAGGAAAGTAGAGAACAATGTCGGAATACTGGAGCTGATCTGGTGGTCATTAACAGTAACGAAGAAGAGGTCAGTGTACAGTATCTGTGTGTGTGTGTGTTTGTGTGTGTGTGTGTGTGTGTGTGTGTGTGTGTGTGTGTGTGTGTGTGTGTGTGTGTGTGTGTGTGTGTGTGTGTGTGTGTGTGTGTGTGTGTGTGTGTGTGTTGCACATGTTTGCACCAGAGATTCCGTTAGCCGGTATTTACCGGCCATTGGCCGGTTAAATGTTTAATTGGCCGGTAATTATAAAGTCCACCGGCCACCGTGGCCGGCTGGGAAAATGCCTCTTAGGCTATTTTATCATTTAATCTTATTATACACATAATTATTTGTCTAAAGTAGTAAAGCTACACCATTAAAACCTATCATAATTTTAAATTTGTATCATGTTCTGTGAGTCTGTCTGATGACAGCGGAGCTCACCGCCACTGCTGCTGCTTCATGCTGCGCTGTAGAGGTGGGACGTTCACGAACAAATCGAGTCTTTTGAACGGCTCTTTGAAATGAACGATAGGCAGCATTGTGAGCTTGTAGATCAGCTATTTTCAAATGGCAGATATGTACCTATATATGTCCGAAATAAATGTATATAGGGTTGAAGTTATTTGTAATTATAATCAAAATCTACAAAGTAACTACTAGAATGAGCCAGTCTTTTGAACGGCTCTTTGAAAGGAACGGATCCCAGAGATCCGGCTCACTTCAAAGAGCCATAAATCCCATCTCCACTGCGCTGTGTGCATGTACGTGCATTGGAAATATCAGAGCTTCAAGCTCACCACAAGGCGAAACGCGCCGTGCTGTGAGCTTGTATGTCTGCTATTTTAGACACGCACACGGCCTTACGGAGAAGCACACATCACGTTTCACAGCTGACAGTTCCAGCACCTTGTAACAATCAGCGTGGGTTTAGTGTTATAATCAGAACAGAACTGGGGTTCTTCCGAGGTAATCTATACCAAGCTGGACCCAGTAGGCCTAGACGATAATAAAAAAGGGACCCGAACTCTGTGGAATCATGGATATTATACAAGCACGCACATGACTTTCTGATCGCATGGATGTGATGCCATCGTGGTCAAAGCAACAGAGGCAAGTCAACCTTCCTTGCGCCATCATAACATAACATTAACAAAATAAAACAAACGTGTGTAAAAGGTTTAATGAGACGTGAAGCCAAAATCATATAGGCTACTATTAACTTATTAATGTGTAGGCCACTGTGTGGCAGGGCGCGCAAACGGTTCGCTTGAGTTGCGCGCCCACTTTAACCTATTCACTTCTTTTTTTTTGGCAAGCGATACCTCTACATAAGTAGATAGTTAGGATATTATTTTGTTGGAACATATTGCAATTGCATCTGTGATAAAGAGGAAGGAAGCCCAGCGCAAACATAAAATGGTGTAATTATCAGTTGGGTGCACGGTGCACCATGCAGATACAGTATCTCATCTGCAAACACGTATGTGACGTTCAATATAATATGGCCGATAAATTAATTGATTGGCCGGTAAAATATAATCCTGCCGGCCAAGGTGGCCGGCCCCAAAAATGCCTAGCGGAAACCCTGGTTTGCACATGCGCACCCAGGCGTCCGTCATCCACATACTGTAGATGCATGTGATGTAATTCTGTTATTACAATGAAAAACTGAATGTAGTAGAGAGAATGTTATATTCAATTAAATCATGAACAAATCAACAGGAATTCATCAAAGGATTGACTGTGTCTGGATCGTCATGGATTGGGCTGAGATTGACTGAGGGTGAGGGACAATGGAGGTGGTTGGCCAGGACACAAATGACAAGATGGTGAGACATTTTAGAATAATTTGAAATATTTGAGCGACAGAATGTACGGTATGTTGAAATATTTTGTTTACTCTGCAGGTCCTGGAGTGGTCCAAAAAATGGAGGCTGTGCAACACATGGGCAATTGACAGGATGGATTATTAGAGCATCATGTTCAGATGAAACATTCTGGATCTGTGAGAACCCTTACCAGTAACATCACCATATACTATACAAATTGTATTAATCGAAGAGAAATGGCTTTTTTTGTTCTACTGTTTAGACTGATTTAACTATGATCCTCGATTACTATTATGCGTTTGATGATCTATTACCTTGTGTTGTTATTGCTTACTGTAAGGCTCTGGATTTACACCATCAAGGAACTGATGGTGCTACTGTACATTATACATTATATATTGAATTATGTGGTTCTTTGACAGCAGCAGTTCAGCATTTAACACCATGGTGTCCTCCAAACTCATCACCAAAGATCAGAAAGCCAGGATTCAACATCACACTCTCTCTCTCTCTCTCTCTCTCTCTCTCTATATATATATATATATATATATATATACCGGTATATATATATATATATATATATATATATATATATATATATATATATATATATATATATATATATATATATATATATATATATATGGAGAGAAAGAGAGAGAGAGAGAGAGAGAGAAAGAGAGAGAGAGAGAGAGAGAGAGAGAGAGAGAGAGAGAGAGAGAGAGAGAGAGAGAGAGAGAGAGAGAGAGAGAGAGCTAGCTAGCTACAGGCTGTTTTATGACTTTGACTCTTTTTATTGTTGTCACACAGAGGAGAGTTTAACCATGATACTTATACTTCACCCAGGGCTCTATGGTCCCCAGATGATTAGCTTAATGTGCAACATACAGTAAGTGTCTCTGCATACAGTAAGGCAATCTTCAAGGCAAGCTCATAATGCGTCGCATTGCAACGCGCTGTGAGCTTGTAGATCAGCTATTTCTGCTGAATGTTTGCCCCAGAATAAGGCTTCAAGGTTCAAGTGGTTAAAATGATGAATCCCTAGGCTGATTTTGTTGTTTGTTTTCCAGTTTCAGGATAAAAATTACAACACAGTAAAAGGTATAAGGCAGGCTGCATGAGACCTGCATGAACTTATAGTGCACTGCAATGTAAGTAAGCTAGACAATCTAATTAATAATGAATAATAGTTATATTTCAGAGTGTCAATGTGCAAGCATATGCTTGCAATATTGCGCATCCATGGCTTTGGGCACACCTAAATATAAGTAACAAAGAAAGTAGCTCGCACTCACTTTTTGGTCGCTCCAGACTTTATTGACAAGCTGCAACAAAAAGATAGATGTTTCGACCAGTAAGGTCTTCTTACTGAAGAAGACCTTACCGGTGACCAAAAAGTGAGTGTGAGCTACCTTCTTTGTTCCTAGTATTACTGCGTTGGCAGTTATAGCTCAGCACCGAAGAGCGAAGGATTTGCGTTATTTATTCTTTGAAAGCACACGTAAATAGGATATAACACACTATTAATTCCAATAGCTGCAGTGTTGCTTAGCCTACTACTAGCCTGCCATGTTTTACACTGCTGTAGTTTTTAACCTGAACCATAAAACTACAACATCTGCCTAGTGTTTCATGTCCCTTACTCATTTCATTGCCTACAATGTTGCCACGGATATAATGTAAAAGAGAAAAAGAAAACTATGCTATCACAGTGATTCCTTAATAACTTGATGTACTGTATTCTTATACAAGATTTTTATGAACTTGTAAACTGGACAGTGGAAGTAGAGAAACGTAGTATTCAAGTCTATTATTTAACAATTCTACCGACCTACCGCTGTTTTGGGTTGAGATTGGCACATTTCCTGGGGCAATCTGCTCAGATCATGCATGTCACACGTGTCTTCTTCTTCTTCTTCTTCTTCTTCTTTTTTAGTTTTTTACTCTCAAAAAAGCATCTGCAATGTAGTGCATTTGAAACTTCATTGCAGTGCACATCATGGGGTGATCACTGCTTGCCTCCTTTGAATTGTTTTATTTTTAAAGTGACATGAGTGAGATGAAAAAACCTGAGTGAAATGTGCCAGTGTGAACCAGAGACATCGGTATGGAAAACTACTTTGAGTACCTGATAATACTCTGTATTAACCAAGTATTTAACCATCATAGTGACTAGTGCAGAAAGTAATTAGACACTCTACCTGTGGGTTATATTGATGATGACCCAATTGTAAACAGTATCCAACATAGATGGTGGACAGTTGGTGACCTCATGTCTTATTATAATATAACTTATTCTATATTAACAATTAGGTTCTAGAAGAAATCTGTAAATGCTGTTAGATTAAAAATGTGATTGCTGTCATATCACAAGCCACGTCAACCAGTGTTTAGTGAACCTGGGCTAGAGGAAAGAAGAAACACGGCAGCCCCAACCGGGGAAGAAGTTATGTTGAACTGTTTTGACCTAAGTCGACTTATTGTTGATTTATTGGAATTAATACTTACGTTCCATTAAACTGCCTTGTAAACCTGAAAATTGTGAATAAATGCCCAGAGTTGGCAACACTGTCTTAGCTCTCTTGTGTCCTGGTTTGGTTCAGTCCCCACAATAGTTTGTGCTTCATGTATCAAATAATCACCCCTATACCCCCTAAAATATGAAAATCAAGAATTCTTCTGTTAGATACTTTTATGTGCTGTGGACTTAACTTAACTCAAACGGAGAAATGACTCAAGACGAGGAAGGTGTGAAGATGTACATTTCAAGTAATTTCCTGAACATTAGATACAAATAGGCCCATATAAAGTTAACAAACTTCCCTTTTTGTGTCCTCCAGTCACTGTTGAAAGACACTGTGCTCTTCACGGTCAGTGTGCAAAATCACTCATAACTGTAATCATTATGAAGAATAGCTGTTTACAGGTGTAACAGCTAATGGGGATCCTAAATAAACTCAAAAATGAACCCTGGTGTCCCAATTCTGGCCATGTCATTGGAAAGTTTGGCAAAAATAGGAGGACAAATAAATGAGGAGTTGTGAGCCTGTAGAACTGCTATTTTTGCTATTTGGCATAAAGTATATTAACTGGTTAATGTGAATATCATTGTTTTTTTTTTGGTTACCCCTTCTAACCCTGCATGCGAGTTTACGTGTGTGCGTGCATCAACACATTATCACTCCCAAAAAGTCAAATATGGCCTTTGGGACCGTATGTGTTCGTGCATGCCTATGTGTCCATCATTCACAACAGCGCGAGTCATTTTAGAAGCATTTCTATTAATTCTCTCAAAGTGTGTGAGTGACTGAGTGAATTATGTTGTTTACTCATCAGGTACTGCCAGTGGGAATCGTATCCTACAGGCACCAAATATAGCTATGGGATTTATACCCGGAACAACTGGAACTGTGCAGACTCCCGGCATAAGAGTATGTTCAGATAAAAAAACACTTGGATCTGTGAGAAGTGATGTTTCTCTTAACTTCAATGATTAAACCACAATTAAGAGTTCTGCTTTGTCAAGTCTAACAATAGTTATAAGTTATATATTAATTAGGGCTGAGAATTTAAGTGATTATCTTCGATTAATTTACAGAAAAATAAGATGATAACGTGATCAGATCATATATTTATAGTATATGCGATTAAACATGTGATTCATTTCAATTGATTACATAGCCTCTAATTGATATGATTATTTATTTATCGAGACCCAGCCCGAATATTTATACAAATTAACTCTGACTTAGTGTGGCTATTCATCTTGTATGTGCTGTGAACTCAAATGGCCTCAAAATGAAAATGCCACAAGCGGTTCTGATGAGGAAGGTCTGAAGATGGTACTGTATGTTGAAGCCTACATGATGTCATTTACTGATCATTAGGCAGATATAGAGACACACTTCCTTCTTGCTTTCTGCAGTTACTGTTGAAAGTTAAGGTCAGTGTATACACAATGGCAGTAGGTGTTTGTGGATTTCCTACTTGTGAATCGTTGTCAAGGTGATTTCTCTGTTTGTGGAAAAAAAATTGTCTTTCTTGTAGCAGCAAAAGACTTTCATACAGAATTCCTTGCTGTATAAACTCATCCTTGCCAGTTTCAGTATCATTCCTTTTTAATTTGTAAAAAACAAACAGTACAGTTTTCTCAGTCAATGCTCATATACTTTCTGTTGCAGGACATGACTCTAAAACAAGGAGGCCTCTCAGTCGTTGCTCTGTGACCACAAAGGAAATAAGCCACTGGCTTTTGTGCATTTCATCCTTTTGATAATGGTGTGACCATGTATGCATTTTTTAAATGTTTGTTTGTATTAATAAAAACTAAAGAGGTCAAAGTGTGCATGCTGTTTCTCATAAAGTGTGCATGCTGTTTCTCATAGTTTAGTCCAGTTTTATTTTGTATTTTATTATGTCTTATTAGTTATTACGTGACCTCTGCAAAGTGCAGTGATGAAAGTGATGACACTTCATGCATGTTAAAGAATAACATGGCAGTGTGTGCTTAATGTTGGTGATACTGACAGTTGCAGTCTTTATGGGTGTTATTATTTGTATTTTTGTAATAGTCGAAAGGAGAGATCATGAGCGTGCCTATTGGGAAGGGCTTTGTAAATTGTTCTTAGTCTTTTTTTTAAGCCAGTGCTTACAGATGCAGTATTTAAATTTAAAATAAATGTAGCCTACGCGTACTGTACATGATCACTCTTAACTGAGATCCATTCCATGTGCAGAACAATGAGGAGTGAGTATACAGTATACTGTACACATTTGAAATAAAATGATAACTGAAGTACTTCTCTCCTAATTTAACTTGTGCAGCACTTGGTCGGACAATTTGTCTGTCCTGATAAAGGTCCAAATGACCAAAAGGTCCAAATAAAGCAACTTGTTCTTGAAAGTGTGCAGGCCTCTTCTTTGATTTAATCAGAGATCCCTTTTTGAATCGTTTACGATGCAAAAAGCACTGCTGTCTTTACTGCATGAAGTATAACAGCAAACAGGAAGAGGGGAGCTGTGTTTCAAACAGTTTCCTGTGTTGAGACACCGCCTAAACGAGGTGTTATTGACCACACAAACAAATGTCATTGTTTGTGATGACAATCACTTCATACAGTGCTAGTTATTATCTACAATTTCACATTACCATTATTATGAAAACAAAAATTGAAATTGTTAGTTTCAATGAGAACAACTTTAATGGAGGGTATTGCTACTACAGCTCTTGTCGAGGGAGGTAGCGAGCGTTTCAGTGACTTTGCGCTCCCAGAATATAACACCTAAAGTTCACACATAAGCTACATTCTGTGGTGAAGGGTCTATTTGTTGATCTGCACTGTTTTTGTGAACATGCACATGCATGCATGTTGCATGTTCACAAGTGTACCCAAAACCATTTGCTGCCAAGACCAGAGCAGTTGAGCCAAGAGACATCCAGCAAGGCCCTATATAGTCTGACACAGAAACATTTGTGAACATCTGAACAACCCTTTTGAAACCCTTTTTAAATAGGCTAATGTTGGTGAAAATAGATAAACAAATGATGAGTTGAAAGCTTATATATCTGCTATTTTGCTATTTAATATAAAGAAAGTATATTAGCTAAGTAAATATGAATTTCAAGATTTCTTTTTCGTCACATTATTTTATGTGCTACGGACTTGAAAAGGACTCAAAATGAAAAGGACTCAAGATGAGGAAGGTCTGAAGATGCTCTGTTGTACAGTACATGTCATGATCAAGTCATCTCGTGTACCTAAAGTCACATGCTTGTAAGGCTATGACCAATCTCTAACCAGGTTTGAGTGATGAAAGTCATCTGTTCTATGGCTGCTGATGTGTTGATGGGAGACAGGCAGACAGAGAGACCTGCAGACAGACAGACAGACAGACAGACAGACAGACAGACAGACAGACAGACAGACAGACAGAACGTGACCTTTAATTTTAAAAGATGATTAATTCCCTCCTGTGGGAAGGATACAAATAGGAGTGTCCAATATTCCTGGCCCTCTCTATGGAGGCTGCCATTTTCTTTTACAGAGGGCGCTAGAGAGTTTTTCTCTGTGTGCTGCTTCAAAAAATATCTTTTCACTTCCTCCCAAGTAAGGAAGTGACATGGAATTGTCTGTTGCCAGATTTTGCCAAAGAAATAAGCCCAACAGAACCAACTAGGCTATACTACTTTAAATTTACATTTGAAAATAGCAGATCAGCAAGCTCACAATGTGTCACATTGTGACACATTGTGAGCTTGTATATTTGCTATTTAAAAATATTGAGGGGAAAAAAATATTTTGAATATTTTTGAAACATTTCAACAACATAAATCTCTGTGGAGGTCCCTGGCACCACATATTTTCAGATGGGTGTCTGCGACTGTGGACAAATATGTTAATCTGGGGTCCTTGATATGAAAAGATTTGGGAACCACTGGTTTAAAAAATATTAGATATTTTAAAAGACACTAATTGCTTATTATAAGCAGACATGGCAACCCAGGTACATACAGAGCCCAGAGCCTAGAACGCCAACCACTGACACTTTAATGCAAGGACAACAGGAAACCAAATGATGTTTTTCAGGCCAGCTTTTTCAGCCTCCGCCTCTTTCAGGATATGAACAGGAAGCCGGGGGCGGGGCCAGGAATATGGTGATTACACTGAAGAAGGCCTTTTATTTGGCCATACAATCAGATATGTGCTGTGTGCTGGTGGTTCTGAAGATGCTGTGCCATACATTTCATGTCATTTGCAGACCATTAGACAGATACTGTAACAGATAAAGCTATCTGTTTTTATTCTGCAGTCACTGTTGAAAGTCACTCTGCACTGCGGGGTCAATGTGTAATCAAACATTTCCTGTGAACAGCAAATTGTTCTGAACCATCCCCAGCTGCTATAACCGCTTGAATATTCTGTTTCATGAGTAGTTGTTGTGGTTTTCTGTCTTGTACTTCCTTATCACTTCAGTATTGTGTCTACAAGCCACAAACAAACATTTAGCTAAACCATTTTTGGAGCTGTGTGAAGCACAGGCTCCCTATACGTGGCTGTGTGGGTCTGTCTGTGTGTGTGTCTGTGTGTATGTAGCCTGAACTTCCTAAACTTCGGCACGCTACTAGTCCCACAGTTTTGCCACCACACACTCGCGCCATATGTCAAATCGACCGGCTTACTCGGGAATCGTGGGCTAGTAACTTGCTAAGAGAAAGGTTCAATAGTTTAATTGATATTAATTTATTAGTGAATTAATTTTCCCCATTGACTTATAATGGGAATCGCAAAAACTCACATTCAATTATTTGTCTCTCGCAAACCATAGGGGCTAGAGTTTCAAGACTTGGAGAGGAGGTTCATAATGATTTCAAGGATTAAATAAAAAAAAATTGTGTCATTTGGCCGCATGGTGGCGCCATAACACCCCACTTTACGTTTTGGCCTGTAACTCTTGAACCGTAGGTCGGAAAATTAAAAATATTTTTTCCCTGGATTCCTTGGGTCATGACGCATCTCCCCATATAGGCCACGCCCATTTGCGCCATGATAGATTTTCCGCCATCTTGAATTTTCTCCAAAACACACTTTTTGCTCCTTTTCCTACATATTTTCTTCAAATGTCACAAAAATCGGTACACATGATCCACACACACATACACACACACACACACACACACACACACACACACACACACACACACACACACACACACACACACACACACACACACAGCTCCACTTCACACGGGTGTGATTTTTGATATACCGGTAGCTCATTAGGAAGGTAGATTCATATCCATATCATACAGTATTTACTATTTCTAGGCAATAGTTACTGTTCAAGCCTTTCCTTCTTGTAAGATGTCTACAGATATTTATGCCATGCCAGACATGACAAAGAAGGTGAGACGCCGGAATGAATAAAGAGGACAGAGAGGTGACACTGGGGACAGTGGACATTTGGAGGAGAGAGGAGAGAAGGAGGAGAGAGTGGTGGACATCTACCAGAGTGCATGACATACAAGACAGACAGCTCTCCAGACAAATAAAGACATTTTGAACCCCCCCCACCCCCCCACCCCCCACACACACACACACACCACCACCCCAACATATTTTTTTAGTGTGTTTGTTATACACCGAGGAAAGCCTTTGGTTTGTTTTGTTTTGTTTTTTCAGTCAGAATGTGTGCTGTGGAAGTTGAACCCAGAGCTTCTGATGAGGAAGGTCTAAAGATGCTATCACAAATTTCATGTAATTTGCAGAACATTACTTCCCATTTTGTGTTCTGCAGTATTCACTCAAGTCACTCTGCACTGCATGGTTAATGTGTGATCACAAACTTACCATGAAAAGCAAATTATCATTTCCCTTCTGCTAAAACGATGTGAATATTCATATGTCTCATAAGCAGTTTGGGTGTGCATGTCCGGTTTGTACTTCCTTATCACGTCAGTATTGGGCCATTCAGCCACAGACAAACAGGGTCGCCTTTAGCTAAATCAGTACTTTATAGTTATCTGTTTTTGATATAGCTCACCAATACAGTATATATCATAGTTACTATTTGTAGACAATAGTTATTTTCATAAGCCTTGTAAGATGTCTACAGATATTTATGCCATGCCAGACATGACAAAGAAGGTGAGATGCAGGAATGAAGAAAGTGGCCAGATAGGGGACACTGAGGACAGTGGACAACAGAGTGATGGAGAAAGTGGACAGAAAGGGGACACTACAGATATTTATGCCAAGCCAGACTTGACAAAGAAGGTGAGGAAAAGGGATGGAGAAAGAGGACAGAGAGGTGACACTGGGGACAGTGGACAGTTGGAAGAGAGAGGAGACAGGGAGGAGAGAGTGGTGGACATCTACCAGAATGTGGACGATTTCAGAAGTCATGATGTCGTCCCTGGACCACAGGATGTCATGAGAGAGAACACAGCAGGAAGACAGAGTCAGGGTGAGTTTGACTAAGTTGTGAAGTATATCCTTCAGTGGTGACCCAATATTCTGATGGCTCAATACAATAGTCCTAAAAAACTGTTTTTGGCTTAAGCTTAGTGATGTGTAACAATATTATTTTAGAGATGATGTTTTTTTTTTACTATTTGGAATAACATATTTAAATAGTGAAAATAGTCAATTTATATTGAGTCGTTGTAAGCTTGTAGATTGGCTATTGGAACATATTTTTTAAAGTTTTTCAAAATAGTAAAACATGACTAAAAGGTTTTGGCATAAGGGTTAAGGCAGTGCACACGAGAGGGCCCTCAGTCTTGTTTTCTCTCAGTCACATGTACTGTACTTTACTTTTCAGGACAACGCTCTAAAACAGCGAGAAGGACTTTCATAGTGGTTGCTGTGTGTCTGGGGATGCTGTGTCATTTAGTGCTGGGTGTCATCATAGGCCATTCAGTGCACTGTGAGTATTCCATGACACAACACAACACTACCACATCATTCACTCAGGGATTTTGTTGTCTGATATGTCTTAGCTCTAGTAATTGCAAGGGCCACCATAGTATTAACCCAAAGCTTATTTTTAGTGTACAATATTATTGCTTGGATATGCGGAATTCACATAAAAAAAGAATAACAACAATCCGTTTTCTCTTCTCAAAGCAAATTTTCCCACACAGATGCTTCACAATGAACAGTAGCAACTAGCAAACCTACCATGCTTCTGGTGTGCATATATAGATAGTGTGTGTATTCCCTTGTACTTTATTATACATGTTCAGACTTATTGACAAACACATGTTCACATAGTTGCTGCAATGCCAAGAACAGTAGCAACAACATTAGTTTATCATCACTTTTTTTTTTTTTTTTAAACAGCTAATTCAGACGATGACGAGTTACAGAGCAAGTACAACAACCCAACCTTGGAGGACAAGCAATTAGATGCCAACTACAGCAACTTACAGACAATCCTCAACAATCTGACCCTGGCTAGAGACAACTTACTGAGCAATGTCAATGAGCTGATCCAGGCAAACAAACAATTAGAAAGTGAAGTAAACCAGCTGAAGAGAGAAAACGCAGGTGAGAAGTTACAAACCAAATTTTAATTGTTGTCAGTAATGTCTACTTTTAAAATGTGAATAAAACCTCGTCATTGCCCTAATCATAATTGCTGTTAATTAATTTAGTAAAACTCCTGTTTGACGTTTAGACAAGGTTTGTCCCAGTGGATGGCAGCAGTTTGGATGCAGCTGTTATTACAGATCTACTGAAAAGAAAACCTGGGAGGAAAGTAGAGCACAATGTCTGAAGACAGGAGCTGATCTGGTGGTAATTAACAGTGAAGAAGAACAGGTTAGTGTATCTGTGTGTAAAGCATGAGCGTGTGCTTGTACGTAGTTGTGTGTACTGTATGTATTTGCACATTGCATAAGGCGTACATCATCCACATGCATATGATGTAATTCTGTTATTAAATGAAAACCTGAATGTATTAGAGAAAACATATTCAGGTATATTCAATTAAATCATGAACAAATCAACAGGAATTCATCAAATTGACTGTGCCTGGATCATCATGGATTGGTCTGAAATCGATTAAGGGACAATGGACGTGGTTGGCTGAAACACAAATGACAGAAGGATGGTGAGACATTTTAGAATAATTTACATTTTAAAGTCAGTGTATTTGAGCGAGAGAATGGATGTTGAAATATATGGTTTACTCTGCAGGACCTGGACTGGTTTGAAAAATGGAGGCTGTGCAGCAAATGGGCAAAGGACAGGATCGATTACTAGAGCATCATGTTCAGATAAAAAATTCTCGATCTGTGAGAAGTGTTGTTTCTCTTAAAGGATGACTTCTCCCATTTTCAACTTATCTTCATATAATTGGTCCTCAGTAATGCTCATTATAATATGGTGGTACCATTTTTGTCTACTTGTGTCTTAGTGGAGCGCTATGGACCGTTCAGAAACCTGCTTACCATTAAAATCATCATACAGTATACTGTACACATTTTATTAATCCAAGGAATAGAAAGCCTGCAGCTTCTGTTAGCTTGGATTCCCAATCGATGATGTCTCTGGTAGTCTGGTGTCTGAACTGTCCACAGCCCTCCTATGAGACACAGACAGAGTAGACTATAGACTTTCTTTCTTTCTTTCTTTCTTTCTTTCTTTCTTTCTTTCTTTCTTTCTTTTTTTTCTTTAGTGAGCATTAGTGAGGACCAACTATATGAACATACTGTAGGTTGGTTAAAAATGGGTGAAATGGGGAGGGGGAGGGGGTTCTACTTTACCTATGATCCTCCTCACAATTATGCATTTTATGTGTTACTTTGCGTTGTTTTTGCTATTTAGCTTTTATCATGGCATTTCTTTACTTTGACTCTTTATTATATTGTTTATTGTCACACTGAGGAGAGTTTAACCACTTCACCCAGGGCTCTATGGTAATCAAATCAATAAAGTAGTGTTAGATTTTGGTGAGCCAATGTGCAAGCATACTTGCACAATTGCACATCCATGGCTCTAGGCACACATAAATATAGCACACTGTTTATTCCATTAGCTGCAGTTTTGCTTAGCCTGCCATGTTGTGCTGTAGTTTTGAACCTGAACCATAAAACTACAAAATCTGCTTTCCCACTTTTATTGCCACGGATGCTTTTTGAACTTGTAAACTGGGCTGTGAATTAATTTAATAAAACTTTAAAAGACAAAAGTATTATTCAAGTCTATTATTTAACAATATACTGACCTTCAGTTTGGAAAACGACTGTAAGTACCTGATAATACTCTTACTTAGACGCTCTACTTGTGAGTTACATTGATGACTCAATTGTAAACAACTAGAAGGTCGGCCGGCTGCGCCGGCCTCCCCTCTAGGTCGTCGCGTTGCGTCTATAGGAGTAAATATTCGTCGAAAACAAATCCCTGAGGTACAGGGTGGCCACGATCTGATGGTTTTCTGAGAAAATATTTTTTTTTGAGGAAAAAAAGTTTTTTGAGAAAAAAAAAGTTTTTTGAGAAAAAAAAATTTTTGAGAAAAAATTTTTTTGAGAAAAAAAAATTTTTGAGAAAAAAATTTGAGAAAAAAAAATTGAGAAAAAAAAAATTGAGAAAAAATTTTTTTGAGAAAAAAAAATTTTAGAGAAAAAAAAATGTGGAAAAAAAAACAAATAATAATAATAATAAAATATAGCTGCAAGCAGCGATAAAGTGGCCAAGGCAAAAGCATCAAGGGAAAGCAAAGAAGACATCAAAGAGAAACTAGAAGCAGTGTTCTTCCGAACAGGTCAGGTGTTTTTTTTGGCCTACTGGTGACATGTGAGAAGGGTGGCATCTGTTCCTTGGCCTAGTGGGAATGTGTGTGCAAAATCTCACACACATAGAAGGCTGCGTTTGAGACAATTTGTTCAAAAAGGAGCAATCCTGCAAACCTTGGAATTCAATTTTAGCCAATTAGATAGAATATGATATCGGACAAATCCGTCATGATCACATCACTGTAGAGATACTGTGTACTGATTTGTGTGATTTTCGGATAAAATTTGAAGGAGTAATATCGAAGAATGTGTTTTACATACTGTAAGTCTGCCTTCTGGTTGCGCTATAAATGGCAGATGTGAAAAATGCACGGCACCGCGTTAAGCTGAAAGTTATATCTTGTACCTGTGTCTATTATTATATAGTTGGCTATAGTACACGTTGTATATAGACCATCACAACAAGCACAAATTGGCCTCTACACAACATGTATGCAAAAGACTGTAGGATTTGGGAACCACTTTGTCACGGGGCAGCCCGTGCCCTATAGACATATGCAATCTGCTTAAAGACATTGCACACACGCACGCACGCACACACACACGTGTAGCCCTATGTATGGTGGATCACTGTATGTGTGCTTCTTCCACAGAGCCTATGGGTGTCGGCCAATGGAGCCTGATGATTAGGTGCATTGGGAGCACCTGGCCAGTGCTCCCTGGCTCCCCATAAAAGACTGAGTGGAAAGCCA
The DNA here is from genome assembly GCF_963921795.1 of Nannobrachium achirus. Lineage (NCBI taxonomy): Eukaryota > Metazoa > Chordata > Actinopteri > Myctophiformes > Myctophidae > Nannobrachium > Nannobrachium achirus. Next base: position 7,761,576 of record NC_137826.1, on the reverse strand, counting down.
GTCTCTCTCTCCCTCCCCAGACGACAGCACCCTTTGTTTGTTCAGTTCCTTTGAGTTTACACTCTTTACAACACCCCACATCATACTTACCACACATACATGCATTGCTGACACTACTGATTACTGACTTACACACCTCATACTCTTGTAAATATGAGTTAACCCTTTTAGTTAATAAATTATTATTATTTATACCCCTACCATGTGTCCTCCTCAATTAGTCATTGCCTACGGGCCAGGTCGTGACAGTGCAAGTCAAACAGAACAGGGCTGTACCACTCCACTTAAATAGGGGTGGAGGTTGCCAATACTGTGGAGGAGGGGGGGTGTTAGACAAAGACATTGAGCAAAGTTTTTCTAACAGCTCTGTACATGAATTCCAAGCCTGAATATGTAGTGTAAAACACTTTCACATTTATTGAAAGGGTAATGTATTCAGAGAGAGAGACTGTAAGCTGCTATATCAGCCATTTCAAGGTAATTGGTTTCCAGGTTAGTGGTAGGATCCACTCCTTTAAAGGGAGGCTGCAAACCAGGGCAACTCTGTTATGCTCAGCAGAGCGAGATGAACAAATCTCAGTGAGAGTTGCAAGGGCCCCATAGCCTAGTGCAGTGTTTGTTATTTTTGCCTTTTTCTTGAGTTTTGCCTTTTGTTCCCGTTCCCGAGTTCTCTATTTTTAGATTGTTGGCAAAGTTTATTTTTGCCATTTTTGAATTTTGGGTTTCACTGTACAAAACTGCATGGTGGGGGCTGGATAAATAAAAATCTTAACGAGACACAAATTGCTTATTATAAGCAGACATGGCAACCCAGGTACATTCAGAGCCCAGAACGCCAACTACTGACACTTTAATGCAAGGACAACAGGAAATCAAATGATGTTTTTCAGGACAGCTTTTTCAGCCTCCGCCTCTTTCAGGATATGAACAGGATAACAGGGGCGGTGCCAGGAATAACATGAATATATAGAGATAAATACTGAATAAAAGTACAAAGGTATTGGCATCAACTTGACATTTTTTGAAAATAGCAGATCTACAAGCTCACAATGCAATGCAACGCACGAGCATTTACTGGAGTAGCCTAGAAGTAAGACTATACAAGTGAAGTATAAAATACCTCAAAATTATACTAAGGATAGTATTTGAGTAAATGTACTCAGTTACTTTTACACCACTGGCATTGTAGACCCAGATGCTTGTGAAACATGATAAAGAAATAGTCATGCAATAGTATGAATTTCAGTTTATTTACCCAAAGGATTTGCAATTGCAAAATATTATAGCAGCATTATTTTCTGTAAGTGGCTAGCAGAGTCAGACTTAACTAAACTTAAATTGTTTTTATTGAAAAACGTTGAGGGGAAGGCGGCTGGGGGTCAAAACTTGGAACTTTAGGGGCTCACATGGGGCTGCTGTCCTGTGGGCAGAGCAGACTATGGATTCCAATTGGGGGGTGTTGGAACCCAGCCAGCCTAGGTGGGGGAGGGAGAGAGAAATGAGGTGAGCTTCAGAATAATTACAGTGAGCCACAAGGTAGAGAAGAGGTGTTCAATCTGCCCGTTCCACACAGTTCAGAATAATGAACCCACTTACACTGCCTTTCTTTGGCTTCAATGAAGCAATCTGGGAGCTGGTACTGATTGTCAGCTGATTGTCAGATGGGCTTCAGGTGTGAGGCTGAGCTTCCCCTGCATGGTTTGAAACAATAAATGAATAAATGAATGCACTCAAACATCATTACTTTATAAAGAAACTCAAAGTCATTACTTCAAAATTAAATCAAACTAGGAATGAGTGTCACTGCGGCTGCTTTTTCCTACCCATAACCATAGGTCAGACAGGATTGTGTCAGTCTTTCTGCAGGCTTCAGTTCTAGGCAATAAACCTGGCCCGGATCAAAGAAAAAGGCCAAATGAATAGAAAAACAACAAATTCAAATAATCTGCTGCACTACAGGCTTGAAACAAAATAATTCCATTAATCTGCCCAACTAGGCATTGGCATTAAACTCAAAATACATCAATTCAATAATCAACGTTGCAGCTAACATACAAGCATTACATTCCAAAAGAAATCGTTTAACATTTAGATCCCAAAACCAAAAACAACATAACATTTCAGAGCACATGGTCAGCTTACCAAGTCACATTGTTCCTCCATGGATCGGGTAGGTATGGTCAGGTGAGGTAAATCTAAAAGCCAAATTATAGTATGGGTAAGTATAATGAATGAAACTGTTAGAAATTGGAATAGTTGTTAGAATAATGAACAGTGTACAGACCTGCAGCTGCTGCATAATGTAGCAGTGAGTAGCAGCAACCACCAGCACCATGCGGCTTGAGAGGGGGGAAGTGGCCTCAACTCAACCACTATTTATACCCTTGCTTAAGAAGGTTGCCATGTTTGGTCGGGTTGCCATGTTCAGTTGCAGTACCAGGGTTTTCACGGCAAAATGTTGTAAAATGTATTTTAAATGCATGAGGTAAGGCTTGAACAGGGGACTTCTGGAATGATAGACAAAGGCCTTACCAGGTGAGCTATACACAGCTCTGCACAGTGAGAAAATATTACTTTAAATGTTTGTTTTAGAAGCAGAAGAATAATTTGCATAAAACTTGCAATGTTGATTGAATTATTAAAAAAGCATGTTTCAATTTAAAAAAAGTCCGATCTGAAAGATCTTTAGATATTGGTCCAAAGTTCATGTAAAAAAAGTTCCGTGCACGTGACGCGAAAGTTCCGGAATAAAAGCGGGTTTAAGTGTTTTACAAACTGCTCAAAATGGCGGAAAATCTAAGGGCGGAGCTTACTTAACAAAGACACAGATGTCTTCCGCTTGAGTCAAGGCACGCGTGTAAGCAAGTTGCATGTCTTCAAACGAAACGAGGCATGACTTATGACCCTTTAAAGTTTGAGTTTTCAAACGCTTCGTATAGCGCCCCCCTTTGGCCAATTGGAGTAAGATTGCTTTCAGTGATATTTGGACTAACCCTCTACATATTTGCCAAATGCCATGAACGTGTCACTTTGCATGTATGATTTAGAGGCAGAAGAATAATTTGCATAAAACTGCAATATTGAGTGAATTATTAAAAAATAATGTTTCGCTTTAAAAGAAATCTGCCGAGACAGATCTGACCGTATTGCTCCAAAGTTCATGTAAAAAAAAGTTTTGCGCACGTTACGCGAAAATCCCAGGAGGAGATAGATTTTGACTGTTTTTCATATAATTCAAAATTGTGGGAGAAGTAAAGGTCAGAGGTCAAAAGTCAGAGCGTAAAAGTTGTTCGGCATGAGGAGACGCATAAGTGTATACAGGTTTCATTGCTGTACCTGAAACAGGGCATGAGCTACACCAGTTCAAAGTTGGCATTCTTCAAAGGCTTCCTACAGCGCCACCCTTTGGCCAATTGTTGCGAGCTTCGCGTTTTAGCCGTTTGGCATAGTCCTCTGCCATACTGCCGAGTTTCGTAAAAAGCGACTGCACGGTCTAGCCGCTAGAGAAAAAGTGGCGGAAGAATAATAGTAATGATGAAGTCCAATATCAATGAGTGGCCTTTTGCCACTTCGTGGCCTTGGCCACTAATAAAACGTATTGGTGATGCGATGACGTGGTATACGGATGTTACTGCGATTGAGGTGAAAGAGAAAAGTGGAAAGTTGTGAGCTAACTATTAGCTATTTGTGTGTGTGTGTGTGTGTGTGTGTGTGTGTGTGTGTGTGTGTGTGTGTGTGTGTGTGGTGTGTGTGTGTGTGTGTTCTGGCTACGCCCCCCTCGGTTGAAATTGGATCCGCCGGTCCCATAGCTGGGAATACGAGCCAATGGACGGCGGTCACCATGGCAACGGGGGGCCAATGATAGAGTTATGGGCGGTTTTATTCCCTACACTCTACCGACATCTGCTCTGATTCCCTACACTCTACCGACATCTGCTCTGGCTATGAGTTGAAGTGGAGGCGAAATGGGCGTGGAAGTGGGATGCGGCTCTAAGAAAAATGTAATAGTAGATACCCAGTTTGGATGGACGACAGTTGGGTGACCTCATGTCGTATCATAATGTTCTATGTCTAATTTTGTCTCATTAAGAAATCTCTAAATGCTGTTAGATTAAAATGTGATTGCTGTCATATCACAAGCCACATCAACCAGTGTTTTAGTGTGATTCATTTATCATATGATTCACTATAGTTTGTGCTTCATGTGTCACACCTGTTCTTCTATGCAGTTGTATTGATAGAGGTGAATGTGTGGCCTTTATTCAACTTCAACGTTATTGTCACATCATCATGTGTACAGAAAAGTTTGTGAAATTATTGGCTGTACCCTCCCATCATTTTCTCCCTTTTAGTTTTCAAGAAAGGGGAAAAGAATAAAAACATAAACTATTAGACATATCAAATACAGTATACTTATGTACAGAGTAAACTAATTCATATAGTTAAAGTGTATGATTTAAAAAAGAAGATTGGAATGGTATGAGACGGTTCAAATATCAGAATATATTATAGTAATAGATATAAATGTACAGAGTAAACTAATTCATATAGTTAAAGTGTATGATTTAAAAAAGAAGATTGGAATGGTATGAGACGGTTCAAATATCAGAATATATTATAGTAATAGATATAAAATGTGCACATAGAAATTATCAAAGAAAGATTGAGCATTAGCACCTGAGAGAATGAATCCCCTTCTAGACTAAAGAAAACAAGTAAAACCCAAAATATAAAAATCAAGAATGTTTTTGTCAGATACTTTTAAGTGCTACAGGCTTAAATGAACTGGGACTTTAAGTGATTATATTCGATTAATTTACAGAAAAATAAGGTGGTAACGTGATCAGGTCAGATATTTACAGTATATGCGATTAAACATGCGATTAATTTCAATTGATTATAAAGCCTCTAATTAATTAGATAATTTTTTTATCGAGTCCCAGCCCTAATATTTATACAAATTATGAAATTAACTCTGACTTAGCGTGGCTATTCATCTTGTAGGCTATGTGCTGTGAACTCAAATGGCCTCAAAATGAAAATGCTACAAGCGGTTCTGATGAGGAAGGTCTGAAGATGCTACTGTAGGCCTATGTTGAAGCCTACATGATGTAATTTACTGATCATTAGGCAGATATAGAGACACACTTCCTTCTTGCTTTCTGCAGTTACTGTTGAAAGTTATTGTGCTCTGCACAGTCAGTGTATACGCAATGGCAGTAGGTGTTTGTGGATTTCCTACTTGTGAATCGTTGTCAAGGTGATTTCTGTTTGTGGAAAAATACTTCCTTGTACAAAGACAATTATTGTCTTTCTTGTAGCATCAAAAGACTTTCATTCAGAATTCCTTGCTGTATAAACTCATCCTCGCCAGTTCAGTATCATTCCCGTTTCATTTGTAAAACCCAAAAAGTACAGTTTTCTGAGTCAATGCACATACGTTTCTGTTGTAGGACATAACTCTAAAACAACAAGGCCTCTCAGTTGTTGTTCTGTGACCACAAAGGAAACTAGAATAAGTGCTCTTCCGAGCACAGGTCTCCACCAGCCATGCGTCCTGGTGGTGGTATAATAGGCCAATGTAAAAAGGGTGGCATGTGTTCTTCACCAATCTTAGATCTTTAATGGCACCACCATGAGGCTGATTTGAACATTTTGTAGTGTAATTTCTTCCTTGGCCTTTTGCGATTGTGCGTGCACAATTTCATTACAATTGCACGCTGTGTTTGATTTGAGGCATTTTGTTCGAAACGGATCAATCCTGCAAAGTTTGGAGGCCAATCTTAGCCTATCAGGATTGAATATTTAATACGGGACAGATCTGTCTTGATCATATGACTATAGAGATACTGTGTACTGATTTGTGTTAATTTTGGGTAAAATCTGAAGGATTAATATCCAAAAATGTATCTTACATAAGTCGGCCTCCTGGTGGCGCTATAAAAGGCTGATGTTAAAAATACAAGGAAAGGGTTTTTCTTTGGCCTATAGGGAGTGCGCTTACAAAGTTTGAAACTGATCGGTGGAGTTATAGGTAAAACCACAAATAGTTATAGTGCCACCATGAGGCTGATTTCAAGAATTTGAAGTGGCATTTCTTCCTCGGCCTAGTGGGAACGTGTGGGTGATTTCATGTTAATTGCACTCTGCGTTTGTGATTTGAGGCATTTTGTCCAAAACGGACCAATCTTACAAACTTTGAAAGCCAATCTCAGCCAATCAGGATGGAATATGGACAATCAGACAGATCCATGTCGATCGCATGACTGTAGAGATACTGTTGTGTTTACCAATTTGCGTGATTTTTGGACAAAATCTGTAGGAGTACTGGCAAAAAGGTAGTTTTGCACAAATGGGCCTCCTGGTGGCGCTAGAACAGGCCCATGTGAAAAATGTGGGGGGCAGAGGTTCTGAATTGGCATACAGGGAGTGCGCTTACAAAGTTTGAAACTGATCGGTGTAGTTATAGGTAAAACCACAAATCGGCCTGTTATAGCGCCACCATGAGGCTGATTTCAAAAATTTGAAGTGGCATTTCTTCCTCGGCCTAGTGGGAACGTGTGTGCGCGATTTCATGTTAATTGCACTCTGCATTTGTGATTTGAGGCATTTTGTCCAAAATGGACCAATCTTACAAACTTTGAAAGCCAATATCAGCCAATCAGGATGGAATATGGACAATCAGACCGATCCGTGTCGATCACATGACTGTAGAGACACTGTCTACCGATTTGCGTGATTTTTGGACAAAATCTGTAGGAGTAGTGTACAGTAATGTGTTTTGCAAACATAGGCCTCATGGTGGCGCTAGAACAGGGCCATTTGAAAAATGTGGGGCAGAGGTTCTGAATTGGCATCCAGGGAGTGCGCTTACAAAGTGTGAAACTGATCGGTGGAGTAATAGGTAAAACCACGAATCGGCCTGTTATAGCGCCACCATGAGGCTGATTTCAAAAATTTTAAGTGGCATTTCTTCCTCGGCCTAGTGGGAACGTGTGTGTGCGCGATTTCATGTTAATTGCACTCTGCATTTGTGATTTGAGGCATTTTGTCCAAAATGGACCAATCTTACAAACTTTGAAAGCCAATATCAGCCAATCAGGATGGAATATGGACAATCAGACAGATCCGTGTCGATCACATGACTGTAGAGACACTGTCTACCGATTTGGTCGAGGAGTAGTGTGCAGAAATGTGTTTTGCAAACATCGGCCTCAAGGTGGCGCTAGAACAGGGCCATTTGAAAAATGTGGGGTAGAGGTTCGGCATTGGCATCCAGGGAGTGTGTGTGCTCATTTTGGCAGCGACCGGGCCAACGGCGCCGGAGATTAGCTGTACACAAACTCGGAGGACGGACGCACGCACGGACGCAAGGACTGACGGACGGACGGACGGACGGACGGACAGCTGCAAAAACATACTCTCCTACTGCCTTCGGCTGGTGGAGACAATAAGCCACTGGCTTTACATTGCATCCTTTTGATAATGGTGTGACCATGTATGCATTTTTAAATATTTGTTTATTTTCATACCTCCAGACAAGGTCCCCCATTGGGATATCAGCGCCACCTGGCGATGCAACAGAGTAAAACTCATAAGCTCCCGTACGTCTAATTTTAATTTGTCGGGAGGGCTGTCAATCAAAAACGAGGGCGCCGCCCCCGAGTGCATAAAGGCAACCCTGCCTGTCATGGCATCCTCTTTCCGCTCCTCTGCCAACGCAACTAGAGTGAAGCGAACTCAGCCATTCTCCAATTATTCTGTAAAGTATTGCCTGTAGCGGCGGCTAGGAAGTCGGCCATCGGCCTCTATAGAATAATTACTGTACGTCTATATTCTATCGTCTCTTCTCCACTACAGTTCTCGGTGTTACTCACCTTTTCCTGCGGTAAAGTTTCGCTGTTCATCCTTCAGACACTCTGTCGTGCGTTGGCCTCGTGTAGCTTAGCTTAGCCTTGCTTAGCTGCTAGCTTGCCAACGCCACGATGTCCGCTGATCCACAACCCTCGGCTAGCATGCTGCTATCCTTGGTCCCCTGGAAGTGTGGTCTGCCTGGATGTAGGAGACTTATCGCTGGTGAGGACACCCACCTTCGGAAATTTCCCTCGACGATCCCTCAGGCCTGCATCATGTGGTGAGTCTTTCGAGCGTTAGCATTTAGCCTTGCTTTGCTTGTTCCACTGCTGGGTAGCCTCCTGCTAGAAGGCCCTCTCTCAGGGCACTGCTTGCTAGCGCGCCCTAGCTTGGGTGTCGCTATTATCGGTACCTTCTAGCTGGCTAGGAATTTCCACTGTTTGTCCGGTTCTCGTCTTGTTCCCGCTGCCCTGGCCTCGCCGACCAGGGCTCTGGGCCTCTCCTGACAGGTCTGTTTTGGCACGCACTGGTGCCCGCTGTTTGTGCCTCTTCCAGTTAGCCTCCGCTGGCTTTGTGGCCTGCCTGGAGTTTCGTTTCCACCGGACACTCTGCCTCCGGGGCTCGCAGCGCTGGGCGCCCCAGCGCTGCTTCTCGCCCCGGGCCGCAGCCTGCAGCCACAACGCCTATTGGGGGCTCCAGCACGCCGCTGGTGCCCTACGGCTGGCGGCTGCAACTTCGCCGGCTCTCGCCCTCTCTCCCTACGGTTCGGCTGGCCGCCGTTCCAGGGAGGAGAGCCTGCTAACCCGCCCAGCCGCTCCCACGCCGGGGGCGGCTAGCGGCGACGCCGGTTCCCGCCTGCAGCCACGACACCTATGGGGGGCTCCAGCGCGCCGCTGGTGCCCTAGGGCTGCCGTCTGTAACTTCGCCCGGCCGCTCCCACGCCGGGGGCGGTTAGCGGCGACGCCGGTTCCCGCCTGCAGCCACGACGCCTATTGGGGGCTCCAGCGCGCCGCTGGTGCCCTACGGCTGGCGTCTGCAACCTCGCGGGACCACACGCGCCCAGCCGCTCCCACGCCGGGGACGGCTAGCGGCGACGCCGGTTCACGCCTGCAGCCACGACGCCTTTGGGGGGCTCCAGCGCGCCGCTGGTGCCCTACGGCTGGCGTCTGCAACTTCGCGGGACCACACGCGCCCGGCCGCTCCCACGCCGGGGGCGGCTAGCGGCGACGCTGGTTCCCGCCCTCTCTCCCCGTTACGGCTGGCGCCTTTTCAGGGGAGAGAGCCTACTAGTCTGCCTGGCTGCCCCCACGCCGGGGGCGGCTAACGGCGACTTCCTCCTCTTTTCCCCCTGGATATTTCGCTCTCGGCCATGCTGGCTGAGCCCGGATCTTCCTGACACGCGTATGTTGTGGCGGCGCGCCTCTGGACAACGCTGTTAACGGCGGGGATGTTTTTGAGAGTGAGGATGAGGAGGAATTGAATTGGATGATGGCTCTTCTCCCAGTTTTCCTCCTACGTGTTGGGGGAAGCGAGTCTTGCAAGTCCTCGCTTCCGCGAGGACTCTGCGCCCTTCCGCCCACCCCCACCTCAACCCCCTCTCTCCCCTCCTCCATGCCAATGGAGGGGGATGGGTCGGTGGCGCCCCAGTATATCCCTCTCTCCCCTCCACTTTGCCAGTGGAAGGGGACTTGGGCCGGCGGCACCCGGATCGGGTCCTGTGGTTTTTCTACTTTCTACAAGTAAAGTCGACCTGGCTGCGCTGGGGACGGGTTGGATCCGTAAGGTCGTGCTGGCCTTGTCTGGTCACCCTACGACCTTCGTGGGCGTTGGTACTGAGCTCCTCCGTAGCACGGTGGGGCTCAAGGAGACCACGTACTTGCGCCCAAGCGCACAAAAACACAGCTCCTCCCACAAGGTCTGTGGGGAGTAGGTGTGTTAGATGACATAGGGTCGAGGGCCTAGCCCTCCACGGGGTCTGGGTTCCGTGACTGCACACGGTCCTCCTCCCCCCTCCCAAACGCAGACGTTTGAGTTTTTTTCCCACGCAAGGGGAATGAAAATCTCCATTGTTCGGTAGAGTTTGCCTATGTCGTCAGTGAGAGTGTGGTGCTAAAACAAAGTTTTTTGTATCCCTACCTCTCAGTCCCTAGCACAGACGACCCTCCTCTCTGCTTGCAGCCAGTCAGTGTAATGAGACCCATGCAGGGCTCTTTGATCACTCAAGGATAACACATTGTCCCAATCCTGCAAACTGATGACAATTAAAGGTTTTTTCCCTGGCTTGCAATGGGCTCACCTGCCTTGCTATTAGTCACAATAACAAGGCTTCTCTTCTGTGCTATTCTCCTCTGTCTCCACTGAGCGGCGCTGTCGTGCCGAGTTCAGTTCGGAACGGGAGCATTGATTGTTGTGTACCTGGAACGTATGCGTTCTTCACACTCTTCAGGGACGCCAAGCTGGACTCCTCCCGCAAGGCCTGTGGGAGGAGGTGGCGTAAATGACTTTGGACTGTGGGTACAGGGGTCCCTGACAGTACAGGGGCCCCCTTCCCCCAGACGCAGATATATTTTCCTTATCCCATGCAGGGGTAATGAAAATGTTTTTGTCTCCTTTGTCCCCAATGTCTCAAAGAAGTGTTTGAGCAAACTTGGCCTGTTTACTCTTACACTTGCACAGAAAACCTCATATCGCATGCAACCACTTAGTGCAATGGAGCCCATGCAGGGCTCTCTACTCACTCATGATAACAGATTTCCCAGTCATGCAGACCGGTTACAATCAGAATGGTTTTCAGACATGCTGAGGTTCCCACCCATGTTAACGGCGATTCACAGTGGTTCGGTTTCTCCTCTGTGCAATTCTCCTCTGCCTCCACTAAACGGCACCGTCGTGCTGAGTCTAGTGCAGGACAGGAGGTGGGACCCGGAGTTCAAGATGGAAGCAGTATCGGTGTGTGGGATTTTGAGTTGGCCTAATTTTTCCCCGCAAGGAACTATTAAAGGCCTCAGATCAGGTTTTAAACGTATACACGTTTTTCCCCGTGCTGGGGTAAATGTTTTTACGTAACGAACCATGCCTCGCAGAATGCTCTTTCTGTTTCTCTTTTCCACCACCGTTCAACGTGTTGACGTCACGCCCGTTGGCGCGGCCGTCACCGGATACGGAGGGGAGCCTCCCGGATACGGAAGTGCTTATCCCCAACGTTCCTTCTCCCCCGTGCAAACTAACGGTTTCTCCCTCGTTTCACAACACGTTAGCACGTTGTGCGAAACGATTAGGTTCCGAACGGAACCCTTGTTTATTTAATACCTCTGAAGGTATGCTAATAAACAGTGGAGACTGTGCAATCCGAGCAATGGGTGTTACGGTCGGTAACACGCGGCCACAGATTGCAATTCCTGAACCAACCCCCGCTATCCAGCAGAGGTATTTACACTCGAGCCCGCGGTTGAAAGCAGAGGCTTTGAGTGAGGAAATAAGCTCAGTACTACGCAATGGTGCTGTAGTAGAGTTCTTGCGAGACCAGAACCGGCTAGGTTTCTGGAGTCGATATTTCCTGGTTCAGAAAAGAGGGGGGGGGGGGATGCATCCCTCTCTGGAATAGGGATATCTCTGGACTCGACCACTATGTCCGCCCGTCTCTCGCCAGAGAGGGTGGACAGGTTCCTGGCGTGCCTACACTCTTTCAGCCAGACCGGTTGGTCAGGTACAAAGGAGTGCATGAAGTTGATGGGGCTGACTGCTTCGGCCGTGCAACTTCTACGCCTGGGCAGGTTTCTTATGAGACCTTTCCAGCGGTGGCCACAATCTCTCAGGATTCCTTCCCTACAGGGGTATAGGAAAGTGGTGGTCAACCAGAACTGCTTGGGCACGCTGGTCCCCTGGAGGGACGAGGCGTTGCTGACGAGTGGAGTCTCCATGGGCGAGGTGGTGTCACGCAAGGTGATTACCACGGACGCCAGCCGCTCGGGGTGGGGCGCCACCCACGAGGGGTGCTCAGCCAGGGGTCTGTGGACCCCGGCGCTGTTGGAGTACCACTTCAACTACCTGGAGTTAATGGCGATCTACTTGGCGCTCAAGTATTTTGAACCGTTCCTTCTGGGTTGTCATGTCCTAGTCAGGACAGACAACACGGCCGCCTTGTATTATCTCAACAAACAAGGGGGCCTGTCCTCGCGCACGCTGGATCAGCTGGCGCGCGAGATGACTCTCTGGTGCGTGCCACGTCTGAGGTCCATCAGAGCCTCCCATGTCCCGGGCCTTCAGAACGGCGGCGCCGATCTGTTATCCAGGGGGGAGCCTCGTTACGAGGACTGGGCTCTCCACCCGGCGGTGGTGAGGCAGATCTTCTCCAGGTTCGGTCAACCTCTGATCGATCTCTTTGCTTCCCAGGAGAACGCGAAGTGCCCCCTCTACTTCTCAGTGAGGGGACCTTCTCCTCTGGGGGTGGATGCATTCGCACACGAGTGGCCGGCGGGCCTTCTCTATGCGTTCCCACCCTTGGAACTGATCCTTCCCACTCTGGAGAGGATCAGGAGTTTCAACCTGGAGGTCCTTCTGGTGGCACCATCCAGAGGCGTGTGGAGGTCTGTGATCACCCCACTGCTCTACCAGTCCCCCTGGCTGCTCCCCTTGCACAGGGACCTGCTGCGTCAGGCGGGGGACGAGATCTTCCATCCCGACCCCCAGGTCCTAGACCTGTGGGTCTGGCCCGTGAGAGGGGGAACCTGCTAGCCGCAGGCTTCTCACCAGCGGTTGTAGCCACTATTCAGAGTGCTAAAGCCCCCTCCACTAGGGCGGTGTATGATGGAAGATGGAATGCCTTTTTGGACTGGTGTGAGCTCCAGGAGCCACCTGTGGTGGCTCATTTGGCCCCAGCCCAGAAGGTTTTGGATTTCTTGCAGGACCGCTTGGACCTGGGTCTTGCGTTCTCTACGCTCAGGGGTTATTTGGCGGCTATTGACGCCTGTCACCTGGGGGTGTCAGGCAAGGGCCTGTCTAAAATCCCTGAGGTGGTCAAGTTCATGCACGGGGTCGACCGTTTGAGACCTGTGACTAGAGCTTTGTTCCCTGCTTGGGATCTACAGGTGGTTCTTGAGGGTCTCTGCCGAGCACCCTTCGAGCCCCTTGAGAGGACCTCCTTGAAACATTTGAGTTTCAAAACGGCTCTTCTGCTGGCTTTGTCTACAGCCAAGCGGGTGAGCGACCTTCATGCGCTCTCAGTGAGTCCTGATTGTATGAGTTTTCTCAATAATGACTCCAAGGTTCTTCTTAAACCGCATCTGCGTTTTATTCCTAAGAACCAGGTGGTCCCGAAGGAACCTGTTGTGTTGACGGCTTTTCACCCTCCTCCGTTTGCCTCGGAGGAGGATAGGCGTCTCCATTCTGTGACAAGATGGTGAGCTGCAGGTCTACCTCTCAGTTTTTCGTGGTCATGAATGCCCGTCAGCGAAAAGCGGTGTCCAAGCCCACCTTGTCAAGGTGGATTGTGGATGCCATTAGGTTGGCTTACGCCCGTGCGGGTTCTGAAGTGCCGGAGGCACTTAAGGCCCATAGCACTAGGGGTGTGTCGACTTCTTGGGCCTTGTCCAAAGGGGTCTCCGTTAATGAGATTTGTTCGGCGGCGAATTGGTCTTCGCCGTCTACCTTTGCGGCTATTACCACCTAGATGTGGCGCCTTCTGCTCTGGCGCATTCGGTTCTAGGTGCTGCCGCCTCTTCTACGGTGTAGTGAGGCGGCTCTCCCCTTCCTGGGTCAGCGTGTCGCTGTCCTGTGGATGTTTGGGGGGACCCTGAGTTTTTCCCTTATAATTACTGCAGTATTATGAGGCGAACCTGTGTCTGCTCTTAGCGCATAAGGCGGACCTCGGTTGTCAGGGTCTTTCTTTACTGTCTGCACAAGCCCAGGCCCTGTGGGTCTGGGTCGGTCCAGCCTCAGGAGGGGTCACGTCGGTTGACGGTGCCTCCCTTTTGGGGTATGGTTTGTGTATACGACAGTTCTGTCGGTTCATGGCTTCTCGGGGAGTATATGTGTCCCAATGGGGGACCTTGTCCCAGATTAAGCCCCTCGGTTCGCAAGTTGCGGGCAGAGGAGCGGATTAGAGGATGCCATGACAGGCAGGGTTGCCTTTATGCACTCGGGGGCGGCGCCCTCGTTTTTGATTGACAGCCCTCCCGACAAATTAAAATTAGACGTACGGGAGCTTATGAGTTTTACTCTGTTGCATCACCAGGTGGCGCTGATATCCCAATGGGGGACCTTGTCCTCCGGTATTAAATAAACATGGATTCCGTTCGGAACCTATGCGTTTTTATCAATAAAGAGGTCAAAGTGTTCATGCTAATTCTCATACTTTAGACAGTTTCAGTCTTTATTATTATATGGGTGTTATTGTTTGCATTTTTGTAATAGGCGAAAGGAGAGATCATGAGCGTGCTTATTGGGAAGTGCTTTATAAATTATTTTTTGCAGTATTTTTTCTTTTTTTTTCTTTTCTTTTGATACTAAAGTCAGTGCTGGTGGTTACTGTGATTCCTTAAGAACTTGTCAAGTGTTATAGTGACCTGGTCATTGACATTATGTAAAACTTTAACAATGCACTATTTACGTTTAAATAAATAAATAATGTAGCCTACCCGTACTGTGCACAATCACTCTTAACTGAGATCCAGTCCATGTACACATACACTTATCACATTGTATGGAATTTGAACTAAAATGATATCTGAAGTACTTCTCTCCTCATTTAACTTGTGCAGCATTTGGTCAATGTCAGTATGTGACATAAAGTGGTATTTGATTTGATCAATGCTTAATACAGTACAATGGCCACCAAGTAATATTATAAAATACTAATCTTATAGTTTATGATGCAATAAAACTGCTGTCTTTACTGCATGAAGTATACAGTAACAGCAAACAGGAAGAGGGGAGCTGTGTTTAACAGTTTCCTGTGTTGAGACGTCGCATACACAAGGTGTTATAGACCACACAAACAGATGTCATTATTTGTGATGACAATCACTTCATACAGTGCTAGTTATTATCTACAATTTCACATTACCATTATTATAAAAACAACAAAAGTTGTTGGTTTCAATAAGAACAACTACTACCATTTAATGGACGGTATTGCTACAGCTCTTGTCGAGGGAGGTATAGCTTTTCAGTGACTTTGCCCTCCCAGAATGTAACACCTTGAGTTTACACATAAGCTACATTCTGTGGTAAAGGGTCTATTCCTTGATCTGCACAGTGTGTTTTTGTGAACATGCACATGCATGCATGCATGTTCGCAAGTGTTCCCAAAACCATTTGCTGCTGTGTGTACTGTCCACCATTAAAACTGGTTCTAACACAAATGACAATAACATAATGATAGGACAGAGTCAGTTCTCACTGATTTTTATTTTTATGTTAAGGTGGTTTTATTTGTACATACTGTAAGAGACTACTAAACATACTCATGGATATATAGGAGTAGTGATGAACGAAACCGAGACCTAACTAAAATCCTAAAAAAAAACAAGCAAAATGTGGCCAAAATCAAAAGTGTGGAAGTCTGGTGTGCCAAGTATATGTGCCCGTCCCAATAGACTCCCATGAACTAACAGAACAGAAATCGAGTAACTAACCACGTAACCAGTAAAGAGAAGAGAGAAAAAGAGTGAACTGAACTGAAAAAGAAAACTAACTATATTAAGGGAATAAATGACTGGTGTTGTCTGGGGTGCTGGAGAGAGCAAACTAGACACAGCTCTCTTTATAGACTAAGGCCATAATCAGTGCATGAGGGACAGCTGAGGCAGGGAGGAGCAGCCAGGGCAAGGTGAGTATCTGGCCAAGACCAGAGCAGCAGAGCCAAGAGCCAACCAGCAAGGCCGTATATAGTCTGTAGACACAGAAACATTAGTGAACATCTGAACAACCCTTTGTTAACCCTTTTTTAAATAATGTTGGTGAAAATAGACAAACAAATGATGAGTTGAAAGCTTATAAATCTGCTATTTTTCTATTTAATATAAAGAAAGTATATTAGCTAAGTAAATATGAAATTCAAGATTTATTTTCGTCACATTATTTTATGTGCTACGGACTTAAATAGCTCAAAATGAAAAGGACTCGAGATGAGGCAGGTCTGCAGATGCTCTGTTGTACAGTACATGTCATGATCAAGTCATCTCTAGTGTACCTAAAGTCACATGCCTGTAAGGCTATGACCAGGGACGTGCTGGGCCCCTGATTCAGCCCGGGAAAAAGAGTTGGAGAGGCCCTCATTGCGCGCTATAGAGAGAGATCTCTCTCTATAGCGCTGCTGCTACTCAAAGATTTGCCATTTCAGATCATGACAAGTGGGCCAATTACATGAGTTATATTTCATTGTTGTCGGGTGGAAACCTTGTATGTCCAAAACCGTTTGTTTTGTATTTATCATTTTAAAAATGATTTAAACTAGTGAAAACGGCCGATCTACAAGCACACAACGCCTCGCACCGCGAGGCGTTGTGTGCTTGTAGATCGGCTTTTTTCACTACTTTTGTGCGACGGCCTTGTATGATGAAGCAGGGCTTTGCTTTGAGAAAAAATTTACACATTTGAAACTTGGAGATACAAGGTTTCTGCCCGACAGTTACGATTTACTTTGTTGGACGCCCAGCCCCCAAAATGGAACGAAGGCCGACATTTTGTTTTAAATTTTTTCCTAATGGCCGGCCTGGACCGGCCGGGAATGAACCGGCCGTTCGGGAGTTGTTCCGCTTTTCCCAATGGCCAGCACGTCCCTGGCTATGACCAATCTAACCAGGTTTGAGTGATGAAGGTCATCTGTTCAATATGGTACCTGGTGTCGTGTTGATGGGAGACAGACAGACAGAGAGACCTGGAGACAGACAGAGAGACCTGCAGACAGAATAGTTCATGTCATTTGCAGACGACAGACACTGTAACAGATACTGTGCAGCTATCTTTTTGTATTCTGCAGTCGCTGTTAGTCACTCTGCACTGTGTGGTCAAGGTGTGATCACACATTTCCTGTGAACACAGCACATTTTTCTGAACCATCCCCTTGCTGCTATAACCGTTTGCATATTCTGTTTCATGAGTAGTTGTTGTGATTTTCTGTTTCGTGAGTAGATTTTCTGTCTTGTACTTCAGTATTGAGTCTACCAGCCGCAGACAAACATTTAGCTTAACCAGTACAATTATAGTTATATCTGGTAATCTTCTAATATATTTTGATATAGCTCATCAAGAAGGTAGATTCATATTCTGTATATCATATTTAGTATATGTAATCAATAGTTACAGTTCAAGCCTCTCCTTCTTGTAAGATGTCTACAGATATTTATGCCGTGCCAGACTTGACAAAGAAGGTGAGATGCAGGGATGCAGAAAGGGGACAGAGTGAGGACAGTGGACAGGGGGAGGTGAGACAGAGTGATGGAGAAAGTGGACAGAGAGGGGACACTACAGATATTTATGCCATGCCAGACTTGACAAAGAAGGTGAGATGCAGGAATGAAGAAAGTGGACAGAGAGGGGACACTGAGGACAGTGGACATTTGGGGGAGAGGGGAGATAAAGAGGAGAGAGCGGAGGACATCTACCAGAATGTGGACAATTTCAGAGGCCTGGACATAGAGGAAGACTGTACAAAAAACGTGAGACATAGGGATGGAGAAAGAGGACAGAGAGGTGACACTGGGGACAGTGGACATCTGGAAGAGAGAGGAGAGAGGGAGGAGAGAGTGGTGGACATCTACCAGAGTGTAGACGATATCAGAAGCCATGATGTCATCCTTGGACCACAGGATGTCGTCATGGAGAACACAGTAGGAAGACAGGGTAAGTTTGATTAAGTTGTGAATCATTGTACAGTTAATTTCTCAGTTTCAAAGTGGATCATTTATGTATTTATTATTATACAAAAACTATTGTTCAGATTAATCCAGATATTCTTGCAGGACAAAACTTAAACCCAATTCTGACGGCTCAATAGTAAAAAAAAAATGGTTAGTGTTTGGAGTGTATATATGTCGCAACATTCTTTTGCTGTGCTCAAAGCATGCTGGTCCGGTTTGGCGTAGCTAGTGGGGCTTTTTTTACGGCCCTAACTTGCCTTACTTGCCTTGCCTTATGTCCTAAACTTATTTTTCTTTTTTACTATTTTGAAAAACATTTTAAAATAGTGAAAATGGCTGATCTACACGTTGTGAGCTTGTAGATCGGCTATTCGACTATTTAAAAAAAAGTTTTTCAAAATAAAACATGCCTATCAAGTTTTTGGCATAAGGGGTAAGGCAGCACACAAAAGAGGGCCCTCAGTCTTGTTTTTCTCTCAGTCGCATGTACTGCACTTTACTTTTCAGGACAACGCTCTAAAACAGCGAGAAGGACTTTCATAGTGGTTGCTGTATGTATGGGGATGCTGAGTCATTTAGTGCTGGGTGTCATCATAGGCCATGCAGTGCACTGTGAGTATTCCATGTCACAACACAACACTACCACATCACCCACTCAGGGATTTTTTTAATTATCTTTAACACATCTTTGAGTTTTCTACTCAAAGCTAATTTCTCACATAGTTGTAATGTCATGAACAGTAGCAACAAGATTGTTTATCATCACTCCCCCCCCCCCCCCCCCCCCCCTTTTGTAAACAGCTAATTCATACAATGACGAGTTACAGAACAACTACAGCAACTTACAGACAATCTACAACAACCTGACCCTGGATAGAAACAACTTACATAACAACTACAGCAACTTACAGACAATCTACAACAACCTGACCCTGGATAGAAACAACTTACAAAACAACCACAGCAACTTACAGGCAATCTACAACAACTTGACCCTGGATAGAGACAACTTACAGAACAACTTCAAGGAGCTAGACCAGGCAAAACAACAATTAGAACGTGAAGTAAACCAGCTGAAGAGAGAGAAAGCAGGTGAGAAGTTGCAAACCCTTTTGTAACTAATTTTGTAAATTATTATTTGAATTATTGTCAGTGAGGTACTTTTAAAATGTGAGTAAAACCTCACCTTGCCCTCATCATAATTGCAGTTAATTAATCAGTAAAACTTATGTTTGATGTTTAGACAAGGTGTGTCCCAGTGGATGGAAGCAGTTTGGATGCAGCTGTTATTACAGATCTACTGAATGGAAAACCTGGGAGGAAAGTAGAGCAGAATGTCTGAAGACGGGAGCAGATCTGCTGGTCATTAACAGTAACGAAGAACAGGTTAGTGTATCTGTTTGCGTGTGTGCACCCAGGCGTCCATCATCCACAAAAATGTAATTATAATGAAAACCTGAATGTATTAGAGAAAACATATATATTTGTATATTCAATTAAATCATGACCAAATCAACAGGAATTCATCAAAGGATTGAGTGTGTATGGATCATCATGGATTGGTCTGAAATTTACTGAGGGACAATGGAGGTGGTTGGCTGAAACAAAATGGACAAGGTGGTGAGACATTTTAGAATAATTTACATTTTAAATCTATCAAAGTCAGTGTATTTGAGCAACAGAATGGAAGTTGAAATATATTGTTTACTCTGCAGGACCTGGAGTGGTTTGAACAATGGAGGCTGTGCAGCATATCAGCACTGGACAGGATGGTTTATTAGAGCATCATGTTCAGATAAAGAATTCTGGATCTGTGAGAAGTGATGTTTCTCTTAAAGGTTGACTTCTCCCATTTTCAACTTATCTTCATATACAGTAATTGATCCTCACTAATGCTCATTATATGGTGCCATTTTTGTCTACTTGTGTCTCAGTGGAGGGCTGTGGGCAGTTCAGATATCTGCATACCGTTAACATCATCATATATACATTGTATTAATCCAAGAAGATGTCTTTATAGCATGCTAACTGTCCAGAAATAGAAAGCCCTCAGTTTCTATAAGCTTGGTTTCCCAGTCGATGATGTCTTTGATAGTCTGGTTTCTGAACTGCCACAGAGACACTCTTTTGTTCTTTAATCAGCATTAGTGAGGACCAACTATATGAACATAGGTTGGTTGAAAATGGGTGAAATCGGGATTCTATGATCCTCAATCACTATTATGCATTTGATGACCTATTACCTTGTGTTTTCCTTGCTTACTGTAAGTCGCTCTGGATTTAAACTATCAAGGAACTGATGGTACTACTGTACATTATACATTATATATTGAATTATGTTGTCATTTGACAGCAGTGCACCATTTAACACCACTGTGTCCTCCAAATTCATCCCCAAGGATCAGAGAGCCAGTGCAGGATTTAACATCACTCTGTGCAACTGAATCCTGGACCTCTGACAGACACAACACAGCCAGGTCACAATCTACAGCTGGGTAGTTGCATGCAATCACATTTAATTACCCATTTCCTATCCCCTAACATATGCCACTTTGGCAACAGCATATGCCACTTTGGCAACAGCATATGCCACTTTGGCAACAGACACATGCCTGACACATGTCAAATGCCACTTTTACAGCTCGCCCTTTATGCAATTTTGGGGCAGAATGGCCTGAAAAGTTTGAGAACCCTTGCTCTAGTATTCCTCTTAAGGAAAGCTCATAAAGTGTCCCATTGCAATGCGCTGTGAGCTTGTAGATCAGCTATTTCTGCTGAATGTTTAGAGCAGAATTTGTTGTTTTCTTAATTGCTTTCCAGTTTCAGGATAAAAATTCCAGCACGGTAAAAACAAGGCAGGCTGCTTGACTTATAGTGCACTGCAATGTAATTAAGTTAGCTAATCAAATCAATAAAGTAGTGTTAGATTTTGGTGAGCCAATGTGCAAGCATACTTGCACAATTGCACATCCATGGCTCTAGGCACACATAAATATAGCACACTGTTTATTCCATTAGCTGCAGTTTTGCTTAGCCTGCCATGTTGTGTTGTAGTTTTTAACCTGAACCATAAAACTACAAAATCTGCTTTGTGTCTTATATACCCCTTACCACTTTTATTGCCACAGATGCTTTTTGAACTTGTAAACTGGGCAGTGGACTTATTTAATAAAACTTTAAAAGACAAAAGTATTATTCAAGTCTATTATTTAACAATATACTGACCTACAGTATGGAAAACGACTGTAAGTACCTGATAATACTCTTACTTAGCTCTACTTGTGAGTTACATTGATGACTCAATTGTAAACAATACCCAGTTTGGATGGAGGACAGTTGGGTGACCTCATGTCGTATCATAATGTTCTATGTCTAACATACTTTTGTATCATTAAGAAATCTGTAAATGCTATTAGATTAAAATGTGATTGCTGTCATATCACAAGCCACGTCAACCTGTGTTTTAGTGTGATTCAGTTATCATAATGATTCACTATAGTTTGTGCTTCATGTGTCACACCTATTGTTCTTCTATTGATAGAGGTGAATGTGTGACCTTCATTCAACTTCAACATTATTGTCACATCATCATGTGTAAAGAAAGGTGTGTGAAATTATTGGCTGTACCCTTCCATCATTTTCTCCCATATCGTTTTCAAGAAAGGGGAAAAGAATAGAAAAATAAACTATTAGACATATCAAATACAGTATACTACAGAGAAAACTAATTCATATAGTTAAAGTGTATGATTTAAAAAAGAAGAATGGAATGGTATGAGACGGTTCAAATATCAGAATATATTATAGTAATAGATATAATGTGCACATAGAAATCATCAAAGAAAGATTGAGCATTAACACCTGAGAGAATGAATCCTCTTCTAGACTAAAGAAAACAAGTAAAACCCAAAATATAAAAATCAAGAATGTTTCTGTCAGATACTTTTATGTGCTACAGGCTTAAATGAACTGGGACTTTAAGTGATTATATTAGATTAATTTACAGAAAGATAAGGTGGTAACGTGATCAAGTCAGATATTTACAGTATATGCAATTAAACATGCGATTAATTTCAATTGATTATAAAGCCTCTAATTAATTTGATTATGTTTTATCGAGTCCCAGCCCTAATATTTATACAAATTAACTCTGACTTAGCATGGCTATTCATCTTGTAGGCTATGTGCTGTGAACTCAAATGGCCTCAAAATGAAAATGCTAAGCGGTTCTGATGAGGAAGGTCTGAAGATGCTACTGCACATGTTGAAGCCTACATGATGTCATTTACTGATTACTAGGCAGATATAGAGACACTTCCTTCTTGCTTTCTGCAGTTACTGTTGAAAGTTATTGTGCTCTGCACAGTCAGTGTATACGCAATGGCAGTAGGTGTTTGTGGATTTCCTACTTGTGAATCGTTGTCAAGGTGATTTCTCTGTTTGTGGAAAAATACTTCATTGTACAAAGACAATGATTGTCTTTCTTGTAGCATCAAAAGACTTTCATTCAGAATTCCTTGCTGTATAAACTCATCCTCGCCAGTTCAGTATCATTCCCGTTTAAATTGTAAAACCCAAAAAGTAGGCCTACAGTTTTCTGAGTCAATGCACATATACTTTCTGTTGCAGGACATAACTCTAAAACAACAAGGCCTCTCAGTTGTTGCTCTGTGACCACAAAGGAAATAAGCCACTGGCTTTACATTGCATCCTTTTGATAATGGTGTGACCATGTATGCATTTGTTTTTAAATATTAGTTTTTTATCAATAAAGAGGTCAAAGTGTTCATGCTAATTCTCATACTTTAGACAGTTGCAGTCTTTATTATTATATGGGTGTTATTGTTTGCATTTTTGTAATAGGCGAAAGGAGAGAGCGTGCTTATTGGGAAGTGCTTTATAAATTATTTTTGCAGTATTTCTTTTTTCTTTTCTTTTGATACGTAACTAAAGTCAGTGCTGGTGGTTACTGTGATCCCTTAAGAACTATTGTCAAGTGTTATAGTGACCTGGTCATTGCCTACCCGTACTGTGCACAATCACTCTTAACTGAGATCCATTCCATGTACACATTCACTTATAACATTGTATGGAATTTGAACTAAAATGATATCTGAAGTACTTCTCTCCTCATTTAACTTGTGCAGCATTTGGTCAATGTCAGTATGTGACATAAAGTGGTATTTGATTTGATCAATGCTTAATACAGTACAATGGCCACCAAGTAATATTATAAAATACTAATCTTATAGTTTATGATGCAATAAAACTGCTGTCTTTACTGCATGAAGTATACAGTAACAGCAAACAGGAAGAGGGGAGCTGTGTTTAAAACAGTTTCCTGTGTTGAGACGTCGCATACACAAGGTTTTATAGACCAGACAAACAGATGTCATTATTTGTGATGACAATCACTTCATACAGTGCTAGTTATTATCTACAATTTCACATTACCATTATTATGAAAACAACAAAAGTTGTTGGTTTCAATAAGAACAACTACTACCATTTAATGGAGGGTATTGCTACAGCTCTTGTCGAGGGAGGTATAGCTTTTCAGTGACTTTGCCCTCCCAGAATGTAACACCTTGAGTTTACAAATAAGCTACATTCTGTGGTAAAGGGTCTATTCCTTGATCTGCACGGTGTGTTTTTGTGAACATGCACATGCATGCATGCATGTTCACAAGTGTTCCCAAAACCATTTGCTGCTGTGTGTACTGTTCACCATTAAAACTGGTTCTAACACGAATTACAATAACATAATGATAGGACAGAGTCAGGTCTCACTGATTTTTATTTTTATGTTAAGGTGGTTTTATTTGTACATACTGTAAGAGACTACTAAACATACTCATGGATATATAGGAGTAGTGATGAACGAAACCGAGACCTAACTAAAATACTAAAAAAAAAACAAGCAAAATGTGGCCAAAATCAAAAGTGTGGAAGTCTGGTGTGCCAAGTACTATGTGCCCGTCCCAATAGACTCCCATGAACTAACAGAACAGAAATCGAGTAACTAACCACGTAACCAGTAAAGAGAAGAGAGAAAAAGAGTGAACTGAACTGAAAAAGAAAACTAACTATAGGGAATACATGACTGGTGTTGTCTGGGGTGCTGGAGAGAGCAAACTAGACACAGCTCCTCTTTATAGACTAAGGCCATAATCAGTGCATGAAGGACAGCTGAGGCAGGGAGGAGCAGCCAGGGCAAGGTGAGTGTCTGGCCAAGACCAGAGCAGCAGAGCCAAGAGCCATCCAGCAAGGCCGTATATAGTCTGTAGACACAGAAACATTAGTGAACATCTGAACAACCCTTTTTTAACCCTTTTTTAAATAGGCTAATGTTGGTGAAAATAGATAAACAAATGATGAGTTGAAAGCTTATCTGCTATTTTTCGATTTAACCCTGCAAGGCCCAGCGTTGCTTTTTGGCAACGTTTTTTAAATCATTTTTTAAAAAATGTTATAATTAGTTTTCCTGTTTTTTTTCACATTAACCTCACCATTACATCCTATTGTTTAGTATTACAATGCCATTGGCCACGATGTTTGCATATAAATACCCCCCACAGAGACTGACATTCACACCTCCCAGAGAAG
The DNA here is from genome assembly GCF_963921795.1 of Nannobrachium achirus. NCBI lineage: Eukaryota > Metazoa > Chordata > Actinopteri > Myctophiformes > Myctophidae > Nannobrachium > Nannobrachium achirus. The sequence continues at coordinate 7,737,256 of NC_137826.1, read as the reverse complement.
TTGAAATTCCAGCGTCTGGACGAACAACATCTCACTTAACAGAAGCTATTCCTCACTAAAACATAAGTAAAATGCCTGTAATATTTTTTTTCGTAATCATTAGAATGTCTAGAACACATGTATGTTAATATTGTGAAAAATATCCCCAAAATGCTAATTAGAGCATGATTTATGATTTATGATTTATGGCTATAAAACCTTACAAAAACATTATTAATTTTTTAACATTACATTTTCCTGTGATTAGGACTCCTACAACACCATCTGATTTTTTTAATTTTTTTTGGGACAGTAGAAATTAATTCGGGCCTTGCAGGGTTAATATAAAGAAAGTATATTAGCTAAGTAAATATGAAATTCAAAATTTATTTTTCGTCACATTATTTTATGTGCTACGGACTTAAATAGCTCAAAATGGAAAGGACTCGAGATGAGGCAGGTCTGCAGATGCTCTGTTGTACAGTACATGTCATGATCAAGTCATCTCTAGTGTACCTAAAGTCACATGCCTGTAAGGCTATAACCAATCGCTAACCAGGTTTGAGTGATGAAGGTCATCTGTTCTATGGTTGCTGATGTCGTGTTGATGGGAGACAGACAGACAGAGAGACCTGCAGACAGAATAGATATGTTCAGTTACAGTTCAGTTACGGTTCAGTTGATTTTTATCATGTGTTTGGTGCATCAAATCACCCCTATTGTTCTTCTATTCAGTATAGTGGTGAAAATGTGACCTTTAGTTTTAAAAGATGAATAATTCCTACCTGTGCGAAGGATACAAATGGGAGTGTCCAAAATGAAGCTTTGTTATACACTGAGGAAGGCCTTTGGCCACACAATCAGATATGTGCTGTGTGCTTTGGACCCAGAGCTTCTGATGAGGAAGGTTCTGAAGATGCTGTGTCTTACATTTCATGTCATTTGCAGACGACAGACACTGTAACATTTGTATTCTGCAGTCGCTGTAGTCACTCTGCACTGTGTGGTCAAGGTGTGATCACACATTTCCTGTGAACACAGCACATTGTTCTGAACCATCCCCTTGCTGCTATAACCGTTTGCATATTCTGTTTCATGAGTAGTTGTTGTGATTTTCTGTTTCGTGAGTAGATTTTCTGTCTTGCACTTCCTTATAACTTCAGTATTGAGTCTACCAGCCACAGACAAACATTTAGCTTAACCAGTACAATTATAGTTATCTGGTAATCTTCTAATATATTTTGATATAGCTCATCAAGAAGGTAGATTCATATCCTGTATATCATATTTAGTATATGTAATCAATAGTTAGTGTTCAAGCCTCTCCTTCTTGTAAGATGTCTACAGATATTTATGCCGTGCCAGGCTTGACAAAGAATATGAGATGCAGGGATGCAGAAAGGGGACAGAGAGGTGACACTGAGAGTGAGGACAGTAGACAAGGGGAGGTGAGACAGAGTGATGGAGAAAGAGGACAGAGAGGTGACACTGGGGACAGTGGACATCTGGAAGAGAGAGGAGAGTGGGAGGAGAGAGTGGTGGACATCTACCAGAGTCCGGACGATTTCAGTCATGATGTCGCCCCTGGACCACAGGATGCCATGATGGAGAACACATCAGGAAGACAGAGTCAGGGTGAGTTTGACTAGGTTGTTAATCAATATAGTAAAGCTAATTTATCTGTATCAAGTGGGAAAAGAGTTTAAATACAAAAACATTTAACAACTGTATATCATTCAGTTGGGCTGCCCAATATTCTAATTGCCCAATAGTCCTAAAATTGTTAAGATAATGTGAGGTGAGTCTTGTTTTTCTCTCAGTCGCTGCAAACCCTATAGCTGTACTTTACGTTGCAGGACAGAGCTCTAAAACTGTGACAAGGTCTTTCAAAGTAGTTGCTGTGTGTCTGGGGATGCTGTGTCTTATACTGCTGGGTGTCATCATAGGCGAGGCTGTGCACTGTGGGTATTCCATGACACAACACAACACAACACAACACAACACAACACAACACAACACAACCACATTTTAGTCCACTACCTCACTTATTGTTGTGTAATATTTCCAGGTCTAGTAACTCAAGGACCACCACATTCTAACCCTTTTAGCATTGCTTGCTTTGTTGTATTTGCTGTACTGTTTGCAATGTATTGATAAAAAATCAACCAATCAATCAATAAATAAATACATGTTGAGACCTAATGACATACACCTTTTCAGGAACTATGAGTTTTCTTCTCAAAGCTCATACTGTAGATGCTTGACCTCATCATGAACAGTATCAATCATTGTTTATCGTCACCTTTTTACAGGTCAGTCAGACAATGGTGAGTTACAGAACAACTACAACAGTTTACAAACCAACTACAACAACCTGACCCTGCAGAAGAATCTATTAGATACCAGCTACAACAACCTGACCCTGCAGAAAAAGCTATTAGATACCAGCTACAACAACCTGACCCTGCAGAAAAAGCTATTAGATACCAGCTACAGCAACCTGACCCTGCAGAAAAAGCTATTAGATACCAGCTACAGCAACCTGACCCTGCAGAAAAAGGACTTACAGAACAACTTCAACCAGCTGACCCAGGCAAATACACAATTAAAAAGTGAAGTAAACCAGCTGAAAATAGAGAAAGCAGGTGAGAGGTTACACACCTTTTTGAAAAACGTCATGAACAATACAGTACAGTTATATTTGTGTCTCACACAAGAACCCTACCTTGCTTCACATTTGACAATCTGGGAACCCATTCCTACGGATCTACATTCCGTAACAACATTTGGATTTGGCTCCTTCCCTTTCAGTCACTTCCTTCCGGGTGCTTCTGTGTTATTCCTACTAATAATAACGTTACATGTTTAAGGCAGTAGCACTGACAGATCTGTATGTCAGAGATTACACATTTGATGATGTACAGTATTAGTGCATTATCAAAGCTCCTTTTCTACACAGTTTGAACTCATCATGAACAGTAGCAGCAGCTGTGTTTATCATCACATTTTGGTCTTTACAGACAATGAGACAAAATACAACGACCTGGTCCTGAAGAAAAATCAATTAGAAGGTGAAGTAAACCAGCTGAAGAAAGCAGGTAAGAGGTTACCGACCTTTTTTTGATGGAATTTTAAATAGTATACTGTTATAATTTTAATTATTGTCATTAATGTAGTGGTAAAACGTGAGAAAACCCTCATCATTAAATTACAGTTTTCTTAATACCGGTAGACACTCAATGTCCCTCTATTAATCACTTACTGTGTTGTGTGTTAAAAAGTCTCTGAGAACATGGCAATAGAAATATTAGATGTTAATACAGAGTCTAACATTTTATTCTAGGAGTTTTACATTTCTTAATCAGGGTTTGTATTTGACTACTATCATTGTTCACTACTATATATGTTAGAATGTATTGTTTGATGTTTAGTCAAGGACAAGGAGTGTCCCAGTGGATGGGAGAAGTTTGGATGGAGCTGTTATTACAGATCTACTGGGTGGCAGACGTGGGAGAAAAGCAGAGAACTATGTAAGAACGCAGGAGCTGACCTGTTGGTCATTAACAGTAAAGAAGAACAGGTTAGTGTGTGTGCGTGTGCGTGTGCGTGTGCGTGTGCGTGTGCGTCTGTCTGTCCGTCCATCCGTCCGTCCATCCGTCCGTCCGTGTGTGTTTGTGTGTTCGCTTGCAACTGTCACAGCATGGTCTCTGTGTGGGGCGTAGGCTTGTCTGCCTCCCAGCTTCCAGCTTTGGCACACCTGTCTATGGTCACCTCATCTCCCTCAGTTGATGCACCTTCCAGCCATCAAGTGATTATTGTCTCCACCAGCCGAAGGCTTGGGGGAGAGTATGTTTTCCCCTTCGTCCGTCCGTGTGTGCGTCCGTCCGTGCGTCCGTCCGTCCGTGTGTCCTCGCAGTTTGTGTGCAGCTAATCTCAGTCGCCGTTGGCCCGGTCGCTGCCAAAGTGAGCACACACATTCCCTGGATGCCAATCTAGAACCTCTGCCCTAAAGTTTTCAAATGGGCCTTTTCTAGCGCCACCTAGTGGCCGATGTTCGCAAAACACATTTCTGTGCACTACTCTTACAGATTTTGTCCAAAAATCCTACAAATCGGTAGGCAGTATCTCGACAGTCATGTGATCGACACAGATCTGTCCGATTTTGCATATTCCTTCCTGATTGGCTAAGATTGGCTTCCAAAGTTTGTAGGATTGAGCCGTTTTGAACAAAATGCCTCAAATCCCAAACGCAAAGTGCAGTTATCATGAAATCGTGCACACACGTTCCCACTAGGCCGAGGAAGAAATGCCACTTAATTTTTTTTAAATCAGCCTCATGGTGGCGCTATAACAGGCCGATTTGTGGTTTTACCTATAACTCCACCGATCAGTTTCAAACTTTGTAAGCGCACTCCCTAGAGGCTAAGGATAAACCTTTGCCCTGCATTTTTCACATCAGCCTTTTATAGCGCCACCTTTGGGCCGACTTATGTAAAACACATTTTTGCATATTACTCCTTGAGATTTTATCCAAAAATCACGCAAATCGGTACACAGTATCTCTATAGTCATGTGATCAAGTCCGATCGGTCTGATATTTCATATTCCATCCTGATTGGCTAATATTAGCTTCCAAAGTTTGCAGGATTGCTCCGTTTTTGAACAAAATGCTTCAAATCATCAACGCAGCTTGCGATTACCGTGAAATTTGCCACACATATTCCCACTAGGTCAAGGAACAAATGCTACCTTTTTTCACATTGGCCTGTTATAGCGCCACCAGCAGGTAGAGTTTAGCAAAACACATTTTTGGAACACAATGCTTCAAATCATGCATGCAGCGTCCGATGTCCATGAAAGATCTATATGGTGAAGAACATATGCCACCCTTTTTACATTGGCCTATTATACTGTAGCACCACCAGGACACACGGCCTGGTGGAGACCTGTGCTCGGAAGAGCACTGCTTCTAGTTTCCACTGTTTTCGCCGTTGTTCAGTTTCATGATTCTTGCCTAAAACTTAAAACCTTCTCCTCTGCTTCAGAACTGCTTGTTTTGCTGCCTGCCACATGCCCTGCCCTGACTATTCACCTCAGCCTCACACGCTGGCCTCATTTCCGTACCTCCCCCATTCTCCCTTTTACTTATTATGAACTTGCTCCCTGTGTTTGGCTCTGGTTTCGGGTTCTGCGGTTTACAAATCATGTTGAGGGTGTTGAGTGTGTGTGTGTGTGTGTGTGTGTGTGTGTGTGTGTGTGTGTGTGTGTGTGTGTGTGTGTGTGTGTGTGTGTGTGTGTGTGTGTGTGTGTGTATGTTTGTGTGTGTGTGAGGCCTACGTACTGTATGTGTGCCTTTTGGGTGTGTGTTTATGTGCGCATGCAGGTGTCCATCATCCACATGATAGCCTGTGATGTAATTCTATAATGAAAACCTGAATGTATGACATACAATTAATTATTACATTATATCATGGACAAATCAACAGGAATTCATCAGAGGATTGAACAATGGGATTGGAAATTCATGGATTGGTCTGATACGGGTCGATGGAAACTGGATGTGGGTGGATGGAGCAAAGTTGACTACATGGTGAGACATTTTAGAATAATTTCTGTTGTAATTCTTTCAAAGTCACTGTTGTACACTGTATGTGCATGAGTGACTGAGTGGATGTGGTTAAAATGATGTTGTTTACTCGCAGGTACTGGGCCACTGGATATCCACAGGGCCATGGAACCTGTGCAGAGTACTGGCATGAGATAGGAAAAGGGAGTAATGCATTATGTTCAGAATTTAAATACATGATCTGTGAGAAGTGATGTTTCTCTTCACATCACTGATTAAACTCAAGCTTTGTTTCCCAAACAATGGGTCAGGACCCATAACGTGGATTCACTCACACGTTCCTCCATGGTATCAGTCTGGACTTCTGGACTTTTTTTAGTACTATTTTACAACAAAATTGTGAACAAAATTAACTTTTGTGTCACTGCTGGAAAGGTTTAGTGTTCTGCTGTGTAGTTAAACAATAGTAATTAGTAGTGACAATCAACCAAATGTATTGTATAGATGTACAAAATGTACCAATAATCATATCAATACAAACCAACTGTTATGGCTTGGGTGGTTATACTTTTTTCCTTTAGTTTACACAGTTTATGTTAATACCATCAAGGAACTGAGGAACACATAAGAGAATGTTGTTCATTGATTCAACATCACCCTGCTGTGTAAGTGAATCCTGGACTTCACACCCCAGGTCACAATCTACAGCTGGGTAGATGCAATTAAATTAAAATTCACTTTAATGTGTTTTATTTTGCAACATGCTATTTGTATTGTTTTTGCTAATTTGCTTTTTGCTTTTTTTCATGTTTTTCATTGTTGTCACACAAGGACGAGGGTATATTAACCACTTAAAGGAATATTTCACTGTCAAACATGTTTGGGGTCATTTTAACATCTACTCAGGCTTTTGTCAGTACCCAGACAGTTTTTAGATAGTTGTTATACATTTTATCAGATGTTTTCAATGAGTCTATCCATGGTTAAAATGGAGTTTGAAGTTAAAATGGTTTCGTAAAGGAAGGGGCTGTGTCTGATCTGATCTGTATACTGCTTTTTATCCCCTGCTATAAAAGAAAATAAAACAAGGAAAATGCAAAATGAAATTCATGATTTATTTAATCAGATACTTATACTTTTATGTGCTATGGAGTTAAATAGCTCAAAATGAAGACAGATGCATTCAGTTGGAAAGATGTGCATTTTTAGCATGTGCTTGGTGTACCAAAACACCCCTATATTGTACTTTTATTCAGTAGTAGTTATAGAGGTGAAAATGTGACCTATGGGTAGGATACAAATAGGAGTGTCCAAAGTGAAGCTTAAGTTATACAGTGCACTGAGGAAGGCCTTTGGACATGTCCTGTGAACAGCAAATTGTTCTGAACCATCCCCTTGCTGCTATAACCATGTGAATCTTCTGTTTCACTAGTAGTTGTTGTGGTTTTCCGTCTTTACTTCCTCATCACGTCAGTATTGTGCCTACCAGCCACAGACAAACATGGCTGCATTTACTTATCTGGTCATTTTGATAGAGCTCATCAAGACTAGATTCATATCCTGTATATCATATTTACTATTTGTAGTCAATAGTTAGGAATGTCTAAATTGAATCTTCTCTTGAATCAAAACAAATCCGAGCTGTGCACTGTGGATGACATTTTATTTAATTTGACTTTATTTTCTATGTTGTAACATGCTGCTACTTGAACAGTTTTCCCCCTATTACAGTATGTATTTTAAAGGATGAAACCCTAGGCTGATTTTGTCATTTGTTTTGCAGTTCAGGTTAAAATTACTGGATGTAATGTAACATCTTTGGCTCTGGCATGCTTGCAAAATTGCACATCTGCTGTATATGGCTCTGGCCACAACTATCTAACACACCCATTATTAATTTCACTAGCTGCAACTGTTGCTATTCCCTTTGCATGTCCTGTTTTACAGTTTTACTACTTGTAATCTGAAGAAGCATCGCCAAAAGGTATCCATGCAGTGTCCAGCTAATATAAAGTATTATAATAATGAAATAATAATTAAAAGAAGAATTATTTAAATATTTAAGACTGCATATAACCTATTGTGTTATACCCCAGTGTTTTAATGAACTAATGAACGGCAGGCTGTTTTGAGATCCCGGTGGCAAGTTTTCTCTTTTTTTCACAAAGAACTTTCTTTTACCAAGCTAAGACTCTTGAACAAATAGAGCTCTGATACAAAGCCAAGGTGATGTTTTTATTTTAGCAGATACTATTAAGTTAGGCTCTGTTACTTTTATTTAACCTTTTAGATTTTATTATGTGATAATGCTTTCATAAGCTATTTATGTTACTTTCTACTAATGAGCTGCTGCAAGTGTAGGGAACACTGACAAATGAATTTCACCCTTTTCTTACAGTGAATGTATTTTTAAGGTGTGACAATAAAGTATTTCTGATTCTGCATGAAATATAATAGTAAACAGGATTAGTGGAGCTGTCTTTTTAACACAAACACAGAGTTTCCTGTATTGAGACAAAGGCTAAATGAACGAGGTGTCAGTGACTACAAACTGATGTTCACTGTCATTATTTTGAAGCCAAACAACAGTGCTAGTTATCATTATCCCCATTACCAAAGTGTCACCATTATTATGAACACAATAAAATAATAACAAATTTTGAATCACTTTGTAGGCAAATTGAGATTACAACTGCAGCAGTTGTTGAGGGAGGTGCATGGAGAGAACATTTCTGTCACTTCCCCTCCCAGAATGCAACACCTCAAGTTAACACGTACATTCTGTGGTTAAGGGTCTATTGTTCTCCTGCACTGTGTTTTTGTGCACATGCACATCAATGCATGTGCAGGTGCCTGTCCACTAAGCAGTGTTAAAGTCAGACCTGAACAGACTGCAGCTCAGTGTATCCTGCAACAAAGATCACCAATGTAGGACAGCAGAGAATTCAGACAAGGTGAGTAACATTTAGAACTTCTTTCAGTGGTTTGGAAACTGCCGAATTATAGTAGCCTAAATTATGTTGTAATCACGTAATGCATAATACATTATTAATATTATACTTGTACTATTTAACTTGCTTTTGTTATGTCATTCATTAAGATGTCTGCAGACGTTTCTGGCAAGCCCGTCAGATCAAAGAGGGTGAGGTATGTCAGAGAGGAGAGAGGAGGGGAGGAGGTGAACGTGGTGCACATTGATGAAGGAGCTGACAGTCCCCGAGACCAAGGCTCCGGATCACAGGAGGTTACAAGAGATCCAGGTACACAGTGACACACTTAAAGGGATATTTCACATTCAAATATGTTTGGGGTGATTTTAAGAACTACTGTACTCTAAGCACCCAGACAGTTTTTAAGTTGCTTGAGATAGATTATTATTTATATATATATATATATATATATATATATATATATTAGGGCTGGGACTTTAACTGATTAATTGCGATGAATTAATTACAGAAAATGAACGCGATAAAAAAAAAAACATTTTAATCGCACTTAGTTTTTGCACCACACAACCTTCAGTTTCGGGCATAGCGATCAATTCGATCATGCAAACCACTAATAAAGTATTCAATTAATATTCAATCAATCAAGCAACTTAAAACTGCCTGGGGTGCACACAAAAGCTTGAGTAGACATTAAAATGACCCCAAACATGAAAAGTCTGAAAGTGAAATATCCCTTTAAAGTGTTTCCTTCTTTTGGGAAAACACATTGTCACATCATTAGCAGCTTTTCAACACTTAATAGCAGTTACAAGGAACAGGCCACCATGCACCATCACTCTCATATACTGTAATATCATCTGTGAGAATAATAATAATAATAATAATAATAATGTTTTCCACAGATGAACACAGATTGTGTGCCTGTTCAAATGAAACAAGATATATTAAAGTTGAAGTGTATTGTGTTCATATCCTCCAGGTGTCCAGAGAGAGCTCATCATCCACAGACACATCTTCATAGCGGCTGCAGTGTGTCTCTCACTGCTGTGTGTTCTAATGGTAGTGAGAACCACACACATGGCCATGGACTGTGAGTATCAGCTGGTCAAAGGTCAAATTCATGCACTTAAAACAAAAATTATACGTGTTAGAACTTTACTTGCTAAACGTTTGATAGTGTGGATTATCAAATCTCCTTTTTCATACGGATGATTGAACCCATCATGAATGGTAGCAGCCAACTGTGTTGGTTATCATCACCTTTTGGTCCTTTGCAGATAATTCAGGCAATGCTGAGTTACTCATCAACAACCTGACCCTGGAGAGAAACGATCTACTGAACAACTTCAACCAGCTGATGCAGGCAAACAAACAATTAGAAAGTGAAGTAATCAATCTAAAGAGAGAGAAAGCAGGTGAGACTAGGTTACACACCTTCTTGAAAAACGTCATGCACTTAAAACAATAAAATTATATTTGTGTCTCACACAAGAACCCTACCTTCACATTTGACAATCTGGGAACCCATTCCTACGGATCTACATTCCGTAACAAAAAGAAAGAACAACATTTGGATTTGTCTCCTTCCCTTTTCAGTCACTTCCTTCTGAGTGCTTCTGTTTTATTCCTACTAATAATAATGTTACATGTTTAAGGCAGTAGCACTGACAGATCTGTATGTCAGAGATTACACATTTGATGATGTACAGTATTAGTGCATTATCAAAGCTCCTTTTCTACACAGTTTGAACTCATCATGAACAGTAGCAGCAGCTGTGTTAATCAACACATTTTGGTCTTTACAGACGACGAGACAAAATACAACGACCTGGTCCTGAAGAAAAATCTATTAGAAGGTGAAGTAAACCAGCTGAAGAAAGCAGGTAAGAGGTTACCAACCTTTTTTTGATGGAATTTTAAATAGTATACTGTTATAATTTTAATTATTGTCATTAATGTAGTGGTAAAACGTGAGAAAACCCTCATCATAAAATTACAGTTTACTTAATACCGGTAGACACAATGTCCCTCTATTACATCACTGAAAACATGGCAATAGAAATATTAGATGTTAATACAGAGTCTATAACATTTTATTCTAGGAGTTTTACATTACTCAGGACATTTCGTAATCAGGGTTTGTATTTGACTACTATCATTGTTCACTACTATACATGTTAGAATGTATTGTTTGATGTTTAGTCAAGGACAAGAAGTGTCCCAGTGGATGGGAGAAGTTTGGATGGGGCTGTTATTACAGATCTACTGGGTGGCAGACGTGGGAGAAAAGCAGAGAACTATGTCAGAACGCAGGAGCTGACCTGTTGGTCATTAACAGTAAAGAAGAACAGGTTAGTGTGTGTGCGTGTGCGTCTGTCTGTCCGTCCATCCGTCCGTCCATCCGTCCGTCCGTCCGTCCGTGTGTGTTTGTGTGTTCGCTTGCAACTGTCACAGCATGGTCTCTGTGTGGGGCGTAGGCTTGCCTGCCTCCCAGCTTCCAGCTTTGGCACACCTGTCTATGGTCACCTCATCTCCCTCAGTTGATGCACCTTCCAGCCATCAAGTGATTATTTCCACGGTTTTCGCCGTTGTTCAGTTTCATGATTCTTGCCTAAAACTTAAAACCTTCTCCTCTGCTTCAGAACCCAGCTCACCTGTTCCACTGACTGCTTGTTTTGCTGCCTGCCACATGCCCTGCCCTGACTATTCACCTCAGCCTCAGCCTCACACTGCTGGCCTCGTTTCCGTACCTCCCCCATTCTCCCTTTCACTTATGAACTTGCTCCCTGTGTTTGGCTCTGCTTTCGGGTTCTGCGGTTTACAAATCATGTTTGTGCATGTGCATGAGAGAGTGATTGAGGGTGTGTGTGTGTGTGTGTGTGTGTGTGTGTGTGTGTGTGTGTGTGTGTGTGTGTGTGTGTGTGAGGCCTACGTACTGTATGTATGCCTTTTGGGTGTGTGTTTATCATCCACATGATAGCCTGTGATGTAATTCTATAATGACAACCTGAATGTATGACATACAATTAATTATTACATTATATCATGGACAAATCAACAGGAATTCATCAGAGGATTGAACAATGGGATTGGAAATTCATGGATTGGTCTGATACGGGTCGATGGAAACTGGATGTGGGTGGATGAAGCACCGTTGACTACATGGTGAGACATTTTAGAATAATTTCTGTTGTAATTCTTTCAAAGTCACTGTTGTACACTGTATGTGCATGAGTGACTGAGTGGATGTGGTTAAAATGATGTTGTTTACTCGCAGGTACTGGGCCAGTGGATATCCAAAAGACCGTGGAACCTGTGCAGAGTTCTGGCATGGGACAGTACAAGGGAGTAATGCATTATGTTCAGAATATAAATACGGGATCTGTGAGAAGTGATATTTCTCTTCACATCACTGATTAAACTCAAACTTTGGTTCCCAAACAATGGGTCAGAACCCATAACATGGATTCACTCACATGTTCCTCCATGGTATCAGTCTGGACTTCGGCCCATAGGGAGCGATTAGGCAATGAGAAATCAAAAAATGACCGGGCCAATCAGTGACTAAGTTTCAACTGAACAGTGTAACGCAGTCACTGATTTGCCCGGCCATTTCCTGATTTCTCATACTCTCTCCCTTTGGGTCAAAGTCTAGACTGATACCATGGATGAGCGTGTGAGTGGATCCTAATGCCACATTTGTGGGTCACGCAACTGCTTTCATGGCAAATCTTAAATAAGTTCAGGAGAGAGAGAAACACACCATGACTCCACCCCCACTCCACCTACCTGCTCGCACGCCACCTACCTGGCCTACCTGGCCCTTAGCTCCGCCCCTAGTCATCTACCTAGCTCTATTTATCCTCACTCTAACTTCCCAGAACCCCTCTTGCTTTTTCGTTGTTAGCTAGTGAATTAAACAACAACAACAACAACAAAACCCCCCTCATAAAATAAGGGTTTGGGAAGTGAACAAAATTTACTTTTGTGTCACTGCTGGAAAGGTTTAGTGTTCTGCTGTGTAGTTAAACAATAGTAATTAGTAGTGACAATCAACCAAATGTATTGTATAGATGTACAAACTGTACCAATAATCATATTAATACAAACCAACTGTTATGGCTCGAATGGTTATAGATCTTTCCTTTAGTTTACACAGTTTATGTTAATACCATCAAGGAACTGACGAACACATAAGAGAATGTTGTTCATTGATTCAACATCACCCTGCTGTGTAAGTGAATCCTGGACTTCACACCCCAGGTCACAATCTACAGCTGGGTAGATGCAATTAAATTAGAATTCACTTTAATGTGTTTTATTTTGCAACATGCTATATTTGTATTGTTTTTGCTATTTTGCTTTTTGCTTTTTTTCATGTTTTTTATTGTTGTCACACAAGGACGAGGGTATATTAACCACTTAAAGGGATATTTCACTGTCAAACATGTTTGGGGTCATTTTAACATCTACTCTGGCTTTTATCAGCACCCAGACAGTTTTTAGATAGTTGTTATACATTTTATCAGATGTTTTCAATGAGTCTATCCATGGTTAAAATGGAGTTTGAAGTTAAAATGGTTTCGTAAAGGAAGGGGCTGTTTCTGATCTGATCTGTATACTGCTTTTTATCCCCTGCTAATAAAAGAAAATAAAACAAGGAAAATGCAAAATATGAAATTCATGATTTATTTCATCAGATACTTATACTTTTATGTGCTATGAAGTTAAATAGCTCAAAATGAAGACAGATGCATTCAGTTAGAATGTAGATACGCATTTATTCAGTAGTAGTTATAGAGGTGAAAATGTGACCTAAGGGTAGGATACAAATAGTAGTGTCCAAAATGAAGCTTAAGTTATACAGTGCACTGAGGAAGCCGTTTGGACATGTCCTGTGAACAGCAAGTTGTTCTGAACCATCCCCCTTGCTGCTATAACCATGTGAATCTTCTGTTTCATGAGTAGTTGTTGTGGTTTTCCGTCTTTACTTCCTCATCACTTCAGTATTGTGCCTACCAGCCACAGACAAACATGGCTGCATTTAATTATCTGGTCATTTTGATAGAGCTCATCAAGACTGGATTCATATCCTGTATATCATATTTACTATTTGTAGTCAATAGTTAGGAATGTCTAAATTGAATATTCTCTTGAATCAAAACAAATCCGAGCTGTGCACTGTGGATGACATTTTATTTAATGTGACTTCATTTTCTATTTTGTAACATGCTGCTACTTTGAACAGTTAAAATTAGAGCATGTAATGTAACATCTTTGGCTCTGGCATGCTTGCAAAATTGCACATCTACTGTATGGCTCTGGCCACAACTATCTAATACACCCATTATTAATTTCATCAGCTGCAACTGTTGCTATACCCTTTGCCCTGTCCTGTTTTACAGTTTTACTACTTGTAATTTGAAGAAGCGTTACCAAAAGGTTTCCATGCAGTGTCCAGCTAATATGAAGTATTATAATAATGAAATAATAATTAAAATAATAACTATTTAAATATTTAAGACTGCATATAACCTATTGTGTTCTACCCCAGTGTTTTAATGAACTAATGAACGGCAGGCTGTTTTGAGATCCCGTTGGCAAGTTTTCTCTTTTTTTCCACAAATAACTTTCTTTTACCAAGCTAAGACTCTTGAACAAATAGAGCTCTGACATATACAAAGCAAAGGTGATGTTTTTATTTTAGCAGATACTATTAAGTTAGGCTCTGTTACCTTTTAAACCTAAAGTACCCTTTTATTTAACTTTTTAGATTTTATTATTGTGATAATGATTTTATATATTAAGCTATTTATATTACTTTCTACTAATGAGCTGCTGCAAGTCTAGGGAACAGTGACAAATGAATTTCACCCCTTTCTTACTGTGAATGTATTTTTAAGGTGTGACAATAAAGTATTTCTGATTCTGATTTCTGATTCTGTATGAAATACAATAGTAAACAGGATTAGTGGAGCTGTCTTTTTAACACACACACAGTTTCCTGTATTGAGACAAAGGCTAAATGAACGAGGTGTCAGTGACTACAAACTGATGTTCACTGTCATTATTTTGAAGCCAAACAACAGTGCTAGTTATCATTATCCCCATTACCACAGTGTCACCATTATTATGAACACAATAAAATAATAACAACAATAACACAAAATCTTTAATCTGCTTCAAATTTTGAATCACTTTGTAGGCAAATTGAGATTACAACTGCAGCAGTTGTTGAGGGAGGTGCATGGAGAGAACATTTCTGTCACTTCCCCTCCCAGAATGCAACACCTCAAGTTAACACGTACATTCTGCGGTTAAGGGTCTATTGTTCTTCTGCACTGTGTTTTTGTGCACATGCACATCAATGCATGTGCAGGTGCATGTCCACTTGCTTGGGTTCAGCAGTGTTAAAGTCAGACCAGAACAGACTGCAGCTCAGTGTATCCTGCAACAAACAGAGATCACCAATGTAGGACAGTAGAGAATTCAGACAAGGTGAGTAACTTCTTTCAGTGGTTTGGAAACTGCCGAATTATAGTAGCCTAAATTATGTTGTAATCACGTACTGCATAATACGTTATTAATATTATACTTGTCTTGTACTATTTAACTTGCTTTTGTTGTGTCGTTCATTAAGATGTCTGCAGACATTTCTGGCAAGCCCGTCAGACCAAAGCGGGTGAGGTATGTCAGAGAGGAGAGAGGAGGGGAGGAGGTGAACGTGGTGCACATCGATGAAGGAGCAGACAGTCACCGAGACCAAGGCTCCGGATCACAGGAGGCTACACGAGATCCAGGTACACAGTAACCACCGTAACACACATCAAGGCAAGGGATATTTCACTTTAATATGTTTAGGGTGATTTTAACGTCTACGGGTTTTTTGAGCACCCCAGACAGTTTTTTAAGTAGCTTGAGTTCATATATTTTCATTATTTTCTTTTGAAAATAAAATAAAATAAAATAAAAATAAAAATAAAAAATACAAATGAAAAATAAAAATAAAAATAAAAATAAAAATAAAAATAAAATAATGGAAAAAAATGTCATCTAAAAAGCATGACCCCTCACTTATTAAGAGGGCAGTAGAGTCACCAGAACCAAGGATGGGTATTTTCCATGAATGTATCAAGGCCCGCGTGATATAATTTATATGAAATATCTAAATACTGAATAAAGCACCTTAAAAACTGTCTGGGGTGCACACAAAGGCTAGAGTAGACATTAAAATGTAGATATTAAAATGACCCCAAACATGTTTCAAAGTGAACCGTCCCTTTAAAGTGTTTGCCTCTCTTCTCACATCATTCAGCTTGTCAACTTGAATGGACCATTGTAAACCGGTTGAGTTCTTAGAAAAGCGCTATAAAAATGCCCTCCATTATTATACTAATAGCAGTTTGCTTACAAGGAACAGGCCACCATCACTCTCATATCATACTGTAATTATTATCTGTGGAGAAAAAAAAAGGATTTCCACAGATGAACACACATTGTGTGCCTGTTAAAATTAAACATTGAAGATGATTATATTGAAGATGAAGTGTATTGTGTTCATATCCTCCAGGTGTCCAGAGAGAGCTCATCATCCACAGACACATCTTCATAGCGGCTGCAGTGTGTCTCTCACTGCTGTGTGTTCTAATGGTAGTGAGAACCACACACATGGCCATGGACTGTGAGTATCAGCTGGTCAAAGGTCAAATTCATGCACTTAAAACAAAAATTATACGTGTTAGAACTTTACTTGCTAAACGTTTGATAGTGTGGATTATCAAATCTCCTTTTTCATACGGATGATTGAACCCATCATGAATGGTAGCAGCCAACTGTGTTGGTTATCATCACCTTTTGGTCCTTTGCAGATAATTCAGACAATGCTGAGTTACTCATCAACAACCTGACGGAGAGAAACGATCTACTGAACAACTTCAACCAGCTGATGCAGGCAAACAAACAATTAGAAAGTGAAGTAATCAATCTAAAGAGAGAGAAAGCAGGTGAGACTAGGTTACACACCTTCTTGAAAAACGTCATGCACTTAAAACAATAAAATTATATTTGTGTCTCACACAAGAACCCTACCTTCACATTTGACAATCTGGGAACCCATTCCTACGGATCTACATTCCGTAACAAAAAGAAAGAACAACATTTGGATTTGTCTCCTTCCCTTTTCAGTCACTTCCTTCTGAGTGCTTCTGTTTTATTCCTACTAATAATAATGTTACATGTTTAAGGCAGTAGCACTGACAGATCTGTATGTCAGAGATTACACATTTGATGATGTACAGTATTAGTGCATTATCAAAGCTCCTTTTCTACACAGTTTGAACTCATCATGAACAGTAGCAGCAGCTGTGTTAATCAACACATTTTGGTCTTTACAGACGACGAGACAAAATACAACGACCTGGTCCTGAAGAAAAATCAATTAGAAGGTGAAGTAAACCAGCTGAAGAAAGCAGGTAAGAGGTTACCAACCTTTTTTTGATGGAATTTTAAATAGTATACTGTTATAATTTTAATTATTGTCATTAATGTAGTGGTAAAACGTGAGAAAACCCTCATCATAAAATTACAGTTTACTTAATACCGGTAGACACAATGTCCCTCTATTACATCACTGAAAACATGGCAATAGAAATATTAGATGTTAATACAGAGTCTATAACATTTTATTCTAGGAGTTTTACATTACTCAGGACATTTCTTAATCAGGGTTTGTATTTGACTACTATCATTGTTCACTACTATACATGTTAGAATGTATTGTTTGATGTTTAGTCAAGGAGTGTCCCAGTGGATGGGAGAAGTTTGGATGGAGCTGTTATTACAGATCTACTGGGTGGCAGACGTGGGAGAAAAGCAGAGAACTATGTCAGAACGCAGGAGCTGACCTGTTGGTCATTAACAGTAAAGAAGAACAGGTTAGTGTGTGTGTGTGTGTGTGTGTGTGTGTGTGTGTGTGTGTGTGTGTGTGTGTGTGTGTGTGTGTGTGTGTGCGTGCGTGCGTGCGTGCGTGCGTGCGTGCGTGCGTGTGTGAGGCCTACGTACTGTATGTGTGCCTTTTGGGTGTGTGTTTGTGTGCGAACTGCGCACGCAGGTGTCCATCATCCACATGATAGCCTGTGATGTAATTCTGTAATGAAAACCTGAATATATGACATACAATAAATTATTGAATTAAATAATGAACAAATCAACAGGAATTCATCAGAGGATTGAACAATTGGATTGGAACTTCATGGCTTGGTCTGATACAGGTCGATGGAAACTGGTTCTGGGTGGATGAAGCACCGCTGACTACATGGTGAGACATTTTAGAATAATTTCTATTGTAATTCTGTCAAAGTCCCACTGTATGTGAGTGGCTGAGTAGATGTGGTTAAAATGATGTTGTTTACTCTGCAGGTACTGGGCCATTGGATATCCACAGGGCCATGGAACCTGTGCAGAGTACTGGCATGGGACAGGACAAGGGAGTAATGCATTATGTTCAGAATATAAATACGGGATCTGTGAGAAGTGATGTTTCTCTTCACATCACTGATTAAACTCAAGCTTTGATTCCCAGACAATGGGTCAGGACCCATAACGTGGATTCACTCACACTTTCCTCCATGGTATCAGTCTGGACTTCGGCCCATAGGGAGCGAGTAGGCTATGAGAAATCAGAAAATGACCAGGCCAATCAGTGACTAAGTTTCAACTGAACAGTGTAACGCAGACACTGATTTGCCCGGCCATTTCCTGATTTCTCATGCTCTCTCCCTTTGGGTCAAAGTCCAGGCTGATACAATGGAGGAGCGTGTGAGTCCATGTCATCAGTCTGGCTAATGTCAGGTTACATTTGTGCGTCGCGCAACTGTTTTTATGGCAAATCTTAAATATACATTTCTTTTTTTATGTTTCCTATGTTTCCTATATATGTTTTAGTACTATTTCATTTTTTTCACAACATAACAAAACCCCCCTCATAAAATAGGGGTTTGAGAAGCGAACAAAATTAACTTTTATGTCACTGCTGGAAAGGTTTAGTGTTCTGCTGTGTAGTTAAACAATAGTAATTAGTAGTGACCAAATGTATTGTATAGATGTACAAACTGTACCAATAATCATATCAATACAAACCAACTGTTATGGCTCGGATGGTTATACATTTTTCCTTTAGTCCCTATGTTGCTCATTGATTCAACATCACCCTGCTGTGTAATTGAATCCTGGACTTCACACCCCAGGTCACAATATACAGCTGGGTAGATGCAATTAAATTAAAATTCACTTTAATGTGTTTTATTTTGCAACATGCTATTTGTATTGTTTTTGCTAATTTGCTTTTTGCTTTTTTTCATGTTTTTCATTGTTGTCACACAAGGACGAGGGTATATTAACCACTTAAAGGGATATTTCACTGTCAAACATGTTTGGGGTCATTTTAACATCTACTCAGGCTTTTGTGAGCACCCAGACAGTTTTTAGATAGTTGTTATACATTTTATCAGATGTTTTCAATGAGTCTATCATGGTTAAAATGGAGTTTGAAGTTAAAATGGTTTCGTAAAGGAAGGGGCTGTGTCTGATCTGATCTGTATACTGCTTTTTATCCCCTGCTAATAAAAGAAAATAAAACAAGGAAAATGCAAAAAAATGAAATTCATGATTTATTTCATCAGATTTCATCACTTGTATGTGCTATGAAGTTAAATAGCTCAAAATGAAGACAGATGCATTCAGTTGGAAAGATGTGCATTTTTAGCATGTGCTTGGTGTACCAAAACACCCCTATATTGTACTTTTATTCAGTAGTAGTTATAGAGGTGAAAATGTGACCTATGGGTAGGATACAAATAGGAGTGTCCAAAATGAAGCTTAAGTTATACAGTGCACTGAGGAAGGCCTTTGGACATGTCCTGTGAACAGCACATTGTTCTGAACCGTCCCCTTGCTGCTATAACCATGTGAATCTTCTGTTTCACAAGTAGTTGTTGTGGTTTTCCGTCTTTACTTCCTCATCACTTCAGTATTGTGCCTACCAGCCACAGACAAACATGGCTGCATTTATTTATCTGGCCATTTTGATAGAGCTCATCAAGACTATTCATATCCTGTATATCATATGTCAATAGTTAGGAATCAAAACAAATCCGAGCTGTGCACTGTGGATGAAATTTTATTTAATGTGACTTTATTATCTATTTTGTAACATGCTGCTACTTGAACAGTTTTCCCCCTATTATGTAGTTTAAAGGATGAAACCCTAAGCTGATTTTGTCATTTGTTTTGCAGTTCAGGTTAAAATTAGAGCATGTAATGTAACATCTTTGGCTCTGGCATGCTTGCAAAATTGCACGTCTGCTGTATACGGCTCTGGCCACAACTATCTAATACACACCCATTATTAATTTCATCAGCTGCAACTGTTGCTATACCCTTTGCCTGTCCTGTTTTACAGTTTTACTACTTGTAATCTGAAGAAGCGTTACCAAAAGGTTTCCATGCAGTGTCCAGCTAATATGAAGTATTATAATGAAATAATAATTAAAAGAAGAATTATTTAAATATTTAAGACTGCATATAACCTATTGTGTTCTACCCCAGTGTTTTAATGAACTAATGAACGGCAGGCTGTTTTGAGATCCCGGTGGCAAGTTTTCTCTTTTTTTCCACAAATAACTTTCTTTTACCAAGCTAAGACTCTTGAACAAATGGAGCTCTGACATATACAAAGCAAGGTGATGTTTTTATTTTAGCAGATACTATTAAGTTAGGCTCTGTTACTTTTTAAACCTAAAGTACCCTTTTATTTAACTTTTTAGATTTATTATGTGATAATGATTTTATATACAGTATAAGCTATTTATATTACTTTCTACTAATGAGCTGCTGCAAGTCTAGGGAACTGACAAATTAATTTCACCCTTTTCTTACTGTGAATGTATTTTTAAGGTGTGACAATAAAGTATTTCTGATTCTGATTTCTGATTCTGCATGAAATATAATAGTAAACAGGATTAGTGGAGCTGTCTTTTTAACACACACACAGAGTTTCCTGTATTGAGACTAAAGGCTAAATGAACGAGGTGTCAGTGACTACAAACTGATGTTCACTGTCATTATGTTGAAGCCAAACAACAGTGCTAGTTATCATTATCCCCATTACCACAGTGTCACCATTATTATGAACACAATCAAATATTAACAACAATAACACAAAATCTTTAATCTGCTTCAAATTTTGAATCACTTTGTAGGCGAATTGAGATTACAACTGCAGCAGTTGTTGAGGGAGGTGCATGGAGTGAACATTTCTGTCACTTCCCCTCACAGAGTGTACCACCTCAAGTTAACACGTACATTCTGCGGTTTAGGGTCTATTGTTCTCCTGCTCTGTGTTTTGTGCACATGCACATCAATGCATGTGCAGGTGCATGTCCACTTGCTTGGGTTCAGCAGTGTTAAAGTCAGACCAGAACAGACTGCAGCTCAGTGTATCCTGCAACAGTGAGAACCAATGTAGGACAGCAGAGAATTCAGACAAGGTAAGTAACATTTGGAACTTCTTTCAGTGGTTTGGAAACTGCCGAAATATAGTAGCCTGCATTATGTTGTAATCACGTAATGCATAATAAATTATTAAAATTATTGTACTATTTAACTTGCTTTTGTTGTGTCGTTCATTAAGATGTCTGCAGACATTTCTGGCAAGCCCGCCAGACCAAAGAGGGTGAGGTATGTCAGAGAGGAGAGAGGAGGGGAGGAGGTGAACGTGGTACACATTGATGAAGGAGCAGACAGTCTCAGAGACCAAGGCTCCGGCTCACAGGATGTTACACGAGATCACACAGGTACACTGTACACACTTAAACGCACTTTTTGGGGTGATTTTAACGGATACCAGTCTGTTCGCCCTCCCGGCCGTTCGCCTCTGGCATCTATCCTGCGTAACAGTACACAGTCTCTGAAACCTACGTTTTCAAATAATTATAAAAAGTAGGCTACAATATGTGGATCCGAGATTTAGTGGAGTAGAAGTAGAAGTATTGGAAAGTGGAAATACTTAAGTAAAGTAAAAAAATATATACTGTACAGTATATATATATATATATATAATATATATATATATATATATATAATATATATATATATATATATATATATATATATATATATATAATACATTTTATTTATAACGCGCTACATCTTGCAAATCTCAAGGCGCTACAAGGCAAAAACATTCATAAAGAAAACAGCACATGAAGGCAATCAGTAAATTTACATGAGACTAAAATCAGGGCAAAGACAAAAAACAACTAGAATAATTAAGAAAATGCCAAATAGCCTACAATTATACAAAAAATTGCCCCACGGAGCTTGTCAGCGTGGTGAGCGTGAGGTCGGTGGAAAAAAATAGGGTGCACGGCCGGGAGGGTGAATAGATTGGTTACCATTTTAACGTCCATAGGTTTTTTGAGCACCCCAGACAGTTTTTAAAGTTACCTCGAGTTCATTTCTTTTTATAATTTTCTTTTGAGAATAAAATAAAATAAAATAAAATAAAATAAAATAAAATAAAATAAAATAAAATAAAATAAAATAAAATCAGAGAAACATGGACCCTCGCATACTGAATAAAGCAACTTAAACACTATCTGGGCTGCTCACAAAAGCTAGAGTAGACATTAAAATGACCCCAAACATGTTTTAAAGTGAAATATCCCTTTAAAGTGTTTCACTTTCTTCTCACATCATTACTAATAGCAGCTTGTCAACCAATACTTAACATTTTGCTTACAAGGAACAGGCCACCATCACTTTTCATATACTGTATACAGTGTATTGTGCTCATATCCTCCAGGTGTCCAGAGAGAGCTCATCATCCACAGACACATCTTCATAGCTGCTGCAGTGTGTCTCTCACTGCTGTGTGTTCTAATGGTAGTGAGAACCACACACATGGCCATGGACTGTGAGTATCAGCTGGTCAAAGGTCAAATTCATGAACTTACAACAACATTAAAATGAGATCTGGAGACACGGGTTCAAGTTCACTGTCACAATGCAACACACAGCAATATTTGAGCAGCAAGATGGAGAGAATCTACCTGTACAACAGCGACCGACAGGCATGCAGGTAGGGCAAACAGCGTGAGCCCACCTGCGTGCCGAGATGACCAGGACTGCGGTCCAAACAAGCCGTGTGTGGCCACAAACAAACAAACAGAGAATAGCGCGCGCCAAACACTGCTGCCTAAGTACCGCTGCCCTTCAAACCCGCAGCACGGGGAGGCATCCTGCTACACTTGCTTTGTTGTATTTGCTGTACTGTTTGCAATGTATTGATTAAAAATCAACCAATCAATCAATCAATCAATCAATCAATCAATAAATACATGTTGAAACCTAATGACATACAAACACCTTTTCAGGAACTATGAGTTTTCTTCTCAAAGCTCATACTGTAGATGCTTGACCTCATCATGAACAGTAGCAATCATTGTTTATCGTCACCCTTTTACAGGTCAGTCAGACAATAGTGAGTTACAGAACAACTACAACAGTTTACAAACCAACTACAACAACCTGACCCTGCAGAAAAAGCTATTAGATACCAGCTACAGCAACCTGACCCTGCAGAAAAAGCTATTAGATACCAGCTACAGCAACCTGACCCTGCAGAAAAAGCTATTAGATACCAGCTACAGCAACCTGACCCTGCAGAAAAAGCTATTAGATACCAGCTACAGCAACCTGACCCTGCAGAAAAAGCTATTAGATACCAGCTACAGCAACCTGACCCTGCAGAAAAAGCTATTAGATACCAGCTACAGCAACCTGACCCTGCAGAAAAAGCTATTAGATACCAGCTACAGCAACCTGACCCTGCAGAAAAAGCTATTAGATACCAACTACAACAACCTGACCCTGCAGAAAAAGCTATTATATACCAGCTACAACAACCTGACCCTGCAGAAAAAGGACTTACAGAACAACTTCAACCAGCTGACCCAGGCAAATACACAATTAAAAAGTGAAGTAAACCAGCTGAAGATAGAGAAAGCAGGTGAGAGGTTACACACCTTTTTGAAAAACGTCATGAACAATACAGTACAGTTATATTTGTGTCTCACACAAGAACCCTACCTTGCTTCACATTTGACAATCTGGGAACCCATTCCTACGGATCTACATTCCGTAACAACATTTGGATTTGGCTCCTTCCCTTTTAGTCGGGGACCCAGTCCCCAAAATGGGAAAGGACCTGTGATTTTCTGCCGTACTTTTTATTTCTGTTTTATCTATTAGTTTGGTCACTAAGGTCCACAGAATGAGAGGCCTGCTCTGCCGGAAACATCGCGAAAAAAAGTTATGGCCATTTGTATATTCACTGTCCCATTGACTCCACTAGAAATATATATAAAAAAAAAAATCTGCTTTAATTAGCATGTGAGGGGTCAAATTAGGGGTTCTTCATGATTCTGAATCCATTGCAAGCATTTGTTTTGCATAAATAACATTGCTTGGGTTACTTTTCGGCAGCCCAAAACTGTGAAAAGTGGAAAAAAAAGTGATGACTCATCACTTTTGACTGTTTTGGGGGGTTGATATCTTGCCCAAGGAATGTTTTTCATGCAAAACAAATGCTTGCAATGGATTCAGAATCACGAAGAATCCCTAATTTGACCTCTCACATGCTAATTAAAGCAGACTTTTTTTCTTTTTTTAATATTTCTAGTGGAGTCAATGGGACAGTGAATATACAAATGGCCATAACTTTTTTCGCGATGTTTCCGGCAGAGCAGGCCTCTCATTCTGTGGACCTTAATGACCAACCTAATAGATAAAACTGAAATAAAAAGTACGGCAGAAAATCACAGGTACCCCTCTTTTCTTTGAGCTTTTGGCCATGTGGGTCCTCGACTATTTCAGTCACTTCCTTCCGGGTGCTTCTGTGTTATTCCTACTAATAATAACGTTACATGTTTAAGGCAGTAGCACTGACAGATCTGTATGTCAGAGATTACACATTTAATGATGTACAGTATTAGTGCATTATCAAAGCTCCTTTTCTACACAGTTTGAACTCATCATGAACAGTAGCAGCAGCTGTGTTTATCATCACATTTTGGTCTTTACAGACAATGAGACAAAATACAACAACCTGTTCCTGAAGAAAAATCAATTAGAAGGTGAAGTAAACCAGCTGAAGAAAGCAGGTAAGAGGTTACCAACCTTTTTTTGATGGAATTTTAAATAGTATACTGTTATAATTTTAATTATATCATTAATGTAGTGGTAAAACGTGAGAAAACCCTCATCATTAAATTACAGTTTTCTTAATACCGGTAGACACTCAATGTCCCTCTATTAATCACTTACTGTGTTGTGTGTTAAAAAGTCTCTGAGAACATGGCAATAGAAATATTAGATGTTAATACAGAGTCTAACATTTTATTCTAGGAGTTTTACATTACTCAGGACATTTCTTAATCAGGGTTTGTATTTGACTACTATCATTGTTCACTACTATACATGTTAGAATGTATTGTTTGATGTTTAGTCAAGGACAAGGAGTGTCCCAGTGGATGGGAGAAGTTTGGATGGAGCTGTTATTACAGATCTACTGGGTGGCAGACGTGGGAGAAAAGCAGAGAACTATGTCAGAACGCAGGAGCTGACCTGTTGGTCATTAACAGTAAAGAAGAACAGGTTAGTGTGTGTGCGTGTGCGTGTGCGTCTGTCTGTCCGTCCATCCGTCCGTCCGTCCGTCCGTCCGTGTGTGTTTGTGTGTTCGCTTGCAACTGTCACAGCATGGTCTCTGTGTGGGGCGTAGTCTTGTCTGCCTCCCAGCTTCCAGCTTTGGCACACCTGTCTATGGTCACCTCATCTCCCTCAGTTGATGCACCTTCCAGCCATCAAGTGACAGCATGGTCTCTGTGTGGGGCGTAGGCTTGTCTGCCTCCCAGCTTCCAGCTTTGGCACACCTGTCTATGGTCACCTCATCTCCCTCTGTTGATGCACCTTCCAGCCATCAAGTGATTATTTCCACTGTTTTCGCCGTCGTTGTTCAGTTTCATGATTCTTGCCTAAAACTTAAAACCTTCTCCTCTGCTTCAGAACTTCTTGTTTTGCTGCCTGCCACATGCCCTGCCCTGACTATTCACCTCAGCCTCACACGCTGGCCTCGTTTCCGTACATCCCCCATTCCTTTTACTTATTATGAACTTGCTCCCTGTGTTTGGCTCTGCTTTCGGGTTCTGCGGTTTACAAATCATGTTGAGGGTGTTGAGTGTGTGTGTGTGTGTGTGTGTGTGTGTGTGTGTGTGTGTGTGTGTGTGTGTGTGTGTGTGTGTGTATGTTTGTGTGTGTGTGAGGCCTACGTACTGTATGTGTGGCTTTTGGGTATGTGTTTATGTGCGCATGCAGGTGTCCATCATCCACATGATAGCCTGTGATGTAATTCTATAATGAAAACCTGAATGTATGACATGCAATTAATTATTACATTATATCATGGACAAATCAACAGGAATTCATCAGAGGATTGAACAATGGGATTGGAAATTCATGGATTGGTCTGATACAGGTCGATGGAAACTGGATGTGGGTGGATGGAGCACCGTTGACTACATGGTGAGAAATTTTAGAATAATTTCTGTTCTTTCAAAGTCACTGTTGTACACTGTATGTGCATGAGTGACAGAGTGGATGTGGTTAAAATGATGTTGTTTACTCGCAGGTACTGGGCCATTGGATATCCACAGGGCCATGGAACCTGTGCAGAGTACTGGCATGAGATAGGAAAAGGGAGTAATGCATTATGTTCAGAATTTAAATACATGATCTGTGAGAAGTGATGTTTCTCTTCACATCACTGATTAAACTCAAGCTTTGTTTCCCAAACAATGGGTCAGGACCCATAACGTGGATTCACTCACACGTTCCTCCATGGTATCAGTCTGGACTTCGGCCCATAGGGAGCGAGTATGAGAAATCAAAAAATGACCGGGCCAATCAGTGACTAAGTTTCAACTGAACAGTGTAACGCAGTCACTGATTTGCCCGGCCATTTCCTGATTTCTCATACTCTCTCCCTTTGGGTCAAAGTCCAGGCTGATACAATGGAGGAGCATGTGAGTGGATCCATGTCATCAGTCTGGCTAATGCCAGGTTACATTTGTGGGTCGCGCACTGTTTTTATGGCAAATCTTAAATATACATTTATTTTTTTATTTTTCCTATGTTTCCTATATTTTTTTAGTACTATTTTACAACAAAATTGTGAACAAAATTAACTTTTGTGTCACTGCTGGAAAGGTTTAGTGTTCTGCTGTGTAGTTAAACAATAGTAATTAGTAGTGACAATCAACCAAATGTATTGTATAGATGTACAAAATGTACCAATAATCATATCAATACAAACCAACTGTTATGGCTTGGGTGGTTATACTTTTTTCCTTTAGTTTACACACTTTATGTTAATACCATCAAGGAACTGAGGAACACATAAGAGAATGTTGTTCACTGATTCAACATCCCCCTGCTGTGTAATTGAATCATGGACTTCACACCCCAGGTCACAATCTACAGCTGGGTAGATGCAATTAAATTAAAATTCACTTTAATGTGTTTTATTTTGCAACATGCTATTTGTATTGTTTTTGCTAATTTGCTTTTTGCTTTTTTTCCATGTTTTTTATTGTTGTCACACAAGGACGAGGGTATATTAACCACTTAAAGGGATATTTCACTGTCAAACATGTTTGGGGTCATTTTAACATCTACTCAGGCTTTTGTCAGCACCCAGACAGTTTTTAGATATTTGTTATACATTTTATCAGATGTTTTCAATGAGTCTATCATGGTTAAAATGGAGTTTGAAGTTAAAATGGTTTCGTAAAGGAAGGGGCTGTGTCTGATCTGATCTGTATACTGCTTTTTATCCCCTGCTATAAAAGAAAATAAAACAAGGAAAATGCAAAATATGAAATTCATGATTTATTTCATCAGATACTTATACTTGTATGTGCTATGGAGTTAAATATAGGGATGCGGTATCGGTACTCGCGGTATCGGTACTCGCGCCGATACAACCCTATTTTGCTGTACTCGTACTCGCCCGATACTTCTGACGGCAGCGGCCGATACCGAACAGGGGCGTCACAAGGGGGAGAAAAGTGGGACTGGGTTACTGGGGCTCAAGGTGAAAGCCAGGGGCCTTAATTATTTTATACTTTTGCTATTGAAAAATAGCAGATATGCAAGCTCACAGTGCCGCACTGCAAGCTTGCAGATCTGCTATTTTTTAAATACCCCATGAAGAACATTGCGGAGCCTGACTGTCATACTGGTAATTGTGGTCACAATGACCCACAGCGGGTGCACGCTGAACGGAGTGAACGGCAGCAGGCTGTCTGTCTGTCTTTCTGCTGCTTCAACATGAGTAGGCCTACATTGAGTGATTTAGCAGCATCATTCATCATTCATTAATCTTAAAACTTGCTACGATGCAAAGTTTGTCTGAGTGCTTTGCCTTTGATGGAGAAATCAAATCCAAAAAAGGCGACTGGATGTGAATCACTCACTCATTACCTCGGCAGCTCGGCTCGAGCCTGTTGCATCAGTGTGATCCGCTCATCTGAAGAATAATCCATTTTGAGGTGAGATTTTGAGAACATGGAGAAAGTAGTCTCAGTCATAAGTTGGCTGCGAATGCCATAAATAATGGTTTAAAGTAGGCCTAACAGTGATGAGAGATGAGCGAGATGAGAGAGGTCGCTTAAACGAGAGTCCTGTCAGTCCAGCTGCGCTGCTGTGCGCTGTGCTGGGGAGTTAATTGGTACTTGCCCTAGTTTTACGTCTTTCACTGGTGATGTAATCAATTATTTTGGAGCAGATTCCAATAGTATAAACATTATTAAAAGGCTTTCATATACTCTTGATATCTTTTTCAAATAAGGTTTAGCCTAATAGATTGAAATGTGCTAGATTTAGGCTATTTTCTGCTTGTTAATGTCAATAAATAAATTCATCAATTAATTTTCGGTTATCCGAATAGGTTTCAAAGTTGTCGTGTACATGTCAGTGAAATTAGTCGCTAGGAACATCCCTAATGTTAAGATTTGTGAGGATGACAACACATTGTTTTGTATTATTAATTGTACTCGTATCGGTACTCGGTATCGGCGAGTACTCACAATGAAGTACTTGTACTCGTACTCGGTCAGCAAAAAAGTGGTATCGGGACATCCCTAGTTAAATAGCTCAAAATGAAGACAGATGCATTCAGTTAGAATGTAGATATGCATTTTTAGCATGTGCTTGGTGTACCAAAACACCCCTATATTGTACTTTTATTCAGTAGTAGTTATAGAGGTGAAAATGTGACCTATGGGTAGGATACAAATAGGAGTGTCCAAAATGAAGTTATATAGTGCACTGAGGAAGGCATTTGGACATGTCCTGTGAACAGCAAGTTGTTCTGAACCATCCCCTTGCTGCTATAATCATGTGAATCTTCTGTTTCATGAGTAGTTGTTGTGGTTTTCCGTCTTTACTTCCTCATCACTTCAGTATTGTGCCTACCAACCACAGACAAACATGGCTGCATTTACTTATCTGGTCATTTTGATAGAGCTCATGATCATCAAGACTAGATTCATATCCTGTATATCATATTTACTATTTGTAGCCAATAGTTAGGAATTTCTAAATTGAATATTCTCTTGAATCAAAACAAATCCGAGCTGTGCACTGTGGATGACATTTTATTTAATTTGACCTTATTTTCTATTTTGTAACATGCTGCAACAGTTTTCCCCCTATTATGTATTTTAAAGGATGAAACCCTATAGGCTGATTTTGTCATTTGTTTTGCAGTTCAGGTTAAAATTACTGGATGTAATGTAACATATTTGGCTCTGGCATGCTTGCAAAATTGCACATCTGCTGTATATGACTCTGGCCACAACTATCTAATACACCCATTATTAATTTCATCAACTGCAACTGTTGCTATACCCTTTGCCTGTCCTGTTTTACAGTTTTACTACTTGTAATCTGAAGAAGCATTACCAAAAGGTCTCCATGCAGTGTCCAGCTATATGAAGTATTATAATAATGAAATAATAATTAAAATAATAATTATTTAAACATTTAAGACTGCATGTAACCTATTGTGTTCTACCCCAGTGTTTTAATGAACTAATGAACGGCAGGCTGTTTTGAGATCCCGGTGGCAAGTTTTCTCTTTTTTTCCACAAATAACCTTCTTTTACCAAGCTAAGACTCTTGAACAAATAGAGCTCTGACATATACAAAGCAAAGGTGATGTTTTTATTTTAGCAGATACTATTAAGTTAGGCTCTGTTACTTTTTAAACCTAAAGTACCCTTTTATTTAACTTTTTAGATTTTATTATGTGATAATGCTTTTATAAGCTATTTATATTACTTTCTACTAATGAGCTGCTGCAAGTCTAGGGAACACTGACAAATGAATTTCACCCTTTTCTTACTGTGAATGTATTTTTAATGTGTTTTATTTTGCAACATGCTATTTGTATTGTTTTTGCTTTTTTTCATGTTTTTCATTGTTGTCACACAAGGACGAGGGTATATTAACCACTTAAAGGGATATTTCACTGTCAAACATGTTTGGGGTCATTTTAACATCTACTCTGGCTTTTATCAGCACCCAGACAGTTGTTAGATAGTTGTTATACATGTTATCGGATGTTTTCAATGAGTCTATCATCGTTAAAATGGAGTTTGAAGTTAAAATGGTTTCGTAAAGGCTGTGTCTGATCTGATCTGTATACTGCTTTTTATCCCCTGCTATAAAAGAAAATAAAACAAGGAAAATGCAAAATATGAAATTCATGATTTATTTCATCAGATACTTATACTTTTATGTGCTATGAAGTTAAATAGCTCAAAATGAAGACAGATGCATCCAGTTAGAATGTAGATACGCATTTATTCAGTAGTAGTTATAGAGGTGAAAATGTGACCTAAGGGTATATACAAATAGTAGTGTCCTAAATGAAGCTTAAGTTATACAGTACAATGATGAAGGCCTTTGGACAACATGTCCTGTGAACAGCAAATTGTTCTGAACCGTCCCCTTGCTGCTATAACCGTGTGAATCTTCTGTTTCATGAGTAGTTGTTGTGGTTTTCCGTCTTTACTTCCTCATCACTTCAGTATTGTGCCTACCAGCCACAGACAAACATGGCTGCATTTACTTATCTGGTCATTTTGATAGAGCTCATCAAGACTAGATTCATATCCTGTATATCATATTTACTATTTGTAGTCAATAGTTAGGAATTTCTAAATTGAATATTCTCTTGACTCAAAACAAATCCGAGCTGTGCACTGTGGATGACATTTTATTTAATTTGACTTTATTTTCTATGTTGTAACATGCTGCTACTTGAACAGTTTTCCCCCTATTACAGTATGTATTTTAAAGGATGAAACCCTAGGCTGATTTTGTCATTTGTTTTGCAGTTCAGGTTAAAATTAGAGCATGTAATGTAACATCTTTGGCTCTGGCATGCTTGCAAAATTGCACATCTACTGTATGGCTCTGGCCACAACTATCTAATACACCCATTATTAATTTCATCAGCTGCATCACCTGTCCTGTTTTACAGTTTTACTACTTGTAATCTGAAGAAGCGTTACCAAAAGGTTTCCATGCAGTGTCCAGCTAATATGAAGTATTATAATAATGAAATAATAATTAAAAGAATAATTATTTAAATATTTAAGACTGCATATAACCTATTGTGTTCTACCCCAGTGTTTTAATGAACTAATGAACGGCAGGCTGTTTTGAGATCCCGGTGGCAAGTTTTCTCTTTTTTTCACAAATAACTTTCTTTTACCAAGCTAAGACTCTTGAACAAATATAGCTCTGACATATACAAAGCAAAGGTGATGTTTTTTATTATAGCAGATACTATTAAGTTAGGCTCTGTTACTTTTTAAACCTAAAGTACCCTTTTATTTAACTTTTTAGATTTTATTATTGTGATAATGATTTTATATATTAGCTATTTATATTACTTTAATGAGCTGCTGGGCAAGTCTAGGGAACACTGACAAATGAATTTCACCCTTTTCTTACTGTGAATGTATTTTTAAGGTGTGACAATAAAGTATTTCGGATTCTGATTTCTGATTCTGCATGAAATATAATAGTAAACAGGATTAGTGGAGCTGTCTTTTTAACACACACACAGAGTTTCCTGTATTGAGACAAAGGCTAAATGAACGAGGTGTCAGTGACTACAAACTGATGTTCACTGTCATTATTTTGAAGCCAAACAACAGTGCTAGTTATCATTATCCCCATTACCACAGTGTCACCATTATTATGAACACAATAAAATAATAACAACAATAACACAAAATCTTTAATCTGCTTCAAATTTTGAATCACTTTGTAGGCAAATTGAGATTACAACTGCAGCAGTTGTTGAGGGAGGTGCATGGAGAGAATATTTCTGTCACTTCCCCTCACAGAGTCTACCACCTCAAGTTAACACGTACATTCTGTGGTTAAGGGTGTATTGTTCTCCTGCACTGTGTTTTTGTGCACATGCACATCAATGCATGTGCAGGTGCATGTCCACTAAGCAGTGTTAAAGTCAGACCAGAACAGACTGCAGCTCAGTGTATCCTGCAACAGTGAGAACCAATGTAGGACAGCAGAGAATTCAGACAAGGTGAGTAACATTTAGAACTTCTTTTAGTGGTTTGGAAACTGTCGAAATATAGTAGCCTACATTATGTTGTAATCACGTACTGCATAATACGTTATTAATATTATACTTGTCTTGTACTATTTAACTTGCTTTTGTTGTGTCGTTCATTAAGATGTCTGCAGACGTTTCTGGCAAGCCCGTCAGACCAAAGAGGGTGAGGTATGTCAGAGAGGAGAGAGGAGGGGAGGAGGTGAACGTGGTGCACATCGATGAAGGAGCAGACAGTCCCCGAGACGGCTCCGGCTCACAAGAGGTTACACAAGATCACACAGGTACATGCCTTGAACACACATCAAGGCACTTTCTAATATATTTGGGGTGATTTTAACGGATACCAGATCTGTCCGCCCTCCCGGCCGTTCGCCTCTAGCATCTATCCTGCGTAACAGTACATGGTCTCTGAAAACCTATAGTTTCAAATATAGTGGAGTAAAAGTACAATATGTGGATCTGAGAGTTAGTGGAGTTGAAGTAAAAGCATTGGAAATTGGAAATAGGTCTACTTAAGTATGGTAAAAAAAATATATATATATATATATATAGTTTAGGTCTTGTTCTGCAGTGGCTGGCTGGCTCGGCTCTTAACTAAACAGTCTAACCCTAAACTTATTTCAGACAAACTTTCTTTTGAAAATAAAATAAAATAAAATAAAATAAATGAAAATAAAATCAATGAAAATAAAATCAATGAAAATAAAAAATATATGACATACAATACTTAACATTTTGCTTACAGGGAACAGGCCACCATCACTTTCATATACTGTATACTGTAATCCTCTGTGGGGGATTTTTCCCACAGATGAACACACATTTTGTGCCTGTTCAAATTAAACATTAAAGATGATCATATTAAAGTTGAAGTGTATTGTGCTCATATCCTCCAGGTGTCCAGAGAGAGCTCATCATCCACAGACACATCTTCATAGCGGCTGCCGTGTGTCTCTCACTGCTGTGTGTTCTAATGGTAGTGAGAACCACACACATGGCCATGGACTGTGAGTATCAGCTGGTCAAAGGTCAATATTCTTGCACTTACAACAACATTAAAATGAGACCTGTCTCACGTGAGAAACCTACCGTGCTTCAATTTTGATAATTTGATTTAGTGCATTATTAAAGATTGTTTCTCAAACAGTTGCTTGAACCCATCATGAACAGTAGCAACAATTGCGTTTTTCATCACCTTTTATTTTTATTTTTTACAGATCAGTCAGACAATTTTGAATTACAGAACAACTACAGCAACTTACAGTCAATCTACAACAACCTGACCCTAGATAGAAACAACTTACAGAACAACTTCAATGAGCTAGACCAGGCAAACAAACAATTACAACGTGAAGTAAACCAGCTGAAGAGAAAGAAAGCAGGTGAGAAGTTGCAAACCTTTTTGTAACTCATTTTGTAAATTATTATTTTAATTATTGTCAGGTACTTTTAAAATGTGAGTAAAACCTCATCCTTGCCCTCATCATAATTGCAGTTAATTAATCAGTAAAACTCCTGTTTGATGTTTAGTCAAGGTGTGTCCCAGTGGATGGCAGCAGTTTGGAAGCCGTTTTTATTACAGATCTACTGAAAGGAAAACCTGGGAGGAAAGTAGAGCAGAATGTCTGAAGACGGGAGCAGATCTGGTGGTCATCAACAATAACAAAGAACGGGTTAGTGTATCTGTGTGTTTGTACGTAGTTGTGTGTATGTATTTGCACATGTTTGTGTGTGCGCACCCAGGCGTCCATCATCCACATAAATGTAATTCTGTTATTATAATGAAAACTTGAATGTATTAGAGAAAAATAAAATATATATATATATTCAAGTAAATCATGAACAAATCAACAGGAATTCATCCAAGGATTGGCTGTGTCTGGATCATCATGGATTGGGCTGAAATTGACTGAGGTAGAATCATGGACGTGGTTGGCTGAAACACAAATGACAAGATGGTGAGACATTTTAGAATAATTTACATTTTAAATCTATCAAAACCAGTGTATTTGAGCAACAGAATGGGAGTTGAAATATATTGTTTACTCTGCAGGACCTGGAGTGGTGTGACCAATGGAGACTGTGCAGCATATCAGCACTGGACAGGATCGTTTATTAGAGCATCATGTTCAGATAAAGAATTCTGGATCTGTGAGAAGGGATGTTTCTCTTAAAGGATGACTTATCCCTTTTTCAACTTATCTTCATCTAATTGATCCTACTA
Organism: Nannobrachium achirus; assembly: GCF_963921795.1. Taxonomy (NCBI): domain Eukaryota; kingdom Metazoa; phylum Chordata; class Actinopteri; order Myctophiformes; family Myctophidae; genus Nannobrachium; species Nannobrachium achirus. The sequence continues at coordinate 7,702,766 of NC_137826.1, read as the reverse complement.
TAAACGATCCAACTATATGAACATTGGTTGGTTGAAAATGGGTGAAATGGGGAGGGGGGGGGGGTGTTCTCCTGTTAAAACTGATTTACCTATGATCCTCCTTACAATGATGCATATTACCTTGTGTTGTCCTTGCTTACTGTAAGTCGCTCTGGATTTACACCATCAAGGAAGTGATGGTGCTGTACATTATACATTATGCATCAAATTATGTGGTTCTTTGACAGCAGTTCAGCATTCAACACCTCTGTGTCCTCCAAACTCACCACCAAAGATCAGAGAGCCAGGATTCAACATCACTCTGTGCAACTGAATCCTGGACTTCTGCCAGACACACCACAGCCAGGTCACAATCTACAGCTGGGTAGTTGCAATCACATTTAATTACCCATTTCTTACCCCCTAATGCCCAATTTTGTGGCGAAATGGCCTGGAAAGTTTGAAAAAATCATTAACTTTTTGCTATCGAGGGTGGAGTTTGTGCAGTGGAGAATGTTGCTTTAGGCTTTCAACAACGTTCCGCTCTGCGCGACACGGCGTGCGTGCAGTACGGCCGCGCGAGGTGATAGCGATTTCGCTCATTATAATGAATAAGCTTCAACAGACTAGTTCACATGGACCTTATCAATGTAACTAAGAGTTACGATTGGGTACATATATTTTAAATGGGCAGAATTACGAAAGCCAGCCTATTATGTGAGTAGAACTATAATCTGGTTGTCATTTTCCTACCCAAGATGCACTGCGCTTTCTCTTTCTATTTCTCTCCTCTCTCTGATCCAGAGGATTAAACTAATTAAAACATATATTTTCAGCGGAAAACTACTGTTTTGCTATGTAACTACTGTACTTTTTTCTTCCCTTTTTATTAATATCACGTAGATGTGTTTTTTTGGGTACTTTATATAGCTGTAATGAGGCTATGAACAATCTTTTTTCCCCATCCACTTCCACTATAAAATAATCTGCAATGGTGATTCTGTCCCACTGGGATTAAACAATTAAAACATATATTTTCGGGGGAAACCCCCTGTTTTGCAATGTAACTACTGTACCTTTGTCTTCCCTTTTTATTAATATCACCTAGATGTTTTTCCTTTGGTACTTTAAATTGCAATAATGAGGCAATGGAAATACCCTCTCCCCCCATTCACTGCCACTATAAAAACAATCTGCCCAGGGTCATCTGTACCACCATAGTAACAGGGCAGAATGGGGCGGAATTTGCAAATGAGAGAATTGCACATGCATGGCTCTAGGCACACCTACTGTAAATATAGCACACTGTTGATTCCATTAGCTGCAGTTTTGCTTAGCCTGCCATGTTGTGCTGTAGTTTTTAACCTGAACCATAAAACTACAAAATCTGCTTTGTGTCTCATATACCCCTTCCCACTTTTATTGCCACGGATGCTTTTTGAACTTGTAAACTGGGCAGTGGATTTATTTAATAAAACTTTAAAAGACAAAAGTCTATTATTTAACAATATACTGACCTACAGTATGGAAAACAACTGTAAGTACCTGATAATACTCTTACTTAGCTCTACTTGTGAGTTACATTGATGACTCAATTTTAAACAATACCCAGTTTGGATGGAGGACAGTTGGGTGACCTCATAATGTTCTATGTCTAACATACTTTTGTCTCATTAAGAAATCTTGAAATGTTGTTAGATTAAAATGTGATTGCTGTCATATCACAAGCCACGTCAACCAGTGTTTTAGTGTGTTTCAGTTATCATATGATTCACTATAGTTTGTGCTTCATGTGTCACACCTATTGTTCTTCTATTGATAGAGGTGAATGTGTGACCTTTATTCAACTTCAACGTTATTGTCACATCATCATGTGTAAAGAAAAGTGTGTGAAATTATTGGCTGTACCCTTCCATCATTTTCTCCCATATTGTTTTTCAGGAAAGGGGAAAAGAATAGAAAAATTAACTATTAGACATATCAAATACAGTATACTTATTTACAGAGTAAACTAATTCATATAGTTAAAGTGTATGATTTAAAAAAGAAGAATGGAATGGTATGAGACGGTTCAAATATCAGAATATATTATAGTAATAGATATAAAATGTTCACATAAAAATCATCAAAGAAAGATTGAGCATTAACACCTGAGAGAATGAATCCCCTTCTAGACTAAAGAAAACAAGTAAAACCCAAAATATGAAAATCAAGAATGTTTTTACTTTTAAAGTTGTACCATGTAACTTTTTTTATAAAACAAATCTTAAAATTGTCCTAACTGTTAAATCGCTAAAGTTTTAGAACACCCACTCCGTGAATTTCAGCCTGTAAAGCCTTCTCTATATATGTAAACTGCGATCCTTGCCGTGGACCGGATCTCGCGCCAAAATTGCGTCATCACACTACCGGCCAATCACAGCAAGGGTTATACAACTGCCGGCCAATCACAGCGCATCTTGAAGTGGGGTCGCTATGGCAGCCATATTTGTTGTCGCCCGTTTGTACCATCCCTTCTCTAGGTAATTTCGCCTACCAGGCAGGGTGAAGGAGTCCGTATCTCTGGAATTACTGAACGCACAGGAACAAGGGACCCCTCAAAAGATAGATCTCAGCGAGGTGGAGGCAGACGCGGGGGTCTGAAGGTACGAAAAACGGCCGAAAGACGCGGACGCGACCGCGGTTTGCTATAGGGCTAATGACCACTAGTTGGGCATCTTACACAGTATAGCTTTAAGTGCTACAGGCTTAAATGAACTGGGACTTTAAGTGATTATATTCGATTAATTTACAGAAAAATAAGGTGGTAACGTGATCAGGTCAGATATTTACAGTATATGCGATTAAACATGCGATTAATTTCAATTGATTATAAAGCCTCTATTAATTAGATAATTTTTTTATCGAGTCCCAGCCCTAATATTTATACAAATTATGAAATTAACTCTGACTTAGCGTGGCTATTCATCTTGTAGGCTATGTGTTGTGAACTCAAATGGCCTCAAAATGAAAATGCTACAAGCGGTTCTGATGAGGAAGGTCTGAAGATGCTACTGTAGGCCTATGTTGAAGCCTACATGATGTCATTTACTGATTATTAGGCAGATATAGAGACACACTTCCTTCTTGCTTTCTGCAGTTACTGTTGAAAGTTAAGGTGCTCTGCACAGTCAGTATATACGCAATGGCAGTAGGTGTTTGTGGATTTCCTACTTGTGAATCGTTGTCAAGGTGATTTCTGTTTGTGGAAAAAATACTTCATTGTACAAAACCATTTATTGTCTTTCTTGTAGCAGCAAAATACTATATCATACAGAATTCCTTGCTGTATAAACTCATCCTTGCCAGTTTCAGTATGATTCCTTTTTAATTTATAAAAAACAAACAGTACATGTTTCTCAGTCAATGCACATATCATTTCTGTTGCAGGACATAACTCTAAAACAACAAGGCCTCTCAGTTGTTGCTCTGTGACCACAAATGAAATAAGCCACTGGCTTTTTTGCATGTCATCCTTTTGATAATGGTGTGACCATGTATACATTTTTTAAATGTTTATGTTTTCATCAATAAAGAGGTCAAAGTGTGCATGCTGTTTCTCTTAGTTTAGTCCAGTTTTATTTTGTATTTTATTATGTCTTAGTTATTATGTGACCTCTGCAAAGTGCAGTGATGAAAGTGATGACACTTCATGTATGTTAAAGAATAACATGGCAGTGTGTGCTTAATGTTGGTGATACTGACAGTTGCAGTCTTTATTATTATATGGGTGTTATTATTTGTATTTTTGTAATAGTCGAAAGGAGAGATCATGAGCGTGCTTATTGGGAAGTGCTTTGTAAATTGTTCTTAGTCTATTTTTTAAGCCAGTGCTTACAGATGCAGTATTCAAGTTTAAATTTGAAATAAATGTAGCCTACGCATAGGCCTACTGTACGTGTACATGATCACTCTTAACTGAGATCCATTCCATGTGCAGAACAATGAGGAGTGAGCATATAGTATACACATTTGAACTAAAATTATAACTGAAGTACTCTCCTAATTTATCTTGTGCAGCACTTGGTCGGACAATTTGTCCGTCCTGATGAAGGTCCAAATGACCGAAAGGTCGGAATAAAGCAACTTGTTCTTGAAAGTGCCTCTTCTTTGATTTAATCAGAGATCCCTTTCTGAAGAGTTTACGATGCAAAAAGCACTGCTGTCTTTACTGCATGAAACATAGCCTAATAGCAAACAGGAAGAGGGGAGCTGTGTTTAAAACAGTTTCCTGTGTTGAGACAACGCCTAAACAAGGTGTTATAGACCACACAAACAGATGTCATTGTTTGTGATGACAATCACTTCATATAGTGCTAATTATCTACAATTTCACATGACCAGTCCATTACTATACTATTCAATAAGAACTTAAATGGAGGGTATTGCTACAGCTCTTGTCGAGGGAGGTAGAGCTTTTCAGTGACTTTGCCCTCCCAGAATATAACACCTCATGCATGTTCACAAGTGTACCCAAAACCATTTGCTGCCAAGACCAGAGCAGTTGAGCCAAGAGACATCCAGCAAGGCCCTATATAGTCTGACACAGAAACATTAGTGAACATCTGAACAACCCTTTTGAAACCCTTTTTAAATAGGCTAATGTTGGTGAAAATTGATAAACAAATGATGAGTTGAAAGCTTATATATCTGCTATTTTGCTATTTAATATAAAGAAAGTATATTAGCTAAGTAAATATGAATTTCAAGATTTCTTTTTCGTCACATTATTTTATGTGCTACGGACTTGAAAAGGACTCAAAATGAAAAGGACTCAAGATGAGGAAGGTCTGAAGATGCTCTGTTGTACAGTACATGTCATGATCAAGTCATCTCGTGACGTGTACCTAAAGTCACATGCTTGTAAGGCTATGACCAATCTCTAACCAGGTTTGAGTGATGAAAGTCATCTGTTCTATGGTTGCTGATGTGTTGATGGGAGACAGGCAGACAGAGAGACCTGCAGACAGACAGACAGACAGACAGAATAGATATGTTCAGTTACAGTTCAGTTACGGTTCAGTTGATTTTCATCATGTGTTTGGTGCATCAAATCACCCCTATTGTTCCTCTATTCAGTATAGTGGTGAAAATGTGACCTTTAATTTTAAAAGATGATTAATTCCTTCCTGTGGGAAGGATACAAATAGGAGTGTCCAATATTCCTGGCCCTCTCTATGGAGGCTGCCATTTTCTTTTACAGAGGGCGCTAGAGAGTTTTTCTCTGTGTGCTGCTTCAAAAAATATCTTTTCACTTCCTCCCAAGTAAGGAAGTGACATGGAATTGTCTGTTGCCAGATTTTGCCAAAGAAATAAGCCCAACAGAACCAACTAGGCTATACTACTTTAAACTTTTGAAAATAGCAGATCAGCAAGCTCACAATGTGTCACATTGTGAGCTTGTATATTTGCTATTTAAAAAATATTAAGGGGAAAAAAATATTTTGAATATTTTTGAAACATTTCAACAACATAAATCTCTGTGGAGGTGCTGGCACCACATATTTTCAGATGGGCGTCTGCGACTGTGGACAAATATGTTAATCTGGGGTCCTTGATATGAAAAGATTTGGGAACCACTGGTTTAAAAAATATTAGATATTTTAAAAGACACTAATTGCTTATTATAAGCAGACATGGCAACCCAGGTACATACAGAGCCCAGAGCCCAGAACGCCAACTACTGACACTTTAATGCAAGGACAACAGGAAACCAAATGATGTTTTTCAGGCCAGCTTTTTCAGCCTCCGCCTCTTTCAGGATATGAACAGGAAGCCGGGGGCGGGGCCAGGAATATGGTGATTACACTGAAGAAGGCCTTTTATTTGGCCATACAATCAGATATGTGCTGTGTGCTGGTGGTTCTGAAGATGCTGTGCCATACATTTCATGTCATTTGCAGACCATTAGACAGATACTGTAACAGATAAAGCTATATGTTTTTATTCTGCAGTCACTGTTGAAAGTCACTCTGCACTGCGGGGTCAATGTGTAATCAAACATTTCCTGTGAACAGCAAATTGTTCTGAACCATCCCTTGCTGCTATAACCGCTTGAATATTCTGTTTCATGAGTAGTTGTTGTGGTTTTCTGTCTTGTACTTCCTTATCACTTCAGTATTGTGTCTACAAGCCACAAACAAACATTTAGCTAAACCATTTTTGATATAGCTCATTAGGAAGGTAGATTCATACAGTATTTACTATTTCTAGGCAATAGCTACTGTTCAAGCCTTTCCTTCTTGTAAGATGTCTACAGATATTTATGCCATGCCAGACATGACAAAGAAGGTGAGACGCCGGAATGAATAAAGAGGACAGAGAGGTGACACTGAGGACAGTGGACATTTGGAGGAGAGGGGAGAGAAGGAGGAGAGAGTGGTGGACATCTACCAGAGTGCATGACATACAAGACAGACAGCTCTCCAGACAAATAGAGACATTTTGACCCCCCCCCCCACACACACACACACACACACCACCACCCCAACATATTTTTGTAGTGTGTTTGTTATACACCGAGGAAAGCCTTTGGTTTGTTTTGTTTCGTTTTTTCAGTCAGAATGTACGTGTGCTGTGGAACCCAGAGCTTCTGATGAGGAAGGTCTAAAGATGCTATCACCGTACATTTCATGTAATTTGCATTTGGGAATTACTTCCCATTTTGTGTTCTGCAGTATTCACTCAAGTCACTCTGCACTGTGTGATCACAAACTTACCATGAAAAGCAAATTATCATTTCCCTTCTGCTAAAACGATGTGAATATTCATGTCTCATAAGCAGTTTGGGTGTGCATGTCCGGTTTGTACTTCCTTATCATGTCAGTATTGGGCCATTCAGCCACAGACAAACAGGGTCACCTTTAGCTAAATCAGTACTTTATAGTTATCTGTTTTTGATATAGCTCACCAATACAGTATATATCATAGTTACTATTTGTAGTCAATAGTTATTTTCATAAGCCTTGTAAGATGTCTACAGATATTTATGCCATGCCAGACATGACAAAGAAGGTGAGGAAAAGGGATGGAGAAAGAGGACAGAGAGGTGACACTGGGGACAGTGGACATTTGGAGGAGAGAGGACAGAGGGAGGAGAGAGTGGTGGACATCTACCAGAATGTGGACGATTTCAGAAGTCACGATGTCGTCCCTGGAACACAGGATGTCATGAGAGAGAACACAGCAGGAAGACAGAGTCAGGGTGAGTTTGACTAAGTTGTGAAGTATATCCTTCAGTGGTGACCCAATATTCTGATGGCTCAATACAATAGTCCTAAAAAAATGTTTTTGGCTTAAGCTTAGTGATGTGTAACAATATTATTTTAGAGATGATGTTTTTTTTTTACTATTTGGAATAACATATTTAAATAGTGAAAATAGTCAATTTATATTGAGACGTTGTAAGCTTGTAGATTGGCTATTGGAACATATTTTTTAAAGTTTTTCAAAATAGTAAAATGTGACTAAAAGGTTTTGGCATAAGGGTTAAGGCAGCGCACACGAGAGGGCCCTCAGTCTTGTTTTTCTCTCAGTCACATGTACTGTACTTTACGTTGCAGGACAGCGCTCTAAAACAGCGAGAAGGACTTTCATAGTGGTTGCTGTGTGTCTGGGGATGCTGTGTCATTTAGTGCTGGGTGTCATCATAGGCCATGCAGTGCACTGTGAGTATTCCATGACACAACACAACACTACCACATCATTCACTCAGGGATTTTGTTGTTATGTCTTAGCTCTAGTAATTGCAAGGGCCACCATAGTATTAACCCAAAGCTTATTTTTAGTGTACAATATTATTGCTTGGATATGCGGAATTCACATAAAAAAGGAATAACAACAATTCGTTTTCTCTTCTCAAAGCAAATTTTCCCACACAGATGCTTCACAATGAACAGTAGCAACTAGCAAACCTACATGCTTCTGGTGTGCATATATAGATAGTGTGTGTATTCCCTTGTACTTTATTATACATGTTCAGACTTATTGACAAACACATGTTCACATAGTTGCTGCAATGCCATGAACAGTAGCAACAACATTAGTTTATCATAATTTTTTTTTTTTTTTTACAGCTAATTCAGACGATGGCGAGTTACAGAGCAAGTACAACAACCCAACCTTGGAGAACAAGCAATTAGAGGCCAACTACAGCAACTTACAGACAATCCTCAACAACCTGACCCTGGCTAGAGACAACTTACTGAGCAATGTCAATGAGCTGATCCAGGCAAACAAACAATTAGAAAGTGAAGTAAACCAGCTGAAGAGAGAAAACACAGGTGAGAAGTTACAAACCAAATTTTAATTGTTGTCAGTAATGTCTACTTTTAAAAAGTGAATAAAACCTTGTCATTGCCCTAATCATAATTGCTGTTAATTAATTTAGTAAAACTCCTGTTTGACGTTTAGACAAGGTTTGTCCCAGTGGATGGCAGCAGTTTGGATGCAGCTGTTATTACAGATCTACTGAAAAGAAAACCTGGGAGGAAAGTAGAGCACAATGTCTGAGGACAGGAGCTGATCTGGTGGTAATTAACAGTGAAGAAGAACAGGTTAGTGTATCTGTGTGTACTGTAAAGCATGAGCGTGTGTTTGTACGTAGTTGTGTGTACTGTATGTATTTGCACATTGCATAAGGCGTCCATCATCCACATGCATGTGATGTAATTCTGTTATTAAATGAAAACCTGAATGTATTAGAGAAAACATATTCAGGTATATTCAATTAAATCATGAACAAATCAACAGGAATTCATCAAATTGACTGTGCCTGGATCACCATGGATTGGTCTGAAATTGATTAAGGGACGATGGACGTGGTTGGCTGAAACACAAATGACAGAAGGATGGTGAGACATTTTAGAATCATTTACATTTTAAAGTCAGTGTATTTGAGCGAGAGAATGGATATTGAAATATATGGTTTACTCTGCAGGACCTGGACTGGTTTTGGAGGCTGTGCAGCAAATGGGCAATGGACAGGATCGATTACTAGAGCATCATGTTCAGATAAAAAATTCTGGATCTGTGAGAAGTGTTGTTTCTCTTAAAGGATGACTTCTCCCATTTTCAACTTATCTTCATATAATTGGTCCTCAGTAATGCTCATTATAATATGGTGGTACCATTTTTGTCTACTTGTGTCTTAGTGGAGCGCTATGGACCGTTCAGAAACCTGCATACCATTAAAATCATACTGTACACATTGTATTAATCCAAGGAATAGAAAGCCTGCAGCTTCTGTTAGCTTGGATTCCCAATCGATGATGTCTCTGGTAGTCTGGTGTCTGAACTGTCCACAACCCTCCTATGAGACACAGACAGAGTAGACTATAGACTTTCTTTCTTTCTTTCTTTCTTTCTTTCTTTCTTTCTTTCTTTCTTTCTTTCTTTCTTTCTTTCTTTCTTTCTTTCGTGAGCATGAGTGAGGACCAACTATATGAACATACTGTAGGTTGGTTAAAAATGGGTGAAATGAGGAGGGGGAGGGGGTTCTACTTTACCTATGATCCTCCTCACAATTGTGCATTTGATGTGTTACTTTGCGTTGTTTTTGCTATTTAGCTTTTATCATGGCATTTCTTTACTTTGACTCTTTATTATATTTTTTATTGTTGTCACACTGAGGAGAGTTTAACCACTTCACCCAGGGCTCTATGGTCCCCTGATGATTATAGCTTAAGGAAAGCTCATAAAGCGTCCCATTGCAATGCGCTGTGAGCTCTTAGATCAGCTATTTCTGCTGAATGTTTGCAGCAGAATTTGTTGTTTGCTTTCCAGTTTCAGGTTAAAAATTACAGCACGGTAAAAACAAGGCAGGCTGCATGACTTATAGTGCACTGCAATATAATATATAGTAGTGTTAGATTTTGGTGAGCCAAAGTGCAAGCATACTTGCACAATTGCACATCCATGGCTCTAGGCACACCTAAATATAGCACACTGTTGATTCCATTAGCTGCAGTTTTGCTTACTAGCCTGCCATGTTGTGTTGTAGTTTTTAACCTGAACCATAGAACTACAAAATCTGCTTTGTGTCTTATATACCCCTTACCACTTTTATTGCCACAGATGCTTTTTGAACTTGTAAACTGGGTAGTGGACTTATTTAATAAAACTTTAAAAGACAAAAGTATTATTCAAGTCTATTATTTAACAATATACTGACCTACAGTATGGAAAACAACTGTAAGTACCTGATAATACTCTTACTTAGACGCTCTACTTGTGAGTTACATTGATGACTCAATTGTAAACAATACCCAGTTTGGACGGAGGACAGTTGGGTGATCTCATGTCGTATCATAATGTTCTATGTCTAACATACGGTAGCACTTTACAATAATGACCTGTTATAAATCATTTATAAACATTTATAAGCAGTTTATAGATGAGTAATAAACAAACTGTTTATTGACATTTGTAAATGTTTAACTAAACATTTATAACTGTTTTAAACATCATTTACATGTTATTAGTAAGGTATTAGTAAGTAGTAAACTAATCATGAATAAACCATTTATATACATTTGTAAATGCTTACTAAATAATTTATAACCAATGCTAAAATTCACATAATGTGTAGGTAGGAATGCATTTACAAATGTCTGTTAAGGTGACCTACATGTGTTGTTCATGTTTAATATACACTTTGTAGATGTTATCAAGAGCCCTAATGTAAAGTAAAGACTATTCATTGCAACCGTGAGGTTGCAAGTTAACCTCCACCGGATGTCCGTCCATCCGTCCGTCACATCACATCACGTCACGTCACGCCACGCCACGTCACGTCACGTCACGTCACGTCACGTCACGTCACGTCACGTCACACCACACTTTTGGCCCTACTCTTATCTCTGGCACCGTTGCCCCTATCCATGCCAAACTTTGCACACACTCCTTGGCTGCCAAACCACAACCTCCGCCCCTGATTTCTCACATGCCCTCCCAATTAGGGAGTCTTACTGGTTATTTACATCTGTCTGTTAATGTGGCCTCCTTGTTTGTTCATGGTTATGCTTTGTAAAACATTCCTTAAAGGGCCTACACCATGCTTTTAAAACTATATTTTTTGTATAAATATATGCTCAAAATTGAGTCTTAGACAGGTTTTAACCCTCAACAAACACTCTGACCATTCCTTTGTTTGTTCTAGCTCTACTATAATGAGGCTCTCCAGCTGCAATACCAAAAACGGCCTCTGTTTGCTCAGTGGCGCATCTAGTGGGGTTTTTCCAAAGAAAAAAAATTTTTTTTGAAAAATTTTTATTTTTATTTTTTTTAAACAGAAACGTGTGTGACGTCACACGCGTCAATTCTCAGAACAGCACTGTTCTGAGAGCTTCTCATCTCTGTCTTCCCAAAACCAGAGAAAGACACACTTGTCAGAAATAGGACTTTGTGAGGATAGAAGGTGCCAGTGGGACACCAAAAAAAGGTTTTAAAGTGATCCCTGGCTAATACGACAAATATGCCTTAATACATTATAATTGTTCTCTATAACTGCAAAGTAAAATTAAAAACACCTTAAATATTTTATTTCTTCTAGAAATAGCTAATCTTTCACTCAACAGGGGAAATGCCCGTCGCAAGTTGATGATGTCATAAATGTCATGTGTGATCTATCCCTATGGAATTTATGGCATGCATGTGAAAATAAAAACGAACTTAATATTTCCTATGGTCAATATGAGCATCAAATCAATATTTCAAATGTGTTTTTTGCACATGCATGCCGTAAATTCCATAGGGATAGATCACACATAACATTTATGACATCATCAACTTGCGACAGGCATTTCCCCTATTGAGTGAAAGATTTGTTATTTCTAGGAGAAATAAAATATTTAAGGTGTTTTTAATTTTACATTGTAGTTATAGAGGACTATTATAATGTATTAAGGCATATTTGTCGTATTAGCCAGGGATCACTTTAAAATAGAAAAAGTGAAAATTCATGGTGTAGGTCCTTTAAATATCTATAAATCATTAGTAGATGTTATCAAGAGCCCTAATGTAAAGTGAAGACTATTCATTATTTACAACTGTCTGTTAATGTGGCCTCCATGTTTGTTCATGTTTAGCAGTTTGGCAAGTTTGGCATGGATAGGGGAAACGGTGCCGGAGATAAGAGTAGGGCCAAAAGTGTGACGTGACGTGACGTGACGTGACATGACGTGACGTGACGTGACGTGACGTGACGTGACGTGACGTGACGTGACGTGACGTGACGGACAGACTGACGGAGGGACTGACAGACAGACAGCCGGGGGAGGTTTTCATAGTAACTTGCAACCTGATGGTCGCAATGAATAGTCTTCACTTTACATTAGGGCTCTTGATAACATCTACAAAGTGTATATTAAACATGAACAACACATGTAGGTCACCTTAACAGACATTTGTAAATGCATTCCTACCTACACATTATGTGAATTATGTGAATACAAATGTATATAAATGGTTTATTCATGATTAGTTTACTACTTACTAATACCTTACTAATAACATGTAAATGATGTTTAAAACAGTTATAAATGTTTAGTTAAACATTTAAAAATGTCAATAAACAGTTTGTTCATGTTTATTACTCATCTATAAACTGCTTATAAATGTTTATAAATGATTTATAACAGGTCCTTATTGTAAAGTGCTACCCTATAGGGTGTGCTTCATGTGTCACACCTATTGTTCTTCTATTGATAGAGGTGAATGTGTGACCTTCATTCAACTTCAACGTTATTGTCACATCATCATGTGTAAAGAAAAGTGTGTGAAATTATTGGCTGTACCCTTCCATCATTTTCTCCCTTTTAGCTTTTTCAGGAAAGGGGAAAACAATAGAAAAATAAACAGACATATCAAATACAGTATACTTATTTACAGAGTAAACTAATTCATATAGTTAAAGTGTATGATTTAAAAAAGAAGATTGGAATGGTATAAGATGGTTCAAATATATTATAGTAATAGATGTGCACATAAAAATCATCAAAGAAAGATTGAGCATTAACACCTGAGAGAATGAATCCCCTTCTAGACTAAAGAAAACAAGTAAAACCCAAAATGTTTCTGTCAGATACTTTTAAGTGCTAAAGACTTAAAGGTGTATTCAGTGATAATGAAAGTGGCCGGGGGTCCCTTACTGGCCTTATATTGTGGAAATGTTTCGTTTTTATAGATTTTTTACACCATTATAATGTTGTCGTTTTGATTATTAGACCCAATCATTGAATATCGGTAGGCCTACGTCTCCAGCTTCAGGATATGTATGATACTGATTTACTACGAGACTGTGGCATTTTATGAGTTCAGTAGTTTACAATCTAGGCATTTAGCAGACGTTCTTAATTCAGAGTGACTGTGGTTCTCAAAACTTTAATTTTGACCATCATAACTAAACATCATGACTACGACCATACTCTACCCTGATTGGTCGAGGACTGGCTGGCCAACTCTGAAAACCTAATCAAGCTATGCTCGTAACACGGACCATGGTGGAAGTCCTTATATGGTCAGCACACATTCTAGTGAGGAGAATGAATGGAAAATGTACCAATTATATTTGTATTTGAAGGAAATACAATCACTGAATATACCTTTAAATGAACTAGGACTTTGTGATTAGCACAGTCAGTGTATACACAATGGCAGTAGGTGTTTGTGGATTTCCTACTTGTGAATCGTTGTCAAGGCGATTTCTCTGTTTGTGGAAAAATACTTCAGTGTACAAAGACAATGATTGTCTTTCTTGTAGCAGCAAAAGACTATTTCATTCAGAATATCTTGCTGTATAAACTCATCCTGGCCAGTTTCAGTATCATTCCTTTTTAATTAGTAAAACCCAAACCGTACAGTTTTCTCAGTCAATGCACATATAATTTCTGTTGCAGGACATAACTCTAAAACAACGAGGCCTATCAGTTGTTGCTCTGTGGCAACAAAGGAAATAAGCCACTGGCTTTTTTGCATTTCATCCTTTTGATAATGGTGTGACCATGTATGCATTTTTTAAATGTTTATGTTTTTATCAATAAAGAGGTCAAAGTGTGCATGCTGTTTCTCATAGTTTAGTCCAGTTTTATTTAGTATTTTATCATGTCTTATTACGTGACCTCTGCAGTGATGAAAGTGATGACACTTCATGTAAGAATAACATGGCAGTGTGTGCTTAATGTTGGTGACAGTTGCAGTCTTCATTATTATATGGGTGTTATTTGTATTTTTGTACCGGTAATAGTCGAAAGGAGAGATCATGAGCGTGCTTATTGGGAAGAGCTTTGTAAATTGTCCTTGGTCTATTTTTTTAAGCCAGTGCTTACAGATGCAGTATTCAAGTTTAAATTTTAAATACTGTACATGATCACTCTTAACTGAGATCCATTCCATGTGCAGAACAATGAGGAGTGAGTGAGGTCGAAATAAAAGCTACTTGTTCTTGAAAGTGTGCATGTCTGCATGAAAGTATAGCAAACAGGAAGAGGGGAGCTGTGTTTAAACAGTTTCCTGTTTCCTACGCCTAAATGTGGTGTTTTGACCACACAAACAGATGTTATTATTTGTGACATCAATCACTTCATAGTGCTAGTTATTATCTACAATTTCACATTACCATTATTATGAACACAACACGTTTACTTTCCCCCCACCTCTTTTCAATTGGTTTCAATGAGAGCAACTTTACTACCATTTAATGGAGGATATGTATGTACCCGTCCTACTAGACTCCAATAAACTACCAGAACAGAAACAGAGTAACTATAACCATGTATTCCAGTAAAGAGAGAAAAAGAGTGAACTGAGCTGAAAAAGAAAACTAACTATATTAAGGGAATAAATATGTTGTCTGGGGTGTGTTACAGAAAGCAAACTAGAAACAGCTCCTCTTTATAGACTAAGGCCATAATCAGTGCATGAGGGACAGCTGAGGCAGGGAGGAGCAACCAGGGCAAAGTGTCTGGCCAAGACCAGAGCAGCAGAGCCAAGAGCCATCCAGCAAGGCCGTATATAGTCTGTAGACACAGAAACATTAGTGAACATCTGATCAACCCTTTTTCAACCCTTTTTTAAATAGGCTAATGTTGGTGAAAATAGATTAACAAATGATGAGTTGAAAGCTTATATATCTGCTATTTTTGGAGCGGTGAAAGCGCTCCCAATAGACAGGTATGTCCGTGGGTATGTCCCTGGCTGGGTGGCTGGGTGGCTGGGTGGCTGGGTGGCTGGGTGGCTGGCCGTGTCCGTAGCCTGGCAATACCTTGAGTGGCCACACACAACACACTAGTTAAAGGAGGGGCGCTGTTTTGTGCAGGCCAGGCACACTCACCACTCACTCACAGGCACAGTTTACAGTTTACAGTTTAGGCATTTAGCAACACACACAGGGTATAGCTGCTCAGATTCACCGCTCCACTTCGAACCGAGGTTTGATTTTCTATTTAATATAAAGAAAGTATATTAGCTAAGTAAATATGAAATTCAAGATTTCTTTTTCGTCACATTATTTTATGTGCTACGGACTTCAAAAGAACTCAAAATGAAAAGGACTCAAGATAAGGAAGGTCTGAAGATGCTCTGTTGTACAGTACATGTCATGATCAAGTCATCTCTAGTGTACCTAAAGTCACATGCCTGTAAGGATATGGCCAATCTCTAACCAGGTTTGAGTGATGAAGGTCATCTGTTCAATATGGTTGCTGATGTCGTGTTGATGGGAGAGAGACAGACAGACAGAGAGACCTACAGACAGAATAGATATGTTCAGTTACAGTTTACGGTTCAGTTGATTTTTATCATGTGTTTGGGGCATCAAATCACCCCTATTGTTCTTCTATTCAGTATAGTGGTGAAAATGTGACCTTTAGTTTTAAAAGATGAATAATTCCTACCTGTGCGAAGGATACAAATGGGAGTGTCCAAAATGAAGCTTTGTTAAACACTGAGGAAGGCCTTTGGCCACACAGTCAGATATGTGCTGTGTGCTGAGGAAGGTTCTGAAGATGCTGTGTCATACATTTCATGTCATTTGCAGACGACAGACACTGTAACAGATACTGTACAGCTATCTTTTTGTATTCTGCAGTCGCTGTAGTCACTCTGCACTGTGTGGTCAAGGTGTGATCACACATTTCCTGTGAACACAGCACATTGTTCTGAACCATCCCCTTGCTGCTATAACCGTTTGCATATTCTGTTTCATGAGTAGTTGTTGTGATTTTCTGTTTCGTGAGTAGATTTTCTGTCTTGTACTTCCTTATAACTTCAGTATTGAGTCTACCAGCCACAGGCAAACATTTAGCTTAACCAGTACAGTTATAGTTATCTGGTAATCTTCTAATATATTTTGATATAGCTCATCAAGAAGGTAGATTCATATCCTGTATATCATATTTAGTATATGTAATCAATAGTTACTGTTCAAGCCTCTCCTTCTTGTAAGATGTCTACAGATATTTATGCCGTGCCAGACTTGACAAAGAAGGTGAGACGCAGGGATGCAGAAAGGGGACAGATAGGTGACACTGAGAGTGAGGACAGTGGACAAGGGGAGGTGAGACAGAGCGATGGAGAAAGGGGACAGGAAGGGGATACTACAGATATTTATGCCATGCCAGACATGACAAAGAAGATGAGACGCAGGAATGAAGAAAGAGGACAGAAAGGGGACACTGAGGACAGTGGACATTTGGAGGAGAGGGGAGATAAAGAGGAGAGAGTGTTGGACATCTACCAGAATGTGGACGATTTCAGAGGCCTGGACATAGAGGAAGACTGTACAAAAAACCTGAGACATAGGGATGGAGAAAGAGGACAGAGAGGTGACACTGGGGACAGTGGACATCTGGAGGAGAGAGGAGACCGGGAGGAGAGAGTGGTGGACATCTACCAGAGTGTAGACGATATCAGAAGTCATGATGTCATCCTTGGACCACAGGATGTCGTCATGGAGAACACAGTAGGAAGACAGGGTAAGTTTGATTAAGTTGTGAATCATTGTACAGTTAATTTCTCAGTTTCAAAGTGGATAATTTATGTATTTATTATTATACAAAAACTATTGTTCAGATTAATCCAGATATTCTTGCAGGACAAAACTTAAACCCAATTCTGACGGCTCAATAGTAAAAAAAAAAAATGTTTGGTTAGTGTTTGGAGTGTATATATGTCGCGACATTCTTTTGCTGTGTAACAATATTATTACTTGCCTTACTTGCCTTGCCTTATGTCCTAAACTTATTTTTCTTTTTTACTATTTTGAAAAACATTTTAAAATAGTGAAAATGGCTGATCTACACGTTGTGAGCTTGTAGATCGGCTATTCGACTATTTAAAAAAAAGTTTTTCAAAATAGTAAAACATGCCTATCAAGTTTTTGGCATAAGGGGTAAGGGCAGCACACAAAAGAGGGCCCTCAGTCTTGTTTTTCTCTCAGTCGCATGTACTGTACTTTACTTTTCAGGACAACGCTCTAAAACAGCAAGAAGGACTTTCATAGTGGTTGCTGTATGTATGGGGATGCTGAGTCATTTAGTGCTGGGTGTCATCATAGGCCATGCAGTGCACTGTGAGTATTCCATGTCACAACACAACACTACCCAGGGGCGGGCTGGCCATCTAGCATACAGGGCATTTGCCCGGTGGGCTGGTAGGCTAGGGGGCTGGGGGGGCTGGTGTAAAAAAAAAGAAAAAAAATCTGTAAAAATATCGGTCAAAATATTGGTCAAAAAATACTTTTATAATGAGTTGTATAGTCCTAATTCTGCCCTGCAAGCATTGTTTCAGAGTCTCAGTTTGGTGTCTGTCATGCTCTAGTATATAACATACAGTAGCCTATAGCCTACTGTATATTGAGCAATCAAATACAACTTGTTTGTCCAATTAATTCTCAGATCAATATGCTAACTAGCCAAAGTTCTGACACATTTTGGCACTAATCATGTTCATACTCCGCTTGTTGGTGGTGAGAACTGTATGCTAACTTATACAATTTATGGATTGTTTAGTTGTGTAGTAATCATTTGTTGTCTGTAAAAGTTGTGGTATTAAACGCTTGTGTATTTATATGTGCCGCCCTCGACCGGTAGAGTATATATGCGCACGCTGGTTGTGGGGGCTGGTCTGGCCAAGATGCCAGGGCTGAATTTTAGTCCCAGTCCGTCCCTGACACTACCACATCACCCACTCAGGGATTTTTTTTATTATCTGATTAGCTCTAGTAATTGCAACAGTATTGTGTGTACAATATTATTGCTTGGATATGCGGAATGCACATAAAAAAGAACAACAATTAGTTTTCTCTTCGCAAAGCATATTTTCCCCACACAGATGCTTCACAATGAACAGTAGCAACTAGAAACCCTATCATGCATCTGGTGTGCATAATAGAGAGTGTTAGTGTGTGTATTCCCTTGTACTTTATTATACATGTTGAGACTTGTTGACAAACACATCTTTGAGTTTTCTACTCAAAGCTAATTTCTCGTCATGAACAGTAGCAACAAGATTGTTTATCATCACCCCCCCCCCCCCCCCCCCCCTTTTTTGTAAACAGCTAATTCATACAATGACGAGTTACAGAACAACTACAGCAACTTACAGACAATCTACAACAACCTGACCCTGGATAGAAACAACTTACAAAACAACCACAGCAACTTACAGGCAATCTACAACAACCTGACCCTGGATAGAGACAACTTACAGAACAACTTCAATGAGCTAGACCAGGCAAAAAAACAATTAGAACGTAAAGTAAACCAGCTGAAGAGAGAGAAAGCAGGTGAGAAGTTGCAAACCTTTTTGTAACTAATTGTGTAAATTATTATTTTCATTATTGTCAGTGAGGTATTTTTAAAATGTGAGTAAAACCTCACCTTGCCCTCATCATAACTGCAGTAATTAATCAGTAAAACTCCTGTTTGTCGTTTAGACAAGGTGTGTCCCAGTGGATGGCAGCAGTTTGAATGCAGCTGTTATTACAGATCTACTGAAAGTAAAACTTGGGAGGACAGTAGAGCAGAATGTCAGAAGACAGGAGCAGATCTGGTGGTCATTAACAGTAACAAAGAACTGGTTAGTGTATCTGTGTGTTGTACGTAGTTGTGTGTATGTATTTGTTATTATAATGAAAACCTGAATGTATTATATAATATATATATATATCAATTAAATCATGAACAATCAACAGGAATTCATCCAAGGATTGGCTGTGTCTGGATCATCATGGATTGGGCTGAAAATTACTGAGGGACAAAGGAGGTGGTTGGCTGAAACACAAATGACAAGATGGTGAGACATTTTAGAATAATTTACATTTTAAATCTATCAAAGTCAGTGTATTTGAGCAACAGAATGGAAGTTGAAATATATTGTTTACTCTGCAGGACCTGGACTGGTGCGAACAATGGAGACTGTGCAGCATATCAGCACAGGACAGGATTGTTTATTAGAGCATCATGTTCAGATGAAGAATTCTGGATCTGTGAGAAGTGATGTTTCTCTTAAAGGTTGACTTCTCCCATTTTCAACTTATCTTCATATACAGTAATTGATCCTCACTAATGCTCATTATATGGTGCCATTTGTGTCTACTTGTGTCTCAGTGGAGGGCTGTGGACAGTTCAGATATCTGCATACCGTTAACATCATCATATATACATTGTATTAATCCAAGAAGATGTCTTTATAGCATGCTAACTGTCCAGAAATAGAAAGCCCTCAGTTTCTATAAGCTTGGTTTCCCAGTCGATGATGTCTTTGATAGTCTGGTTTCTGAACTGCCACAGAGACACTCTTTTTTTCTTTAATGAGCATTAGTGAGGACCAACTATATGAACATAGGTTGGTTGAAAATGGGTGAAATTAGGATTCTATGATCCTCAATCACTATTATGCATTTGATGACCTATTACCTTGTGTTTTCCTTGCTTACTGTAAGTCGCTCTGGATTTAAACCATCAAGGAACTGATGGTACTACTGTACATTATACATTATATATTGAATTATGTTGTTATTTGACAGCAGTGCAGCATTTAACACCACTGTGTCCTCCAAATTCATCCCCAAGGATCAGAGAGCCAGTACAGGATTTAACATCACTCTGTGCAACTGAATCCTGGACCTCTGACAGACACAACACAGCCAGGTCACAATCTACAGCTGGGTAGTTGCATGCAATCACATTTAATTACCCATTTCTTATCCCCTAACGCCCAATTTTGGGGCAGAATGGCCTGAAAAGTTTGAGAACCCTTGCTCTAGTATTCCTCTTAAGGAAAGCTCATAAAGCGTCCCATTGCAATGCGCTGTGAGCTTGTAGATCAGCTATTTCTGCTGAATGTTTGCAGCAGAATTTGTTGTTTGCTTTCCAGTTTCAGGATAAAAATTCCAGCACGGTAAAAACAAGGCAGGCTGCATGACTTATAGTGCACTGCAATGTAATTAAGTTAGCTAATCAAATCAATAAAGTAGTGTTAGATTTTGGTGAGCCAATGTGCAAGCATACTTGCACAATTGCACATCCATGGCTCTAGGCACACCTAAATATAGCACACTGTTGATTCCATTAGCTGCAGTGTTGCTTGGCCTGCCATGTTGTGTTGTAGTTTTTAACCTGAACCATAAAACTACAAAATCTGCTTTGTGTCTTATATACCCCTTACCACTTTTATTGCCACAGATGCTTTTTGAACTTGTAAACTGGGCAGTGGACTTATTTAATAAAACTTTAAAAGATAATAAATACTTTATTAAAAATAATAAAGTATTATTCAAGTCTATTATTTAACAATATACTGACCTACAGTATGGAAAACAACTGTAAGTACCTGATAATACTCTTACTTAGACGCTCTACTTGTGAGTTACATTGATGACTCAATTGTAAACAATACCCAGTTTGGATGGAGGACAGTTGGGTGACCTCATGTCGTATCATAATGTTCTATGTCTAACATACTTTTGTATCATTAAGAAATCTGTAAATGCTATTAGATTAAAATGTGATTGCTGTCATATCACAAGCCACGTCAACCAGTGTTTTAGTGTGATTCATTTATCATATGATTCACTATAGTTTGTGCTTCATGTGTCACACCTATTGTTCTTCTATTGATAGAGGTGAATGTGTGACCTTCATTCAACTTCAACTTTATTGTCACATCATCATGTGTAAAGAAAAGTGTGTGAAATTATTGGCTGTACCCTCCCATCATTTTCTCCCTTTTAGTTTTCAAGAAAGAGGAAAACAATAGAAAAATAAACTATCAGCCATATCTAATACAGTATACTTATTTACAGAGTAAACTAATTCATATAGTTAAAGTGTATGATTTAAAAAAGAAGATTGGAATGGTATAAGATGGTTCAAATATATTATAGTAATAGATATAATGTGTACATAAAAATCATCAAAGAAAGATTGAGCATTAACACCTGAGAGAATGAATCCTCTTCTAGACTAAAGAAAACAAGTAAAACCCCAAATGTTTCTGTCAGATACTTTTAAGTGCTACAGACTTAAAGGTGTATTCAGTGATAATGAAAGTGGCCGGGGGTCATCTTGTCCCTTACTGGCCTTATATTGTGGAAATGTTTCGTTTTTATAGATTTTTTACACCATTATAATGTTGCCGTTTTGATTATTAGACCCAATCACTGAATATCGGTAGGCCTACGTCTCCAGCTTCAGGATATGTATGATACTGATTTACTACGAAACTGTGGCATTTTATGAGTTCAGTAGTTTACAATCTAGGCATTTAGCAGACGTTCTTAATTCATAGTGACTGTGGTTCTCATAACTTTTATTTTTGCCATCATAACTAAACATCATAACATAACTACGACCATACTCTACCCTGATTGGTCGAGGACTGGCTGGCCACCTCTGAAAACCTAATCTAGCTATGCTCGTAACACGGACCATGGTGGAAGTCCTTATATGGTCAGCACACATTCTAGTGAGGAGAATGAATGGAAAATGTACCAATTATATTTGTATTTGAAGGAAATACAATCACTGAATATACCTTTAAATGAACTAGGACTTTGTGATTATATTTTTACAGAAAAATAAGGTGGTAACATGATCAGGTCAGATATTTACAGTATATGCGATTAAACATGCGATTAATTTCAATTGATTATAAAGCCTCTAATTAATTCGATTATTTTTTTATCGAGTCCCAGCCCTAATATTTATACACATTTTATTCATCTTGTAGGCTATGTGCTGTGAACTCAAATGGCCTCAAAATGAAAATGCTACAAGCGGTTCTGACTAGGAAGGTCTGAAGATGCTACTGAGAATGTTGAAGCCTACATGATGTCATCGCTACAACTTCCGGTCATCGCTACAACTCCCCCTGGTGGTCGGGAGGGTCTCCTCCTTCTACCAGGTCCAAATCTCAGTCTACAAATTCCACTCTAAATAATATAATTCCTGTTGCTCAACCAATCACTATTTTTAATATAAACACTATAATTAGACCTAGAAAACAAAGGCTGCTATCAGCCCCTGGTTTCCACTCCAGCTACTCCAATCTCTGCACGCTGAGAAGTGACACCCCACCACCAGAGTCACCCATCACTGCACCTGTTGTAATGTGCTTGTTAAATGTTAGAGCTCTTACAAATAAATCTTTTATTTGTAGGGATCTTATTACTTCTACTAAATCAGACATTTTTATGATAACAGAATCATGGCTGGGCCCAGGTGATGTGCCAACTCTCCTAGAGACTTGCCCGCCGGAATTTTCCTATTTTAATCATCCTAGATTAGGTCATGCTGGTGGTCTGGCAATGATTTACAGAAACAATTTTAAATGTTCCCCTGTTGATTTCGGCAGCTTTTCCACATTTGAGATTTTTTCCATTGTATTTAATTTTAAGACCCCTATTTTAATTGTTTTAATCTACAGACCTCCAAAACGGGTCTCTGGTTTTTTAGATGAGTTTTCAGAACTTTTATCAATTATAATGGCCCAACATGAGCGCGTTATCCTGGCTGGTGACTACAATATTCATGTCTGCTGTCCCTCTTCTGTTTTTGCTACTGATTTCACAATACTCTATAAATCATTTAATCTGATACAGCATGTAAATGGTCCCACTCACAAATTGGGACACACCCTCGATTTAGTGCTCTCACATGGTGTCCTGTTGGATAACTTGAGCATTTTAGAATTCCCTTCCTCTGACCACAAAGCTGTGCTCTTCCATACGATGCTCCCTCCTCCAGCTCCCATCCCACCAACATTCTCCCGCTCTCGGACTTTCACCTCAAATTCCAGTCATCATTTCCGACAGGCTTTCCAAGTTACCCCATCTGACTCCACCATGCTCTCCTCACTGTCAGTTGATAATTTAGTTGATGATTTTAACAGTGCCTGTTTACATATTCTTGACTCAATTGCACCTTTTAAAATTAAATATGCTAAACCGAAAGTCATGCTCTGGTTAAATGACCAGACCAGGGAAATCAAAAGAAAATGCCGAAAAGCTGAAAGGAAATGGAAGAAAGACAGGCTCACCTCTTCCTATGACCTTCTCAGGGAACTGATGTCAAACTATCAGTCTGCAGTCAAGGACGCCAGAACTAGCTATTTCTCAAAACTCATTGCTTCACATTCCAACAATTCCAGAGTTCTGTTCAAAGCCATTGACTCCGTAATTAATCCACCACCCACCCAGCCTCTGGAGGCCTCCCCTGAAAAGTGTGAGGAGTTCCTTCTTCATTTTATTAATAAGGTTGAAGGAATACGACAACAACTTCCCCCAGTTCCCAGAGCACCTGACTACGGTTCACCACTACCCTCTCACCTCACCACATTCAAACAAATTTCACTGGTTACATTAATGGACACAATAACGCACATGAAATCCTCTTCATGTTTGTTAGACACTATCCCCACCACATTTCTTAAAGAGGTTTTAGAGACCGTTGGCCCATCCATTTTATCAATTTTAAACTGCTCCTTGTCCACTGGTGTTTTCCCCTCTAGCCTCAAAAGTGCCATGGTACAACCCTTATTGAAAAAACCATCTCTGGATCCCCTTGTTTTAAACCACTTCAGACCGATCTCAAAACTTTCATTTTTATCAAAAATTTTAGAGAAAGTTGTTTCCAATCAGTTGATTGCTTTTATGAATTTTAACAGTGTTTTTGAAAAATTTCAATCTGGTTTCCGCAGCCTCCACAGCACTGAGACGGCCCTGTTAAAGGTCACTAATGACCTACTCCTGGCAGCGGATAATGGGGACTGCTCAGTGCTATTTCTCCTGGATCTCAGCTCCGCTTTCGACACGGTCGACCACCCCATTTTAATTGAGAGGCTAGAGCACTGGGTGGGGATCAAGGATGCGGCCCTGGATTGGCTTAGCTCCTATCTCACAGGCCGGAGTTTCTCGGTGGTAATTGGGGAGGCCTCCTCCACTAAGGCCCCTTTTACATGCGGGGTCCCACAGGGCTCTATCCTAGGCCCCCTGTTATTCTCCATTTATATGCTTCCGATTGGTAACATTATTCGCTCCCATGCCATAAACTTTCATTGCTATGCAGACGATACACAGCTTTACATTCCGTTAACTTCTGGTCCAGGATCCATGTCACACCTTCTCACCTGTCTCGCCGACATCAAATACTGGATGACCCAAAAATTTTCTTCAGCTAAATGAAACAAAATCTGAAATCATTTTATTCGGTCCCCCCAGCTCAACCATCTCCCTCCACTCACAACTTGGTCCCCTCTCCTCAAATGTCACAACTGCAGCCCGTAACCTGGGTGTCATTTTTGACTCAGACTTCTCATTTAATAAACATGTCACAGCCGTAGTCCAATCCTGCTATTTTCAGTTGAGGAACATTTCAAAAATCAAATCATTCCTGTCCACCTCCGATTTAGAAAAGGTCATACATGCACTCATATCATCACGTCTTGATTATTGTAACTCCCTCTATTCCGGCTTAAGCAAGAAAAACATATCCCGCCTGCAAATGATTCAAAACTCAGCAGCTAGATTACTCACCAATACGAGAAAACGAGATCATATCACTCCCATACTGGCTGCTCTGCACTGGCTACCGGTGAGCTTCAGGTGCGATTTTAAAATTTTGCTCATAACATTTAAAGCCCTGCATGACCTGGCCCCCTCCTACATACGGGATATGCTGCCCCCTCGTGAAACAGGGCGCATCCTCAGGTCCTCGGACAAGGGCCTGTTAAAAAGACTGAATACTAACATGGTAACCCGGGGCGATCGTGCTTTCGCCGCTCGGGCACCTAGGTTATGGAATGAACTGCCAGTGGAGCTACGGTTAGCACCATCCCTGCCTAGGTTCAAGTCATTATTAAAAACGTACCTTTACACCAAGTGTTTCCTATAACCGTGTAAAGAAGTGTTTTTGTACACTGTATTTTTTTGATTGTGTATCATTAGTGTTCTATGCTTTGTTGTGTTTTCTGTGTTTTTTGCTGTATGTTGTTGTTTTTAATCATGTTCTGTGAAGCACTTTGTAACGCTGTTTGGAAAAGTGCTATACAAATAAAATTCATTATCATTATCATTATCATTTACTGATTACTAGGCAGATATAGAGACACTTCCTTCTTGCTTTCTGCAGTTACTGTTGAAAGTTATTGTGCTCTGCACAGTCAGTGTATACGCAATGGCAGTAGGTGTTTGTGGATTTCCTACTTGTGAATCGTTGTCAAGGTGATTTCTCTGTTTGTGGAAAAATACTTCATTGTACAAAGACAATGATTGTCTTTCTTGTAGCATCAAAAGACTTTCATTCAGAATTCCTTGCTGTATAAACACATCCTCGCCAGTTCAGTATCATTCCCGTTTAATTTGTAAAATCCAAAAAGTACAGTTTTCTGAGTCAATGCACATACGTATACTTTCTGTTGCAGGACATAACTCTAAAACAACAAGGCCTCTTAGTTGTTGCTCTGTGACCACAAAGGAAATAAGCCACTGGCTTTACATTGCATCCTTTTGATAATGGTGTGACCATGTATGCATTTTATTAAAATATTTGTTTTTATCAATAAAGAGGTCAAAGTGTTCATGCTAATTCTCATACTTTAGACAGTTGCAGTCTTTATTATTATATGGGTGTTATTGTTTGCATTTTTGTAATAGGCGAAAGGAGAGATCATGAGCGTGCTTATTGGGAAGTGCTTTATAAATTATTTTTGCAGTATTTTTTTTTCTTTTCTTTTGATACTAAAGTCGGTGCTGGTGGTTACTGTGATTCCTTAAGAACTATTGTCAAGTGTTATAGTGACCTGGTCATTGACATTATGTAAAACTTTAACAATGCACTATTCAAGTTTAAATAAATAAATAATGTAGCCTACCCGTACTGTGCACAATCACTCTTAACTGAGATCCATTCCATGGACACATTCACTTATAACATTGTATGGAATTTGAACTAAAATGATAACTGAAGTACTTCTCTCCTCATTTAACTTGTGCAGCATTTGGTCAATGTCAGTATGTGACATAAAGTGGTATTTGATTTGATCAATGCTTAATACAGTACAATGGCCACCAAGTAATATTATAAAATACTAATCTTGCTGTCTTTACTGCATGAAGTATACAGTAACAGCAAACAGGAAGAGGGGAGCTGTGTTTAACAGTTTCCTGTGTTGAGACGTCGCATAAACAAGGTGTTATAGACCAGACAAACAGATGCCATTATTTGTGATGACAATCACTTCATACAGTGCTAGTTATTATCTACAATTTCACATTACCATTATTATAAAAACAACAAAAGTTGTTGGTTTCAATAAGAACAACTACTACCATTTAATGGAGGGTATTGCTACAGCTCTTGTTGAGGGAGGTATAGCTTTTCAGTGACTTTGCCCTCCCAGAATGTAACACCTTGAGTTTACACATAAGCTACATTCTGTGGTAAAGGGTCTATTCCTTGATCTGCACGGTGTGTTTTTGTGAACATGCACATGCATGCATGCATGTTCACAAGTGTTCCCAAAACCATTTGCTGCTGTGTGTTGACCATTAAAACTGGTTCTAACACCAATGAATGACAATAACATAATGATAGGACAGAGTCAGGTCTCACTGATTTTTATTTTTATGTATACCTGTCAAATTTAGTGCGCTATTAACTAGTTAACTCACAATCCTTTTAATGCCACTAATTTTTTTAACTTGCGATTAATGCAGCTGATGTTTGAGCCTCGGTGCGCTCCGTAGTATAGAGAGTGAGGAAGCAAATGCGCTGACAACTCGCATCCTATGCTCGCATCAAATACCGAAGCGTTGAAACGGCACATCTGCAGACAGCGCAAGCCCCAGACACACAAGCTCCCAGGAACAGGAGCGCTCCAACTTGTACTGTACACGAGCACATAGTAGCCTACTAGCCTACGTTCGTTATACAGTGCCCCCCAGACCCCCGCACCAACACACTAACAGTGACCACCAAATGCATGCAACAACGGCCAGAGAACCCACATAGCAAACAGGTTTGGCCCAAATCCGGCTGTTATGGCCCACATCCGGCTGTTCTGGCCCAACTCCGGCTGAAATCCGGCAGGTCTGGCTGACTGTGGCTTGTGTGCCACACATCTCCAACAAGCCATCAGTACTCTCTACATCATAACAGCTGGGTTTCTCATAGTGAACTAGGGTGCCCAATAACACCAGTCCAGGGTGCCTCAGAATATTTTGATAATATTTAGAATGTATCAATATTACTTCAGTTAAACCAATTTAGACCCTCTAATGCCTCATGCTTGCTTTGTAAAACACCCGAGTTGCACTGTACTTGAGTTATATTTATACACCAACTCTCTTCACCAAAAATAGCCGATCTACAAGATCTTGTAGCATCTTGTAATGAACTTGTAAATCTGCTACATTTGGTGAATATCCCCTTAGAATAGGGATGTTGGGGTTTAGTGATTGCTATTTGTCTACTCCCATGTTGATATAAGTATTAATATCAGTTTTAGGTAGATTTAGAACAAATACAAAATATGCGATTAATTGCGATTAATCGTGCGATTAACTATGGACAATCATGCGATTAATGGGATTAAAATTTTTAATCGACTGACAGCCCTATTTTTATGTTAAGGTTTTATTTGTACATACTGTAAGAGACTACTAAACATACTCATGGATATAGGAGTAGTGATGAACGAAACCGAGACCTAACTAAAATCCTAAAAAAAAAACGCAAAATGTGGCCAAAATCAAAAGTGTGGAAGTCTAGTACTATGTGCCCGTCCCAATAGACTCCCATGAACTAACAGAACAGAAATCGAGTAATAACCACGTAACCAGTAAAGAGAAGAGAGAAAAAGAGTGAACTGAACTGAAAAAGAAAACTAACTATATTAAGGGAATAAATGACTGGTGTTGTCTGGGGTGCTGGAGAGAGCAAACTAGACACAGCTCCTCTTTATATAGACTAAGGCCATAATCAGGGCATGAGGGACAGCTGAGACAGGGAGGAGCAGCCAGGGCAAGGTGAGTATCTGGCCAAGACCAGAGCAGCAGAGCCAAGAGCCATCCAGCAAGGCCGTATATAGTCTGTAGACACAGAAACATTAGTGAACATCTGAACAACCCTTTTTTTAACCCTTTTTCAATAGGCTAATGTTGGTGAAAATAGATAAACAAATGATGAGTTGAAAGCTTATATATCTGCTATTTTTCTATTTAATATAAAGAAAGTATATTAGCTAAGTAAATATGAAATTCAAGATTTATTTTTCGTCACATTATGTTATGTGCTACAGACTTAAATAGCTCAAAATGAAAAGGACTCGAGATGAGGCAGGTCTGCAGATGCTCTGTTGTACAGTACATGTCATGATCAAGTCATCTCTAGTGTACCTAAGGCTATGACCAATCTCTAACCAGGTTTGAGTGATGAAGGTCATCTGTTCAATATGGTTGCTGATGTCGTAAGAGAGACCTGCAGACAGAGAGAGAGACCTGCAGACAGAGAGAGAGACCTACTGACAGACAGAGAGACCTGCAGACAGAATAGATATGTTCAGTTACAGTTCAGTTACGGTTCAGTTGATTTTTGGAGCGGTGAAAGCGCTCCCAATAGACAGGTATGTCCGTGGGTATGTGGGTGGGTGGCTGGCTGGCTGGGTGGCTGGCTGGGTGGGTGGCTGGCTGGCCATGTCCGTAGCCTGGCAATACCTTGAGTGGCCACACACAACACACTAGTTAAAGGAGGGGTGCTGTTTTGTGCAGGCCAGGCACACTCACCACTCACTCACAGGCACAGTTTACACTCACTCACTCACTCACATAGGGTACAGCTGCTCAAATTCACCGCTCCACTTCGAACCGAGGTTTGATTTTTATCATGTGGTTGGTGCATCAAATCACCCCTATTGTTCTTCTATTCAGTATAGTGGTGAAAATGTGACCTTTAGTTTTAAAAGATGAATAATTCCTACCTGTGGAAGGATACAAATGGGAGTGTCCAAAATGAAGCTGTGTTATACACTGAGGAAGACCTTTGGCCACACAGTCAGATATGTGCTGTGTGCTGTGGACCCAGAGCTTCTGATGAGGAAGGTTCTGAAGATGCTGTGTCTTACATTTCATGTCATTTGCAGACGACAGACACTGTAACAGATACTGTACAGCTATCTTTTTGTATTCTGCAGTCGCTGTAGTCACTCTGCACTGTGTGGTCAAGGTGTGATCACACATTTCCTGTGAACACAGCACATTATTGTGAACCATCCCCTTGCTGCTATAACCGTTTGCATATTCTGTTTCATGAGTAGTTGTTGTAATTTTCTGTTTCGTGAGTAGATTTTCTGTCTTGTACTTCCTTATAACTTCAGTATTGAGTCTACCAGCCACAGACAAACATTTAGCTTAACCAGTACAATTATAGTTATCTGGTAATCTTCTAATATATTTTGATATAGCTCATCAAGAAGGTAGATTCATATCCTGTATATCATATTTAGTATGTAATCAATAGTTAGTGTTCAAGCCTCTCCTTCTTGTAAGATGTCTACAGATATTTATGCCGTGCCAGACTTGACAAAGAATATGAGATGCAGGGATGCAGAAAGGGGACAGAGAGGTGACACTGAGAGTGAGGACAGTAGACAAGGGGAGGTGAGACAGAGTGATGGAGAAAGAGGACAGAGAGGTGACACTGGGGACAGTGGACATCTGGAAGAGAGAGGAGAGTGGGAGGAGAGAGTGGTGGACATCTACCAGAGTCCGGACGATTTCAGTCATGATGTCGTCCCTGGACCACAGGATGTCATGATGGAGAACACAGCAGGAAGACAGAGTCAGGGTGAGTTTGATTAAGTTGTTAATCAATATAGTAAAGCTAATTTCTCTGTATCAAGTGGGAAAAGAGTTTAAATACAAAAACATTTAACAACTGTATATCATTCAGTTGGGCTGCCCAATAGTCCTAAAATTGTTAAGATAATGTGAGGTGAGTCTTGTTTTTCTCTCAGTCGCTGCAAACCCTATACCTGTACTTTACGTTGCAGGACAGAGCTCTAAAACTGTGACAAGGTCTTTCATAGTGTGTCTGGGGATGCTGTGTCTTATACTGCTGGGTGTCATCATAGGCCAGGCTGTGCACTGTGAGTATTCCATGACACAACACAACACAACACAACACAACACAACACAACACAACCACATGACTCACTTTTTGTTGTGTAATATTTCCCAGATCTAGTAACTGCAAGGACCACCACATTCTAACCCAAACCTTAATGTGATCACTTGTTGTGAGTTATGTGTGTACAATATTATTGCTTGGATCTGCACAGGTGGGCACGTGATTATTTGCGTCATCCTTTTAGCATTGCTTGCTTTGTTGTATTTGCTGTACTGTTTGCAATGTATTGAAGTATTCAGTCAATCAATCAATCAATCAATCAATCAATCAATCAATCAATCAATCAATCAATCAATCAATACATGTTGAGACCTAATGACATACAAACACCTTTTCAGGAACTATGAGTTTTCTTCTCAAAGTTCATTCTCCACATACTGTAGATGCTTGACCTCATCATGAACAGTAGCAAACATTGTTTATTGTCACCTTTTTACAGGTCAGTCAGACAATGGTGAGTTACAGAACAACTACAACAGTTTACAAACCAACTACAACAACCTGACCCTGCAGAAAAAGGACAAATTCAACCAGCTGACCCAGGCAAATACACAATTAAAAAGTGAAGTAAACCAGCTGAAGATAGAGAAAGCAGGTGAGAGGTTACACGCCTTTTTGAAAAACATCATGAACAATATAGTACATTAATATTTTTGTCTCACACAATTGAGTACCTGAGACAAATAACAGTCTAAGTCTGTATTTTAAAATGTTGGATAAAGATAATTTTTTTTATTTAATACCAGACTGTAAACCACAAACTAGAAGTTTTTAATCTCTTAAAGTCTTAATGTACTCCCCTCTCATTTTGTTGAATTCGATTTTTTTACTGAACTCATATATATTAGGAATTATAAGACATAATACTTATGGAAAGTGGAAAAACAGTCTAAGTCCGTACAAGCAATATTCAGCAGACAAAGAGAGCAGATAACAAAACCGACAATTAAACAAAATGAGGGGGGCGTGCATTAACAATTTAACAGATTAGAAATGACTAGTTTGTGGTTTACAGTCTGGTAAATCCAAACATATATATATTTACCTTATATATTTACCTTGTTTCACATTTGACAATCTGGGAACCCATTCCTACGGATCTACATTCCGTAACAAAATTTGGATTTGTCTCCTTCCCTTTTCAGCCACTTCCTTCCGGGTGCTTCTGTGTTATTCCTACAAATAATAACGTTACATGTTTAAGGCAGTAGCACTGAAAGATCTGTTTTAAGAGATTACACATTTGATGATGTACAGTATTAGTGCATTATCAAACTCTCCGTAATTATCTACACAGATTGAACTCATCATGAACAGTAGCAACGACTGTGTTTTTCCATCACATTTTGGTCTTTACAGACGAGGAGAAAAAATACAATGACCTGATGATGGAGAGAAACAACTTACAGAACGACAACAATAACCTGATCCTGGAGAAAAATAAATTAGAAGGTGAAGTAAACCAGCTGAAGAAAGCAGGTAAGAGGTTACCAAACTTTTTTGATGGAATTTTAAATAGTGTACTGTTATAATTTTAATCATTGTCATTAATGTAGTGGTAAAACGTACAGTTTTCTTAATAATGTACAGGTAGACACGCAATGTCCCTCTATTACATCTCTTAATCTGTTCAAAAGTCTCTGAGAACT
Organism: Nannobrachium achirus; assembly: GCF_963921795.1. Taxonomy (NCBI): domain Eukaryota; kingdom Metazoa; phylum Chordata; class Actinopteri; order Myctophiformes; family Myctophidae; genus Nannobrachium; species Nannobrachium achirus. The sequence goes on along the minus strand of NC_137826.1, from coordinate 7,670,419 downwards.
TGGCAATAGAAATATTAGATGTTAAGACAGAGTCTATAGCGTTTTATTCTAGGATTTTTACATTACTCAGGGCATAATCAGGTTTTGAATTTGACTACTGGCATTGTTCACTAATGTATTATTCTATTTGTATTGAAAATGTATTCAAATTCAGTTAAACTCCTGTTTGATGTTTAGTCAAGGAGTGTCCCAGTGGATGGAAGAAGTTTGAATGGAGCTGTTATTACAGATCTACTGGGTGGCAGACGTGGGAGAAAAGCAAAGAACTATGTCAGAACGCAGGAGCTGACCTGTTGGTCATTAACAGTAAAGAAGAACAGGTTAGTGTGTGTGTGTGTGTGTGTGTGTGTGTGTGTGTGTGTGTGTGTGTGTGTGTGTGTGTGTGTGTGTGTGTGTGTGTGTGTGTTTGTGTGTGTGTGTGTGAGTGTGTGTGTGTGTGTGTGTGTGTGTGTGTGTGTGTGTGTGTGTGTGAGAGAGAAAGTTTGTGCGTGACTGTCACAGCATGGTCTCTATGTGGACATAGGCTTGCCTGCCTCCCAGCTCACAGCTTTGGCACACCTGTGTATGGTCACTCATCTACCTCAGTTGACGCACCTTCCGGCCATCAAGTGATTATTTCCAGTGTTTTCTAGTATATTCCTAGTAGGGCATTAACGACTTGTGATTTTTGCAAGTCGACTCGACTCAGTAAAAAGTTGAGTTGAAGTCGACTTTATCGTTTGATGATGTCATATCACACACGACCCCCCAATTATTTTTGGGGTCCCCAGATGATTAACTTAGTATGAAACATTGTTTTCTCACTCAACTGTAAATAAACCAACATAAAGTTTAAGTGTAGTATATAGAGGGTATCTTCACATTTATAAAGTGCCAATTTAAGGACTTTTTAATACCTCTAAAATGGCAAATTAAACATTGTCCAAATTGTCAAATATATATAGATGCAGAAATTGTGAAAATAGCCAATCTACATGCTCACAACGCCTCGCATTGCGAGGCGATGTGAGAATGTAGACCTGCTATTTTCACAATAGAAAGTTTTTTTTTTTTTTTTTTTTTTTTTTTACTTCGACTTTCTCTGGTGGGAGTCGACTTGTGTAATGAAGTCGACTGAGTCGACTTGTCGACTTTTTCGTTAATGCCCTAATTCCTTAACCTTGCCTACCAGGCTTTCTGGGGGAAAGCCTGGTGTTCGTTCACAACAGGCCGTTTGGTTTCCGCCTAAAGCGCGGAAACCACTAGAAGAAACTGCATCGCTTTGATTTGGTTCCCCCGTTTGTTTCCCCAATCCCAATTAAAATGCTCAAGTAGCCTAGTGTAGTCTTTCCAGTCGCTACGAGTTGGACTAAAAGATGCATATATACCAAACAAATTTTTCAAAAGCAAAACTACTCCGCATCAAGGAGTTTATTAGGTAGGCCCTAAAAGTATGTCCTTGAGCGCAGGGGAATTATTTTGGGTTAAAACTGTTTCCGGTGGATAGTTCTGGCCAAATTGTAGTCTTTGAGTACTACAACATGACGTGTTGTGGTTTCCACTCCAGACCGGTTACAAGCCCGAAAAGTGAAGTGATCCCAGACTACTAATTCCTAGTGTTCGCTGTTCAGTTTCATGATTCTTGCCTAAAACTTAAACCCTTCTCCTCTGCTTCAGAACCCAGCTCACCTGTTCCACTGCCTGCTTGTTTTGCTGCCTGCCACATGCCCTGCCCTGACTATTCACCTCAGCCTCACACACTGCTGGCCTCGTTTCCGTACCTCCCCCATTCTCCCTTTCACTTATTGTGAATAAATAGCCTTTAACTTGCGAGAGAGTAATTGAGGGTGTGTGTGTGTGTGTGCGTGCGTGCGTGCGTGCGTGCGTGCGTGCGTGCGTGTGTGTGTGTGTGTGTGTGTGTGTGTGTGTGTGTTTGTGTGTTGCATTCGTTTGTAGGCCTACGTACTGTATGTGTGCCTTTTGTAATTCTGTGTAATGTAATGTAATTCTATGACATACAATTAATTATTACATCAAATCATGAACAAATCAACAGGAATTCATCAGAGGACTGAACGATGGGATTGGAAGTTCATGGATTGGTCTGATACGGGTCGATGGAAACTGGATGTGGGTGGATGAAGCACCGTTGACTACATGGTGAGAGATTTTAGAATAATTTCTGTTGTAATTCTGTCAAAGTCACTGTTGTAAACTGTATGTGCATGAGTGACTGAGTAGATGTGGTTAAAATGATGTTTACTCGGCAGGTACTGGGCCAGTGGATATCCACAGGGCCATGGAACCTGTGCAGAGTACTGGCATGGGACAGGACAAGGGAGTAATGCATTATGTTCAGAATATAAATACGGGATCTGTGAGAAGTGATGTTTCTCTTCACATCACTGATTAAACTCAAGCTTTGTTTCCCAGACAATGGGTCAGGACCCATAAGATGGATTCACTCACACGTTCCTCCATGGTATCAGTCTGGACTTCGGCCCATAGGGAGCGAGTAGGTTCTGAGAAATCAGTAAATTACCAGGCCAATCAGTGACTGCGTTTCAACTGAACAGTGTAACGCAGTCACTGATTGGCCCGGCCATTTTCTGATTTCTCATACTCTCTCCCTGTGGGTCGAAGTCCAGACTGATACCATGGAGGAGCGTGTGAGTGGATCCATGTCATCATTCTTACATTTGTGGGTCGCGCAACTGTTTTTATGGCAAATCTTAAATATACATTTATTTTTTCTGTTTCCTATGTTTCCTATATATTTTTTGTACTATTTCATTTTTGGAGCTGTGTGGAACAGAGCTCCCCATAGGCAGCAATGTGTGTCCTCACCGTCAAGTGAGAACTGTCCTCACCGTCAAGTGAGAACTGTCCCGTTGAGTTTGAACAGGATCTGCGCATGCGCGACCGCACGCACGCACGCCACACACACACACACACACACACACACACACACACACACACACACACACACACACACACACACACACACACACGGCTCGAACTACCGAACACAGAAAACGTAGCAATTAGCAAATCTACGAGCTCACAGAATGAGTCGCATCCCGGCCGAAATTGACTAGTAAAGGCGGCCGTACACTACACGATAATCGGGGCATTTAATTACCCTCCCCACAGTCTGGCTGCCTCCGACTGAAAGGGGCAGCAGACAAACACAATCACAACTACAATATTACCGCTGACGGCGACGCGCGCAGCAAATACCGAAGCGTTGAAACGGCACATCTGTACTTAGACAGCGCGAGCCCCAGACAAACACACTCCCAAGAACAGGAGCGCTCGAGCACATAGTAGCCTACGTCCTTTATACAGTGCTCCCCAGACCCCCGCACCAACACAACAGTGACCACCGAATGCATGCAACAACGGCCAGAGAACCCACATAGCAAACAGGTTTGGCCCGAATCCGGCTGAAATCCGGCAGGTCTGGCTGATTATGGCTTGTGTGCCACACATCTCCAACTAGTCATCACAGTGCCTCTACATCATAATAACAGCTGGGTTTCTCAATCACTTTCTCATAGTGAACTAGGGCGCCCAATAACACCAGTCCAGGGTGCCTCAGAATAATATTTAGAATGTATCAATATCTTGTAGTGAGCTTGTAAATCTGCTACTTTTGGTGAATATCCCCTTAGAATAGGGATGCTGGGGTTTATTGATTGAATGCCAAGTATAAATGTTTATTTTAAATTTGTCCTAATGAAAGATTTAAGGGAGCCTCCGCACTCTCAAAAGTGTGCAAAATCATGTTCTTCATTTGCAGTTAAAAAAGCAAGTATTTGTCTACTCCCATCACACACACAGATCTAGAAGACATAGAATGTAAAAATATAGATCTAGAACACATAGAATCAATCTAAAAAATATAGAACTAGAACACATAATTTATAGATCTAGAACACATAGAATTCATAGATCTAAAACACATAGAATCAAAAACATAGATCTGGAACTGCTCAAATTCACAGCTCACTTCGAACCGAGGTTTGATTTTTTTCACAACAACAACAAAACCCCCCTCATAAAATAGGGGATTGGGAAGTGAACAAAATTTACTTTTGTGTCACTGCTGGAAAGGTTTAGTGTTCTGCTGTTCTGTAATTTGTAGTGACAATCAACCAAATGTGTTGTATAGATGTACAAACTGTACCAATAATCATATCAATACAAAGCAACTGTTATGGCTCGGGTGGTTATACATTTTTCCTTTAGTTTACACAGTTAATACCATCAAGGAACTGAGGAACACATAAAGAATGTTGTTCATTGATTCAACATCCCCCTGCTGTGTAATTGAATACTGGACTTCAAACCCCAGGTCACAATATACAGCTGGGTAGATGCAATTAAATTCAAATTCACTTGAATTTGTTTTATTTTGCAACATGCTATTTGTATTGTTTTTGCTAATTTGCTTTTTGCTTTTTTCATGTTTTTCATTGTTGTCACACAAGGACGAGGGTATATTAACCACTTAAAGGGATATTTCACTGTAAAACATGTTTGGGGTCATTTTAACATCTACTCAGGCTTTTGTCAGCACCCAGACAGTTTTTAGATAGTTGTTACATTTTATCAGATGTTTTCAATGAGTCTATCAGGGTTAAAATGGAGTTTGACATTAACATGGTTGGTTTCGTAAAGGAAGGGGCTGTGTCTGATCTGATCTGTATACTGCTTTTTATCTCCTGCTATAAAAGAAAATAAAACAAGGAAAATGCAAAATATGAAATTCAAGATTTCTTTCATCAGATACTTACTTTTATGTGAAATGAATTTAAATAGCTCAAAATGAAGACAGATGCATTCAGTTAGAATGTAGATGTAGATGTTTAGCATGTGCTTGGTGTATCAAAACACCCCTATTGATCTTTTATGCAGTAGTAGTTACAGAGGTGGAAATGTGACCTTTAATTTTAAAAGATGAATTATTCCCACCTATGGGTAAGATACAAATAGGAGTGTCCATTTGAAGCTTATTTTCACACACTACAATGAGGAAGGCCTTTGGACATGTCCTGTGAACAGCAAATTGTTCTGAACCATCCCCTTGCTGCTATAACCGTGCGATTATTCTTTCATGAGTAGTTGTTGTGGGTTTCCGTCTTTTACTTCCTCATCACTTCAGTATTGTGCCTACCAGCCACAGACAAACATGGCCACATTTAGTTGGTTAGTTAGCTGGTAATTTTGATATAGCTTATTAAGACATTCGATTCATATCCTGTATTAGCCTGGTTGCAGCCCATTAGACCCGTCCACTCTCAGAGTGGACTGTTTCTCAAGTGTCAGCTGAGTCTGATATCAGGCTAATCCTGTATATCATTTAGTATTTGTAGTCAATAGTTACATGTACCTTTTAAGCCACTCCTTCTTGTCTACTGATATTCATGCCAGACATGACAAAGAAGCTGAGATGCAGGAATAGATAGATGTGCACTGTGGATGCAATTTGATTAAATTTTACTTTGTTTTCTATTTTGTAACATGCTGCTACTTGAACAGTTTCCCCCCCATTATGTATTTTAAAGGATGAAACCCTAGCCCCTAGGCTGATTTTGTAATTTTGTTTTACAGTTCAAGTTAAAATTATAGCCTGTAATATAACATCTTTGGCTCTGGAATTATGCTTGCAAAATTGCACATCTGCTGTAGGCTCTGGCCACAACTATCTAATACACCCATTATTAATTTCATCAGCTACAGCTGTTGCTGTTCCCTTTGCCTGTCCTGTTTTACAGTTTTACTACTTACAATTTGAAAATGTGTTACCTCTGTCATGCAGTGTCCAGCAATTATGAAGAATTATAATAATTAATTGTTTAAGAATGCATATCTATTGTGTTTTTGTTACGAATGAACGGCACGACTGTAAAAAAACACACTGCTGCTGGTCATGTTTTGTAAGACTTCAGTCTGTTTTGAGATCCCGGCTGCAAGTTCTATCTTTTTTTAAGACACTTTGAACAGTTTTAATTTAACACATGGAGTGGTTAAAGTCTGTGTCCGGCTGTGTTCATTTCACATTGTATGTCAATGGAAAAGTAAGTACAATATGCAATGAGATCCACTCCCTGTGCAGATCAATGGGCACACAATGACACACACTTACTTTAAGGAATTTGACAGTGGTGCATATGCTTACTATTACAATGGCCATCAAGTACATCAATAAAATACAAATTAGATAGTTTATGATAGAACTGCTGCATGAAATATAATAGTAAACAGGATGAGTGGAGCTGTCTTTTTAACACATCCTGTTTCCTGTATTGAGACAAAGGCTAAATGAACAAAGTGTCAGTGACCACAAACTGATGTTAACCAACACTATTTTGATGCCAAACAACATCTTTGTTTGGAAACATCACAGTGCTAGTTATCATTATCTACATTTCCACAGTGTCACCATTATTATGAACACAAGAAATTACAACAATAATACAAAATCTTTAATCTGCTTCAAATTTTGAATCACTTTGTTGGAAAATTGAAGTTACATCTACAGCAGTTGGTGAAGGAGGTGGAGAGAACTTTTTGTCACTTCCCCTCACAGAGTGCACCACCTCAAGTTAACACGTACATTCTGCGGTTAAGGGTCTATTGTTCTCCTGCACTGTGTTTTTGTGCACATGCACATCAATGCATGTGCAGGTGCCTGTCCACTTGCTTGGGTTCAGCAGTGTTAAAGTCAGACCAGAACAGACTGCAGCTCAGTGAGAACAGTGAGAACCAATGTAGGACAGCAGAGAATTCAGACAAGGTGAGTATCATTTCCAACTTCTTTCAGTGGTTTGGAAACTGCCCAAATATAGTAGCCTAAATTATGTTGTAATCATGTAATACATTATTAATATTATACTTGTAATATTTAACTTGCTTTTGTTGTGTTGTTCATTAAGATGTCTGCAGACATTTCTGGCAAGCCCGTCAGACCAAAGAGGGTGAGGTATGTCAGAGAGGAGAGAGGAGGGGACGAGGTGAACGTGGTGCACATCGATGAAGGAGCAGACAGTCCCCGAGACCAAGGCTCCGGATCACAGGAGGCTACACGAGATCACACAGGTACATGCCTTGAACACACATCAAGGCACTTTCTAATATGTTTGGGGTGATTTTAACGGACACCAGTCTGTTCGCCCTCCCGGCCGTTCGCCTCTGGCATCTATCCTGCGTAACAGTACACAGTCTCTGAAACCTACGTTTTCAAATAATTATAAAAAGTACAATATGTGGATCTGAGATTTAGTGGAGTAGAAGTAGAAGTATTGGAAAGTAAAAAATATATACTGTATAGTATATATATATATATATATATATATATATATATATATATATATATATATATATATATATAAATAAATGTACTTAAGTAGCCTAGCCTACAGTACTTCAGTAAATGTAGCCTACTTATAGTTACTTTACACCACTCTTCATGTTATATTAGCTATTTTATACAGAGTTTAGGTTGTTTGCAGTGGCTGCCTTGCTTCGCTTGTAACTAAACTGTCTAACCCTTAAATTATTTCTCATCTTATAATCAGTAAAACAAATAGCCTACAATTATACAAAAAAAAAACCACCGAGCTTGTCAGCGTGGTGAGCGTGAGGTCGGCGGAAAAAATGAGGGTGCACGGCCGGGAGGGCGAATAGATTGGTTACCATTTTAACGTCTATAGGTTTTTTGAGCACCCCAATCCGTTTTTAAAGTTGCTCGAGTTCATTTATTTTTATAATTTTCTTTTGAGAATAAAATAAAATAAAATAAAATAAAATAAAATAAAATAAAATAAACATGGAGCCTCGCGTACTGAATAAAGCAACTTAAAGGACAACTTTAGTTTTTTACAACAAGGGTTCATATTTTAGATTGTAATTAGAGATAAGAAAAAGTGTTTTCATTTGCTTCGTTCTATTGTTTTATTGCGTTTACCGTTTACCATGCTAAAATGTGGGGCATGCGTACGCAAGGGGGCATGCGTACAAGTGGCTAAATATATCTTTTTAGACACAATAAGACAGCAGTTTCTTTATTGCTATTTACAGTAACATTTCTAGCCCCCATAAGTCACATCCAACCATGAAAGGTTGCGTTGTATCTTGGGAATGGGCTTATTCTGTGTAAAATGACATATTTAGCCACTTGTACGCATGCCCCCAACCACTGAAATAAGAATCTCTAAAACAATAGAAAGAAGTAAATTAAATCATTTTAACACTCATCTTTTATATTCTTTAATTACAATCTAAAATAATACAAAAGCTAGAGTAGACATTAAAATGACCCCAAACATGTTTTAAAGTGAAATATCCCTTTAAAGTGTTTCGCTCTCTTCTCACATCATTACTATAGCAGCTTGTCAACCAATACTTAACAGTTTGCTTACAAGGAACAGGCCACCATCACTTTCATATACTGTATACTGTAATTATCTGTGGGGGGAAAAAATGTTTTCCACAGAGATGAACACAAATTGTGTGCCTGTTCAAATGAAACATTAAAGATGATGATATTAAAGTTGAAGTGTATTGTGCTCATATCCTCCAGGTGTCCAGAGAGAGCTCATCATCCACAGACACATCTTCATAGCAGCTGCAGTGTGTCTCTCACTGCTGTGTGTTCTAATGGTAGTGAGAACCACACACATGGCCATGGACTGTGAGTATCAGCTGGTCAAAGGTCAAATTAATGCACTTACAACAACATTAAAAAGACACGTACCATTGCGTTATATGCGCGAGAACCTTGCTTTGCTAAATGTTAGAGTGTGTGTATTAGTTAGTGTGTATTAGCGCACTCAAAGCTCCTTTTCCATATAACTACAGTACTTGATATCATCATGAACAGCAGCACTATAGCAACCCTACCCATAATGATAGTGTGTTACAGTACCTAGAACTTTACTGTGCAGACTAGAACTATAATTGACACACAAACACATCTTATCAGCAACAATGAGTTTTCTTCTCAAAGCTCATTTTCCTTATAGAGGCTTGACCTCATGACAACATTGTTTATCATCACTTTTCTTTTTTCTGTCTTTTTTTCCACAGGTAATTCGGGTAATGATGAGTTACAGAACAAATTCAACAACATACAGACAAACTACAGCAACCTGATCCTGGAGAACAACGACTTACAGACAGCCTACAACAACCTGATGCTGGAGAAAACCCAATTAGAGCGTGAAGTAATCCAGCTGAAGAAAGAGAAAGCAGGTGAGAGGTTACAAACCTTTATGAGGGAAAATGTACTATTATTATTTGAATTACTGTCATTAATGATATTTAAGTTTTGTATTTGATACAACAATATCATTATTATAACTACTATACATGTTAGATTTTTTTTTATCAATGCATTGTAAATCCATCAATAAAACTTGATGTTTAGTCAAGGTGTGTCCCCGTGGATGGGAGATGTTTGGAAGCAGCTGGTATTACAGATCTACTGAAGAGAAAACCTGGGAGGAAAGTAGAGCAGAATGTCTGAAGACATCAGGAGCTGATCTGGTGGTCATTAACAATAACGAAGAAAAGGTTAGTTTATCTGTGTGTGTGTGTGTGTGTGTGTGTGTGTGTGTGTGTGTGTGTGTGTGTGTGTGTGTGTGTGTGTGTGTGTGTGTGTGTGTGTGTGTGTGTGTGTGCGCCTGTGTGTGCGTGTGTGTGCGTGTGTGTGTGTGTGTGTGTGTGTGTGTGTGTGTGTGTGTGTGTGTGTGTGTGTGTGTGTGTGTGTGTGTGTTTTCTTGCATGCCCAGGTGTCCCATGCATGTGATGTAATAGTGTTATTATAATGAAAACATGAATGTATTACAGAATTAATTATTCAATTCAATCATGAACAAATCAACAGGAATTCATCAGAGGTTTGAGCAGCGATGGATTATCATGGGTTGGTCTGAGACGGGTTCTGCAGGGAAACTGGGAGTGGCTGGATGGAAGACCAATGACATTGTGAGACATTTTAGTATTTTAATAATGTCAAAGTCACTGTATGGGAGTGACTGAGTGGATGTGGTTAAAATATGTTGTTTACTCTGCAGCACCTGGTTCAGTGGACCTCCTTTTGACGACCGGTACAGTTACTGTGCAGTACAAGGAAGAACTACTTATGGAGTAGGCACATGTTCACAAATACAATCTTGGATCTGTGAGAAGAGATGTGTCTCTTAACATCACTGATTAAACTGCAGCTTAGAGCAGTGTTTCCTCAACAATGCCAATGGGTCCTCATTTGTGGACCTATTTGTTAAAAAATGTTATGGGTTGTGACTCTTAAATATATATTTTTCTTCTTATATTATATACACTATATTTTGTAATTATTATTTCAAAATATTTTCAAAAATAAAATTAAACACAAATAAAAAAGAAACATTCAAAGAATGTCTAAAACATATTATAATCAACACGTCTATACATTAAAAAAATTAAAAGAATATATAAATAGCGAAAATAGCAGATCTAAAGAGCTTGTAGATCTGCTATTTTCACTATTTAATTTTGGAAATAGGTCTTATTTTTGTATGTCTGGATCCAGTAACAAAATTATCTTTTGGGTCACCGCTGTAAAAGTTTGGGAACCCTTAGCTAATTATAGTGTTCTGCTTTGTGAAGTTAAACAATGGTAATTAGTAGTGAAAATGAGAAAATCTATAAGTTATTGTATAGATGGACTGTTTGGAACACATGCATAAGAGAATGTTGTTCATTGACTCCAGTTCAGCAACACCACTGTGTCCTCCAAGCTCATCACCAAAGATCAGAGAGCCATGATTCAACATCACTCTGTGTAACTGAATCCTAGACTTTCTTTGATTCTATTTTGCAACCCTATTTGTTAGGTTATTTGCTATTTTGCTTTTATGTTGACTTTTTGACTTTGGTATTGTCTTCTTCTTTTTTTTATTGTTGTCACACAAGTACGAGGATACTTTAACCACTTAAATTGATATTTCACTTTAAAAAAGGTTTGGGGTCATTTTCTACTGCTTTTCTGAGCACCCCAGACACTCTGTAAGTTGCCTGTTTCAATATTTAACTATTTGATATTCATTTTATCAGACACACAAAAGTAATTAAAAAGGGGTTAGGGTCACCAGAACAAAGGACCATTGTTTTAAAAGAGTTTAACATGGTTAAAATAGAGTTTGAAGTTACAATGGGTTTGTATATGAAGGGGCAATGTCTCATACAATGAATAGATACCTAAATACTGACTAAGGCAACTTAAAATCTGTCCAGTGCGCATACAAAAACCTGTGTTGATGTTAAAATGACCCCTACATGTTTGAAAGTGAAATATTTAAACTTTACATTTAGTTAGATGGGGTCACTCAGATGTCTTTAGTGAAAATAACTAATCTTCAAGGAAAGCTCATAATGCATCCCATTGCAGATCAGCTATTTCTGTTGAATGTTCGGCCCAGAATAGGGCCACTAGGGTTCAAGACAGTTATGAATCCCTATGCTGATTTTGTTGTTTGTTTTCCAGTTTCATGTAAAATATTACAGCAGTAAAAACAGGGCAGCTGGCTGCATGAGCCTGATCGGCTCTCTTCAAACATTTTGTAGTTTTACTTTTGGTACTTTAAGTTCATACTTTTACTCAAGTAGGCCTATATGGAATTCCAGACTTTTACTTGTAACAGAGTATTTCTATATTGCAGTATTGCATTACAATGTAAGTAAGCTTACAAATGAAAGATTAATATGTAATAATAGTTTTGGAGTGGCAATTGTGCATGCTTAAGCTTGCACAATTGCACATCCATGGCTCTGATGGGGACAGCTAATTTTAACACACTATTAATTATATTAGCTGCAGTGTTGCTTACTAGCCTGCCATGTTTTATACTGCTATAGTTTTTAACTTGAACCATAAAACTAAACATTGTCATGCACTTACTCATTTCATTTCTTACAATGTTTCCATGGATGGAGAAAAGTATTCTATTACCTTAATAACTTGATGTATTGTTGTTATGCAAGCTTTTATGAACATGTAAACTGGGCAGTATTTAATTAAACTTTAATTGACAAATATGTTATTAAAGTCTATTATTTAACTATTCTGCTTACCTATGGAAAACTACTGTAAGTTCCTGATAATACCTAGTAAGTATTTAACCATCATCACAATGACTGGGGCACAGAATCATTAGATGCTCTACTTGCAAACACCATTGTTATGAACACAACAAAATAAAAACATTAAACTCTGTATAATCTGTTTCAAAACTATAATTTTATTATTATCTAATTACTAGAGGGTACATTGATTGATTGATTGATTGATTGATTGATTGATTGATTGAATAATTTATTAGAAGTTTACATAGGTACAAGGTCAACAAAAAGGATACGCCCAAGAGAGCACATGGCTTATTTAAATTTAGATCCTTTTTTAAACTCATATAACATATACAGCAGCCAGTTGGTGACATGAGGGAGGTGGAGAGAACTTTTCTGTCACTTTGCCTGCCCAGAATGTAACACATCAAGTTAACACTTAGTGATTCTGTGGTAAAAAGGCTATTGGTGTTTTTCTTTTTTTGCACATGCACATCACAAGTGTGTCCAAAACCACTTTTAGGGTAGACAGTATTAAAGTCAGACTAGAACAGTCAGCAGCTCAGTCTTTTCTGCAACTGTAAAAGACAATGTAGGAGTCGTAGGACAACACAGAAATTGGACAAAGTGAGTAACATTTTGAATTTCTTTCAGCAGTTTGCCAAAATGTAGTACATTACTTCATAAGAGTGTATTGCATAATATGTATTATATACATAATTAACATACTTGTGCTATTTAACTTGTTTTTGTTTTGTTCATCAGGATGTCTACAGACATTTCTGGCAGGAGAGTCAGATCAAAGAGGGTGAGGTACCATGGAGGAGTCAGGGAGGAGGTGAACATGGATGAAGGAGCAGACAGTATCAGGGACCAAGGCTCTGGATCACAGGAGGCTACAGGAGATCCAGGTACACAGTGACACACTTACAGTCTTTCTTTCACTTCTCACATCATTACTACAGCAGCTCATCAAATAATATGTATAATAGCAGACCCAATGGTTGCACAGCCACCATGTTGGACAAATTACAATTGAAAAAGTTATGAACATTAGCGTATTTGTCCACTCATTTCATTATGAAACATGTTTGAGTCAGTCACAATTGCATGTAGTGAACATGTATTCAACTACATTATTGGTAATTATTATTTTCTTCCTTTAGTTAATTATTTAGGCTAGTTATTGTACATCATAAATATGAACTTTTCAGCAGAAATAGTAGGTGAGTCCATTGCACAAAATCACTTTATATTAGGGCTGGGACGTTTACTGATTAATTTCGATTAATTAATTCAGAAAAATAATACGATTTTTAAAAAGTAACATTTTAATTGGGCTTATTTTTGCAGCATGGAACCTTTCTCACTGGACGGGTTTCAGGCGTTCCGATCATACAGGCGCATTAACCAACATACAAAACCCAGCGCACAGAATGGGAGAAAAAGCCTATCAGATGGTGACCGCTTTGCTCGGCCTTGTGGATGGAAAGTTTACATTTAAAAACTCACTCACTAATTCACTTGTATACCAAAATGTGTTTTAATTAAAGAAGAAAAAAAGCTTCTCAGGTCAAATATTTATATGCAATTAAACATGCAATTCATTTCGATTAATTCATTACAAAGCCTATTTATTTAGATTTTTTTAGCGGGTCCCAGCCCTACTTTATATTACTTTATATAATGTCTTCACTCTTTGTTTTTAATTAAACATTTGATGATATTAAAGTTGAAGTGTATTGTGCTCATATCCTCCAGGTGTCCAGAGAGAGCTCATCATCCACAGACACATCTTCATAGCGGCTGCAGTGTGTCTCTCACTGCTGTGTGTTCTAATGGTAGTGAGAACCACACACATGGCCATGGACTGTGAGTATCAGCTGGTCAAAGAAGGTCAAATTCATGCACTTACAACAACATTAAAAAGACACGTACCATTAAGTTATATGCGCGAGAACCTTGCTTTGCTAAATGTTAGATAGCGTGTATTAGCGCACTCAAAGCTCCTTTTCCATACAACTGCTTGATATCATCATGAACAGCAGCACTATAGCAACCCTACCCATATTGATAGTGTGTTGCCTAGCACTTTACTGTGCACTATAATTGAATCTAAATATAAATCTTATCAGGAACAATGAGTTTTCTTCTCAAAGCTCATTTTCCATAATGCTTGACCTCATCATGACAACATTGTTTATCATCACTTTTCTTTTTTGTGTCTTTTTTTCCCCCACAGTTAATTTGGGTAATGACGAGTTACAGACCAAATTCAACAACCTGATGCTGGAGAAAAACAACTTACAGAGAAACTACAACAACCTGACCCTGGAGAAAACCCAATTAGAACGTGAAGTAATCCAGCTGAAGAAAGCATGTGAGAAGTTACAAAACAGATCCTCTCATCATAAGATATCATTTTATAAGTAGTGTAGACATTGTGTAGAAATGTCCCACTATTATGTCACCAAATAAGACTATTAATGTAACTTATTTTCAGATTTTGCCTCATTGTCAAAATACATTTGGGGCAGTAGACCTAAAACCACATCATTCTGCTAACATTACTCCAGATATTTAAAGGGGAAGACCACCCATTTTCAATATTGAACTGTGTCATTAATATACCTTAGAGGAGTTGTGTGGAAATAGAAAAAAAGTCTCCCCCCCTTCTGTGTTGCCTAGAACTGGAGGATTGAGTTTGGGGTTTGTATTGTAAAGTACAACTTGATGACATCACACCGTTGTACTTTACAATACAAACCCCAAAATCATTCCTCCAGTTTTAGGCAACACAACAGGGGGGGAGGGGACTTTTTTTTTCTATTTCCACACAACTCCTCTAAGGTATATTAATGACATATTTCAATATTGAAAATGGGTGGTTTTCCCCTTTAAGTTTTATTTGACCGCAACAGTATCATTATTATAACTGCTATACGTGATTATTATTATTACCCTCATTATATATTTTAAATCTATACATTGGAAATCCATCAATAAAACTCCTGTTTGATGTTTAGTCATATCGTGTCCCAGTGGATGGCAGAAGTTTGGATGCAGCTGTTATATCAGATCTACTGAAAAGAAAACCTGGGAGGAAAGTAGAGCAGAATGTCTGAAGACTGGAGCAGATCTGGTGGTCATTAACAGTAACAAAGAACAGGTTAGTGTACGTGTGTGTGTGTGAGTGTGAGTGTGAGTGTGAGTGTGCGTGTGCGTGTGTGCGTGCGTGCGTGCGTGCGTGCGTGCGTGCGTGCGTGCGTGCGTGCGTGCGTGCGTGTGTGTGTGTGTGTGTGTGTGTGCTTTCTTGCATGCCCAGGTTTCCCATGCATGTGATGTTATTGCGTTATAATGAAAACCTGAATGTATTACAGAATAAATTATTCAATTAAATCATGAACAAATCAACAGGAATTCATCAGCAGTTTGAGCAGCGATGGATCATCATGGATTGTTTTGACAGGGGCTCGGGGAAACTGGGTGTGGCTGGATGGAAGACAACAGACATGGTGAGACATTTTAGTATTTTAATAATGTCAAAGTCAGTGTATGAGAGCGACTGAGTGGATGTGGTTAAAATATGTTGTTTACTCTGCAGGACCTGGTTCAGTGGATCTTTGGACGACCGGTACAGTTACTGTGCAGACTTCAGGACAGGGAGAGCTGGTTATGGAGCAGGCCCATGTTCACGAATACAATCCTGGATCTGTGAGAAGTGAGGTTTCTCCTAACATCACTGATTAAACTGAAGCTTAGAGCAGTGTTTCCCAAACAATGGGTCGGTCCTGAACCATTGTCAATGGGTCCTCATTTGTGGGTCACGCAACCTTTATGGCTCATGACTCTCTCTCTCTCTCTCTCTCTCTCTCTCTCTCTCTCTACTCTCTACATATGTATACTTTTGTTTCCTATGTTTTAATTATTATTTCAAAGGAGTTTCACAAATTAAAAAGAAACAAAATTAAAAAAATAAATTTTCAAAAATAATGTAAAAACATAATAATCGAAAAATAAATTTAAAATGTATTATAGTGTTCTGTTTTGTAAATTTAAACAGTAGAAATTAGTAGTGAGAATGAGAAAATCTACAACAATGTATTGTACAGATGTACAAACTGTTGTATATATCACATCAACACAAACCACCAACTATTATGGCTCAGGTGGTTATTCATTTTGCCTTAAGGACACAGTTTATGTTTATACCATCAAGGAACTGAGGAACAAATATGAGAATGTTGTTAATTGACTCTAGTTCTGCATTTAACACTACTGTGTCCTCCAAGCTCATCTCCAGGATTCAATATCACTCTGAGCACTGAATCCTGGACTTCTGACAGACACACCACAGGCCATAATCTACAGCTGGGTAGACACCATTAAATTACATTTTGCTTTCTTTTATTTTTGCAACATGCTATTTGTAATGTTTTTGCTGTTTTGCTTTATTTTGACTTTTTGACCTTCATATTATAGTTTTTATTGTTGTCACACCGACAAGGATACTTTAACCACGTAAGGGATATTTCACTTTCAAACAACATTGGGGTCATTTTAACATCTACTCTGGCTTTGGTGTTCACCCCAGACAGTTTTTTTAAGTTGCTTGTTTTAGTATTTAGATGGATATTCATTTTATCAGACACAGCCCTTCCTATACAAACCCATTGAAACTTCAGACTCCATTTTAGCCATGTTAGATTAATTGAAAATACCCATCATTGATTCTGCATGGTGACTGATATTGGCTTTCTAATGTGTGAGGGGGTGGTGTTTTTCAATTAGTCTACCTTTTAAATATTTTTTTTAAACAATATTTTCTGAAGATTAACGTAAATAATAAAGAAAAAAATACACAGGACCCTTTACAGCTTTGTATAGGAAGGGGGCATGTCTGATAAAATGAATATCAAATAAATACAGAATAAAGCAACTTACAGTGATTATTTAATAACTCAATGTATTGTTATACAAGCTTTTGATGAACTTGTATACTGGGCGGTGGAAGTATGTAATAAAACTTTAATTGAGAAAAGTAGCATTCAAGTCTATTTTATTTAACAATTCTATCGACCTATGGAAAACTACTTAAAGTACTTGATAATACCCAGTATTAACCAAGTAACCATAGTGACTGGGGCACAGAGTCATTATGCTCTACTTGTGAGTTATATTGATGACCCAATAATTGTAAACAATACCTCAATATAGATTGAGGACAGTTGGTCACCTCATGTCAATTGTTTCCTAATTCCTATTAAGTTAAAAATGTGCAGTTCTTGAATAATCTGTAAATGCTGTTATAGACTAAAAATGTGATTGATGTGATATCACAAGCCACGTCAACCCCCTATACCCCCTAAAATATGAAAATCAACGATTCTTCTGTCAGATACTTTTATGTGCTGTGGACTTAACTCAGAACGGAAGATGACTCAAGACGAGGAAGGTGTGAAGATGCTGTGTTGTACATGTCAAGTAATTTCCTGAACATTAGATACAGATAGGCCTATAAAAAAGTTAACAAACGTCCCTTTTTGCGTCCTCCGATCACTGTTGAAAGACACTGCTCTGCATACTCAATCACTCTTAACTGTAATCAAATGAAGAATATAGCTGTTTCCAGGTGTAGCTAATGGGGATCCTAAATAAACTCAAACTCAAACAGGAACACTAGTGTCCCAATTCTGGCCATGTCAGTGATAGGAGGACAAAAAAATGAGGAGTTGTGAGCCTGTAGATCTGCTATTTTTGCTATTTGATATAAACAAAAGTAGGCTATATTAACTGGTTAATGTGAACAGCATTGTTTTTTTTCTGAACCCCTTCTAACCCTGCATGCAAGTTTGCGTGTGTGTGTGTGATGTGCATGCTTGCAAGTGTCAATCATTCACAGTAATTTTAGAAGCATGCATTTCCATGAATTCTCACAAAGTCACTGTATGTGAGTGACTGACTGACTGAGTGACTTATGTTGTTTACTCAGCAGGTACTGCCAGTGGGAATCCTATAGCCTACAGGTACAAAATATAGATATGGGATTTATACCCGGAACAACGGGAACTGTGCAGACTCCCAGCATTAGACAGTGCATAATGCATTATGTTCATAAAAACGCCTGGATCCTGTGAGAAGTGATGTTTCTATTAACTTCAATGATTAAACCGCAACTTTACCGCAACTGTACCGTCATGAAACTGTACCTTTTCCTATGCAAACTTCTAATAAAGTCTTCAATCAAACTTAGAGTTCTGCTTTGTCAAGTCTAACAATAGTTATATATTAACTCATAAAAAAATAACGTGATAACGCAATCAAGTCAAATATTTATATGTGATTAAACATGTATTTAATTTAAATTAATTACAAAGCCTCTAATTAATTTGATTATTTTTAATTGAGTCCCAACCCTAATATTTACAAATTAACTCTGACATAGAGTGGCTATTCGTCTTGTAGGCCACTGTTTCCCAAACAATGCATCACGACCCATTTGTGGGCCATATGGACGCATTTTTATGGGTCCCATAATTTTTGGTACACAAATTTCATGAACTAAAAGAAATGATTTTTCTAAAACATTTTTTTTTAATAAATAAAAGAAGAATCTAAGAAATTCCATGAATTAGAAAACAAATGTCAAAGAAGTAGCGAAAATAGACGATCTACAAGCTCAAAATGTGGCGTGAAGCGACGCGTTGTGTGCTTGTAGATCTGCTGTTTTCACTGGTTCGGGTCCCAGGCGAACGTCTAATCTCTCTTTTGGGTCTTGAGCTAAAAAGTTTGGGAACCACTGCTCTGTAGGCTATGTGCTGTGGACTCAAATGGCCCCAAAATGAAAATGCGGAAAAGCGGTTCTGATGAGGAAGGTCTGGAGATGCTGTTGAAGCCTACATGTCATTTACTGATCATTAGGCAGATATAGAGACACGCTTCCTTTTTGCTTTCTGCAGTTACTGTTGAAAGTTAAGGTGCTCTGCAGGCCTAGAATTTCGTCATTTTAGGGGCAAGGCCAGTTGGCCTTTAGTGTTGTCAAATTTTTGAGGGCACAAAGGCCAAGTGCCAGGGCAAGAAGGCCATCAATTAAAACAGTGATTTTAAGTCCACGCCTCGACAGTCATAATTAATTTTGCTTAAAGATTAAGTACAAACAAAAACTGTTGACATTTTAGACTAGTTTTAGTCATCATGACAATTATTTTACCCCTTGATTTACCCCTTAATTGGACAAAGATTGCCATGTAATCATAATTATTTCACACAACATTTCCTCTCATCCTTTTGATGAAAAAAACTATTTTAGGAATACAGTACAACAAGAGAACACAGAACACCTGTCCTGGTTATATAACCAATGTCTATTCAACCAACTGATCTCAGTACATTACAGTAGTACATTACATACAGTACAGTACAGTACAGTAAGACAATACCAGCTAGTAGACAATGTCCAGTTCATCCAACTGAACCCACAACCCAGTAGCCACAGCCTAACATTACTAAACAACACCTGCAGAAGTTGCAGAACCACCAGTCCAGTAGCCTATAGGTAAATAAGCATGTACACCACACACACACACACACACACACACACACACACACACACACACACACACACACACGCGCGCACGTGCATACACGTGAGCGTCGCACGCAAACAAG
Source organism: Nannobrachium achirus (assembly GCF_963921795.1). NCBI lineage: Eukaryota > Metazoa > Chordata > Actinopteri > Myctophiformes > Myctophidae > Nannobrachium > Nannobrachium achirus. The sequence goes on along the minus strand of NC_137826.1, from coordinate 7,650,661 downwards.
GGGGCTAGTCGTTTGAGTTTGTGTTTGTTGTTGCTACACGCTAGGCTAACAGTAGACCAACATGGATTTAACATTTTTGTATGGATTCTTTTTTTTTGGCCTAATGCTAGAGTTCAGGTACGTGTACACAGCCGTTCACTCACATTCTCTCTGTCTCCACACATCTGCGCGGGGGGATTATTTCCATCACATCAGCTGGTTCCCTGTTCTAGCCTTATATATTCCTTTATTTTGTCGCGTGTTGGACGTATGGCTTGATAACGTTGGAACATGTTGCAAACATCCTCCATGCCTCTGTGACAGATAAACATCGTCGCTTAGTAGTTTTGTAACTTTTACTGCTGTGTCCATTCAACTCTCTCTCTCTCTCTCTCTCTCTCTCTCTCTCTCTCTCTGCGTGTGTGCGTGCGCTCTGCCACTGGAGATGGGATTTATGGCTCTTTGAAGTGAGCCGGATCTCTAGGATCCGTTCATTTCAAAGAGCCGTTCAAAAGACTGGCTCATTCTAGTCACTAGTTGTAGTTACTTTGTAGATTTTGATTATAATTATCACTTCAACCCTATATACATTTATTTCGGACATAATAGGTACATAGGCCTACCTGCCATTTGAAAATAGCCGATCTACAAGCTGTGAGCTTGTAGATCTGCTATTTTCTAATGTTTTTTCCCCCTACATTTTATTCATTGGAAAAATTGTGAAATGGGACATTTTGCATAATAAGTACTTTCTACTTTAACTACATTTTGATACCAATACTTTGATATTTTTACTCAAGTAGTCTACATTTTTTATTCCAAACTTCAACTTGTGGCAGAGTATTTCTACATTGTTGTACTTTTCCCACCACTGTTGTTCATTAAAGGAACGGCTCCCTATACTGCGATTGCGAACCGGATCCCATCGTTCATATCAAAGAGCCGTTCAAAAGACTCGATTCGTTCGCGAACGTCCCGCCTCTATCTGCCACTGCATGTCAGAAAGCAGCAGGTGTTTGACCGTAATGCGCATCGCAGGACATATTTCGTACTCTCTTTGTTCGTGAACTAAAATGAAGACAGATTTTAGCCCAGTCTTTATTTTGTAGTTAGGGTTACATTTTCGTCTCCTCTTTATTCCTCAATGAAATTGTGAACTGCTGTGGGCGCTGGGCACTGCATGGGACAGCAGGGGCACCACGGCCACTGTGGCCGTTTGAGCATGTCATTTTTCGAGGGGCACACGGCCAAAGAGAGGGGCAACGACGGCCATGGCCGTCGTGGCCGCCGTGAAATTCCTGCCCTGGTGCTCTGCACAGTCAGTACGCAGTGGAGTAGGTGTTTGTGGATTTCCTAGTGTGAATCGTTGTCAAGGTGATTTCTCTGTTTGTGGAAAAATACTTCATTGTACAAAAACAATGATTGTCTTTCTTGTAGCATCAAAAGACTTTCATTCAGAATTCCTTGCTGTATGAACTCATCCTCAGCCAGTTCAGTATCATTCCTTTTTTTTTTGAAAAAAAAAACAAAAAACAACAAGGCCTCTCAGTTGTTGCTCTGTGACCACACAGGAAATAAGCCTGGCTTTTTTGCATTTAATCTTTTTGATAATGATGTATAATGTATGCATTTATTAAATGTTTGTTTTTATCAATAAAGAGGTCAAAGTGTGCATGCTGTTTCTCATACTTCATTCCAGTTTTAGAGTGTTTTTATGTCTTATTACTTGACCTCTGCTCTGCAAAGTGCAGTGATTAAAGTGATGACACTTCATGCACGTTAAATAATTACATGGCAGTGTGTGTTTCATGTTGGTGATACTGATACTGTAGTTGCCGTCTTTATTATTATTATATGGGTGTTATTATTTGTATTTTTGTACTAGGCGAAAGGAGAGATCATGAATGTGCTTATTGTGAAGTGCTTTGTAAATTCTTTGTGTAGTCTTTTTTTTTTAAGACAGTACAGAAACATCTTTTCCACTGCTTGATACACTAAAGTCAGTTACTGTTAAGAACTATTGTCAATTGTCATAGTTACCTGGTCATTGAAACTATGTATTAACTCAGTCGTGCCATATTTAAAGTGGGATGACCTCTTATATTGCCGGTTCGCCAACAAAGGGTTAAAAAAAATAGTGTGCACGCTGGTGCACACATTCGTGCACAGATCATGCACTATGCATGTGCATGCTTTTCACAGCTTTCAAACAAAAAAATCCTCTTGGAAGTCCGTTCAGGCATTCAGGAGAAAGGAGCCCTTATGTTTTCTTCAAATGTAAACAAACATGGCTGCCATGTTTGAAAGATGGGGTTGGTATGGGGGTTAAACATGCAATTTCGCGATTGCGATCATGCCTAGTACACTGTTGGAGGTCCAAAAATATTTTTTTCAAAAAAAAAAAAAAAATTTTTTTTATTATAAAAAAAAAAAAAGACGTTCAGAAGACGTCTGGCAGGGAGGTCCATAGTGAAAAAGACGTTTTAAAGACGTTTTTATCATAGAAACATCTTTTTTGGCAGGGTATGAGTTAAAACTATCAGGGTACTATTCAAGTTTAAATAAATACACATTGTAGCCTATGTGTACTGTAAAAAATCACTCTTTTAACTGAGATCCATCCCATGTACACATACACAAACTAAAATTATAACTGAAGTATTTCTCTCCTCATTTAACGTGTGCAGCACTTGGTCAATGTCGGTATGTGTTCCATAAATAAAGTGGTATTTGATTTGATCAAAGCTTAATACAGTACAATGGCCATAAAGTAATATTATAAAATACTAATTATATAGTTTGATGCAAAACAAAAAGCACTGCTGTCTTTACTGCATGAATAGCAAACAGGAAGAGGGGAGCTGTGTGTTTAAAACTGTTTCCTGTTTCCTACGCCTAAACAAGTTGTTATTGACCACACAAACAGATGTCATTGTTTGTGATGTCAATCACTTCATACAGTGCTAGTTCTTATCTACAATTTCACATTACCGTTATTATAAACACAACAGAAGTTTACTTTTTTCCCCACCTCTTTTCAATTGGTTTCAATGAGAGCAACTTTACTACCATTTAATGGAGGGTATGTACCCGTCCCACCAGACTCCCATAAACTACCAGAACAGAAACCGAGTAACTATAACCACGTGACCAGTAAAGAGAGAAACAGAGTGAACTGAACTGAAAAATAAAACTATATTAAGGGAATAAATGGTGTTGTCTGGGGTGCAGAGAGCAAACTGGAAACAGCTCCTCTTTATCCACGAGTTTCCAACGCCCCATAGCGTATTGCGCAGACGTTGTACCGAGCTTCCGGCGCCACAGCCGAGTGTGATTTACAAGCTCACAATGGGCTGCATCTGCGACGCGATGTGAGCTTGTATGTCTGCTGTTAAACCGGAAGTGTGGTCCAAATAATCTCCAGTAAACTCCTGCGGAAACAGGTGGATAGACTAAGGCCATAATCAGTGCATGAGGGACAGCTGAGACAGGGAGGAGCAGCCAGGGCAAGCTGAGTGTCTGGCCAAGACCAGAGCAGCAGAGCCAAGAGCCAACCAGCAAGGCCGTATATAGTCTGTAGACACAGAAACAATAGTGAACATCTGAACAACCCTTTTTGAGCGGTGGTCACACCGTCTCCATAGCGTGGCCGTGTGTGTAGGTATATGTTTGTTTGTGGGTGGGTCTGTCTGTCTGTATGTAGCCTCAAGCCTGTGGTGTAGTACCTTTTATGACCACACATGTTAACTCATCTGGTGCCGATCCCGAACTAGTTCGGCTTTATTTCAATCCAATACAATCTTTTTTTTATTAATTCACTTACCCCGAGCTGCTTGTAGAGTCGTGGGTGGTCCTGGCTCGCTAGCCGCTAGCCAGTTAGCCATTCTACTCTGTCCGACGATATATTCCATTAAAAATGGTTTAAAATACATTTTTGAGCTCCCCAATGTTCACCCGATGTTCGGCGCCGCTTCCGATGAGTACACGAGTGTGCCGATCCCGAAGTAGTTCGGCTTTATTTAATTAAATGAATAAAATGATGAATGAGGCCTTCTGAAGCCTGGCTTGATTTTTGTAGCTACTAGCCAAAAGCTAACAACGTCCCGGCCGGCCGTAATTTGCGAACGCAATCGCCAATCTTCGCCTAATCCAATGAAAGACCGCATCTTTAAAGGCTTATATCTCTTTTTTGTGTTTTAGGAAAGCGGCGCGAGGTTTATTTACGGCGAAATCGCCCAAAAATGATCTTTTAGATGACAAAATGGGAATAGCCATTCTGTTAGCATCTTCATCCGGGACATTCCCATGCCGTGCATCAACGTGAGCACGTCAGGTCCTGGAAGCTGAAGTCCTGGAAGCTAAAGCATCGCCTATGAGAGATGCGCTGGCATTCTTTGGCCCCTAGAGGGCGCTGGCACGCAAAGAGTTAAGGGAGGGGCGCTGTTTTCAGGCCAGGCCAGGCCAGGCACACACACACACGCGCACACACACACACACACACACACACACACAGGGGGGGGGGGGTAAACCACCGCTCAGTTCACACGGGTGTGATTTTTAAATAGGCTAATGTTGGTGAAAATAGATAAACAAATGATGAGTTGAAAGCTTATATATCTGCTATTGTGCTATTTAATATAAAGAAAGTATTAGCTAAGTAAATATGAAATTCAAGATTTCTTTTTCGTCACATTATTTTATGTGCTACAGACTTAAATAGCTCAAAATGAAAAGGACTCAAGATGAGGAAGGTCTGAAGATGCTCTGTTGTACTGTACATGTAATGATCAAGTCATCTCTAGTGTACCTAAAGTCACATGCCTGTAAGGCTATGACCAATCTCTAACCAGGTTTGAGTGATGAAGGTCATCTGTTCAATATGGTTGCTGATGTCGTGTTGATGGGAGACAGACAGACAGACAGACAGACAGACAGACAGACAGACAGAGAGACCTACAGACAGACAGACAGACAGACAGACAGACAGACAGACAGACAGAATAGATGTTCAGTAACAGTTCAGTTACGGTTCAGTTGATTTTTATCATGTGTTTGGTCAGGTGCATCAAATCACCCCTATTCTTCTTCTATTCAGTATAGTGGTGAAAATGTGACCTTTAGTTTTAAAAGATGAATAATTCCTTCCTGTGGGAAGGATGAGTGTCCAAAATGAAGCTTTGTTATACAATAAGGAAGGATTTTGGCCACACAGTCAGCTATGTGCTGTGTGCTGTGGACCCAGAGCTTCTGATGAGGAAGGTTCTGAAGATGCTGTGTCATACATTTCATATAATTTGCAGACCATTAGACAGATACTGTAACAGATAAAGCTATCTTTTTGTATTCTGCAGTCACTGTTGAAAGTCACTCTGCTCTGTGGTATGTGGTCAATGTGAGATCACACATTTCCTGTGAACAGCAAATTGTTCTGAACCATCCCCTTGCTGCTATAACTGTTTGCATATTCTGTTTCATGAGTAGTTGTTGTGGTTTTCCGTCTTTACTTCCTTATCACTTCATTGTTGTGTCTACCAGCCACAGACACACAGTACAAACCTGATAAACTAACTTGTAATATATTTTGATATAGCTCATAAAGAAGGTAGATTCATATCCTGTATCATATTTACTATTTGTAGTCAATAGTTACTTTTCAAGCCTCTCCTTCTTGTAAGATGTCTTCTGATATTTATGCCATGCCAGACACGACAGAGAAGGTGAGACACAGGAATGAAGAAAGAGGACAGAGAGGGGATGCTGAGGGCAGTGGGCATTTGGGGGAGAGGGGAGATAAAGAGGAGAGAGTGGAGGACATCTACCAGAATGTGGACGATTTCAGAGGCCTGGACATGGAGGAAGACTGTACAAAAAACGTGAGACATAGGGATGGAGAAAGAGGACAGAGAGGTGACACTGGAGACAGTGGACACCTGGAAGAGAGAGGAGAGTGGGAGGAGAGAGTGGTGGACATCTACCAGAGTGTAGACGATATCAGAAGCCATGATGTCGTCCCTGGACCACAGGATGTCATGATGGAGAACACAGTAGGAAGACAGGGTAAGTTTGACTAAGTTGTGAATCATTGTACAGTTAATTTCTCTGCTTCAAAGTGGATTATTTATGTATTTATTATTATACAAAAACTATTGTTCAGATTAATCCAGATATTCTTGCAGGACAAAACTTAACAATATATCCAATATATCCAGTGGTGGCCCAATTCTGACGGCTCAATAGTCCAAAAAAATGTTGGTTAGTGTTTGGCTTAGTAATGCATGCCAATGGCACTTTAGGCAGGAACATTCACGTCAAGAATATAACAATTAATAACATAATGAACAGATAGACTCGGCAAGATATTGGCAAGGATATTTAACCATTTATTGCATAAATGGAATACAGTTAAACTTGGCGTTTGAAGGGCTCCGCGATCGGAGATGCTCCCTGAATTTTGTGCATGCATTTCTGAGCATGCTAAGCAAAATCAGGGAACGCAGCAATACCCCCCATAGGGATAGAATAGCAAATAGCAATAACCGTGACATGTAACATAGTCAAATCACAGTATTGAGCTTAACAACATTGACATGAACTTAGACAAAATCACAGTATGAGCTTAACAACATGACATGAAACTTAGACAAGATCACAGTACTTGCTTAACCACATTGACATGTAACTTAATCAGACAATCACAAGTATTTGAGCTTAGCCAGAGTGATCATGCAAAGGTGGAGGCTGGGGTGGAGGAGGAAGCAAGCAGCAAATGATTCCGAAGCTTCGGAACCAAGCATTGGTAGGGAAAGCAAGCTCTATTTAAAGGAGCCTTCCCTACTGATTGAGAGCTCTGATTGGAGTATGGCAGTCATGTGACATAATGACCAGCAGATATGTTAATGAGGTATGAGAACAGAGCTGACTGACAACTGACACTCAGACTGGCGGCGACTTGACTCCCATGCCCTGCATAAACTTACGCTATGCTTTATTTTAGGCAGGAACATTCACGTCAAGAATATAACAATTAATAACATAATGAACAGATAGACTCGGCAAGATATTGGCAAGGATATTTAACCATTTATTGCATAAATGGAATACAGTTAAACTTGGCGTTTGAAGGGCTCCGCGATCGGAGATGCTCCCTGAATTTTGTGCATGCATTTCTGAGCATGCTAAGCAAAATCAGGGAACGCAGCAATACCCCCCAAAACTAATGAGCTTGCTCTCTGTCTTGGCAGGGCTCGGCCAACCAGAGAGCGCTTTAAAACCCCCCAAAACACGGAACCCAACGCCACATAAAACCTGTGTCAGTCAGACTCTGGTTATGTGTAGCAGCAGAGCGCCACTGCAGACTTCTACATGATTAAAAGTAAAAGACTGCAGAGTCTTGAACCATGAGAAGCCATCCTAAGCTTAGCAGTAACTATGTGTAGCAGCAGCTAGCTGCGATCTCTGCGTTGACAAATTTATTTTATGCTAAAAGATACATGCTGCATCTTAAAAGAGAGACCATTCTATGATTAGTGAAATGAAATAGCTAAGAGAGGCAGCGAAGCGACGCTGCCGACCTTTGAAATAATTATTCCGTTAAGAAGCAGTTCTTAAATTAAGAAAAGGCCATCCTACCATTAGTGTATAAAGTGGGTCAGCTACGCTTGCTGTGCTGTGTGTGCGAGCGGTTCCAACGCAGAACCAAATTGTATTAAGCAGTTGGTCTTAAGCCATCCTACACTGCGAAGAAGAGTGAATTCAGCTACGCTTGCCGAGTTGTGCCCCATCCCTTAAAGGGGGAGCGAGCTGTTTGAGGTTACCCACCATGCTAGGTAGACATGACCCTGCAATTGGAAGTTGATATTAACAGCTGTGATAACCGTGCCAACCACCTTTGAGCAATTAATTAGCCGACCGTCTCCTCACTTAATGCCGCTCATGCTTTTGAGCAACAAGAATGACCTCCTTCCTGGCGAGTAACATTCATAGCTGCTGAGGATCAGTGCCATAACTTCCGAGTTGGAGCCAGCCCGGTTGTATGCATAGAGAGATGTACAGGTGTGGAGCCATCCCCGATGCTGCAGGAAGCATCTCTGGTAGCCATCCTTCCAAGGTCCGATACAGCTTGCCTCGCCAGAGGACGCCAGGCAGATACCATGACATAGAGGATAGAAAGAAGTATTAGTTTGAGAACGTAGTCTGGATTGCCTTGATGCACCACCCGGCTGAATATTAATGAACTCATACAAGCATAAGGTGCTGCTGAAATATACTTAGAATCATCTTGAGACTTGTTGCAACGATCATCATCATTATAATTATTATTATCATCCACAACCACGCAATCTATATAATACATCTGACTTATCAGCCATATAATTATGCCTTTAGATGAAGATGCAGTTTGATTAACGAATGACCTGCCTTTCATGGCTTCGGGAGGAGGTCCAGGTGAGTATCCTCGATCCAGAATCCTCGATCATCGCGACACATCGATGTCGCTCATGAAACAGGCAGGCAGCCACTCCCCTGTCTGCTGAATCTGTAGCGTGCAAGCAGGCGGGCAGGCGTGCAGCAGGTGGGCAGGCAGGCAGGAGTACAGGCAGGCAGGCTCATGGTTGCAGCAGAAGTAGCGTTAGCTGAAGCTGTAGTAGCAATGCCCTCTGCAGTGCCAACCGACTCCTGACTGGCCTCATGGCATTATACAGTAGTGGACGAAACTATAAAGATAAACATGTTAGCAGAAAACACACAGAAGCTGCAGCACAACGCTGCAATGACATGCTGTAGCAGCAGCCATGCAGCAGCTCCAGCACGAAGCTGAAAAGATAAACATGATGTTCGCAGCAGACATGTAGCAGCCTCAGCAAGAAGCTATATAGAAAAACACGATTTAGCGGAACATGAAGCAGCTTTAGCATGAAGCTGCAATGATAAAACCTGATGCCGTAGCAGTGGGCATGCCACAGCTCCGGCATGGAGCTGTAATGATAAACATGATGTTAGCATTAACTAGCAGTAGCATTAGCTGTAATTATTAGCAGTTATGCTAGCAGCAGCAGCAGGTTGAGTGGAGCTAGCAATAGCTGAAATTCTAGGACACATGATAGTATCTGACTGAAGCAGCAGCAACAAGAGCCATTAGCACGATTATGTGATCATTGTAGCATAGCAGCACAACTGATAAAGAAAGAAGCCTGGAAATGAAACATGATGTTAGCAACAGACATGTAGCAGCTTTAGCATGAGCATAAGTTGAGCATACAGCAAAATGGCAGAAGCCTGGAAATGAAACATGATGTTAGCAATAGACATGTAGCAGCTTTAGCATGAGCATAAGTTGAGCATACAGCAAAATGGCAGAAGCCTGGAAATGAAACATGATGTTAGCAACAGACATGTAGCAGCTTTAGCATGAGCATAAGTTGAGCATACAGCAAAATGGCAGAAGCCTGGAAATGAAACATGATGTTAGCAACAAACATGTAGCAGCTTTAGCATGAGCATAAGTTGAGCATACAGCAAAATGGCAGAAGCCTGGAAATTAAACATGATGTTAGCAACAGACATGTAGCAGCTTTAGCATGAGCATAAGTTGAGCATACAGCAAAATGGCAGAATCGAAGCAGCAGCCAGCCTATGCAGTAAATATATATATATATATATATATATATATATATATATATATATATATATTTTTTTTTTTTTCTTTTTTTTTTCTTTTTTTCTCACCGTGTGCAAAATTACAGAACAAGTGTTTAACGCTGTTCCGAACAACGTTCAGCATGTACTGGCTGTGCATAGATACAATAATCAACTCAAGTTTATCCATTTCACATGGCCACTTCAGTGTTACCATGCTAGCGTTTGTAGCATAAGACAATGGCACCCCTGAGTGTTACTAGCATTAGCCGCTAACATAAGCATTTAGCAGTGAACAAGCTTTTCACATGGCCATTCCAGTGTTCCCATGATAGCGTTGTAGCATGAGCCCATGACAACCCCCGAGTTACTAACATTAGCCTCTAACATTAGCATTTAGCAGTGAACAAGCCACTCCCCATGCTGGAATGTATCCTCTTACTCCATACAACTCAAAGGTTCCAAATGCGCTAACATTAGCATTTAGCAGTGAACAAGCCTCTCCCCATGCTGGAATGTATCCTCTTACTCTATACAACTCAAAGGTTCCAAATGCGCTAACATTAGCATTTAGCAGTGAACAAGCCTCTCACCATGCTGGAATATCCCTCTCACTCAAACCTCTCTCTCAAGGTTCCTGAGTAAATAGGGAGAGCTTCCTAGGATCTCCTTTTAGTAGAACTGTACCATCATGCAACTGTACTTTTCCCATGCAACCTTCTAACAAGTCTTCAACTCTCCCCACACTACACACACAGTAGCTGCTTGACCTCATGTGGCTCAAAAAGGGAATTAACCCACTCTGCACACAGACTAGGCTGATTCTAACAGGAAGCATGTTGGAAGGATGTTGAAAGCAAGCCAAATAAGCAACTTTACTTCAGAACAAGCCCGAACAAAACAACCCACAACTAGAAGTTATGGGGAAACAAGACCGAGTTGCTTATAATGGGCAGACCTGGCAACACTGCTAGACTGAGAACAGTGTGAATGTGTATGGTAGCAGTACATAGACTACACTACCCATGATGCATTGCCCATTTAACAACCTCCCTTATCAACTTTCCACCATTCCACCACATAGGACATTAACTATGGTGTTTATAAAGCCAAATAATCACCTGTGCAAGAACCTTCATTTCCATACTTAAGCAAGTGTGAGAGTGAGCGTGTTTGATCCTCGCTTGAATGCCGCAATCTCACCTACTTTACTCCAAGTAGTGGCAGTTAGTTGAATATGGACTAATTCAACTGTAGCACATGACAATCTCTCTCATGGTAACAAGTTCTTACACCCATGAAAGGCATATGTTAACCATTAACATTTAAACCCCCTCCATAAAACTTCTAACATCTTGAAATGCTGTACCACTGAATTATCTAAGCATCAATATTTGATTCAAGTCTCAAGACTCTTACCGAATACTAGCTGAACCACTCCTCAAGGACAGGTCCCCAACACACACTCGGACTCAGCTTCTGCATGGCCAAACAGGCCCAGACGCAGCCACCTCCCCTTATGCTCTGCCCTTAAGGGGCAGTGCTACTCCTGTAAACACTTGACATGATTCCTGAATGAGCAAAGCATTAATCTTAATACACAAATATACTCAGTAGTTCCAACCTGCCTGCAGAGTAAAAGTAGCATTAGTATATGATTAGCAGCAATGTTGGGAAAAGAGGCATATATTAGAAGTGAGCAATAGCATCAGAATATCATCCATGCATGATATCAATAATAGCATAGGCTACACCTGTTTAAGCAGGATGGGAATCCCTGCATGGAGCCATGCATCTGAAGGGAGTATGGCCACACCGGCCAACATGTTGGATTAGCTGCCGAACTAGCTGCCGAACTAGCTGGTGTTTGCAGAGTGTAGCCCTGCGATTAAAGATTTAAGAAACCCAGTGTGGCATCTGCTGGAGACAAACAGCACTGGAAGCTGGGCAGGAACAACAGTTCACATACTGTTCTAGGCAGCACAAATCACAGCCAATGCCATCATGGTTCGGGGTGCACTGTAGAGCAAAGCATGCTGTTAGCTTATGTTGCTACAAACAATTTGAAGCTTCCACTACTACCACTGTTAGCATATGCTATACTGTTGAAATGTTTTCTCTTCTGAGAAGCAAGCATGCTAGTAATACATTTTAGATGAGACCTTGTTCAAGTTATGAGTAGTAGTAAACACGTAAATGAGAACTAATGAAGTAGTGCATCATGATAGCTGTAGTTAACATTAGGCATAATACTGTTAGCAGTAGCATAGTGATAGCAACAGATATAAAAGCAGGCTAGCATTGCTATTGAAGCAGCACGGCAGTAAGCAGTATCTAAAGCAGAACCATATGGTATCACCAAGCTTTCGAGCAGAACCAGAGAGTTAGAGCAGCCGCAGCAGCAAGCAGCAAATGATTCCGAAGCTTCGGAACCAAGCATTGGTAGGGAAAGCAAGCTCTATTTAAAGGAGCCTTCCCTACTGATTGAGAGCTCTGATTGGAGTATGGCAGTCATGTGACATAATGACCAGCAGATATGTTAATGAGGTATGAGAACAGAGCTGACTGACAACTGACACTCAGACTGGCGGCGACTTGACTCCCATGCCCTGCATAAACTTACGCTATGCTTTATTTCAGAACAATTGGCTACAGGTCTATATGGCGCGACATTCTTTTGCTGTGTAACAATATTATTTTAGAGAGAATGTTGGTCAGCTCAAAGCATGCTGGTCCGGTTTGGTGTTGCTAGTGGGGCTTTTTTTAGGGCCCTAACTTGCCTTACTTGCCTTGCCTTATGTCCTAAACTTATTGTTCTTTTTTACTATTTTGAAAAACATTTTAAAATAGTGAAAACGGCTGATCTACACGTTGTGAGCTTGTAGATCGGTTATTCGACTATTTAAAAAAAAAAGAATTTCAAAATAGTAAAACATGCCTATGAAGGTTTTGGCATAAGGGGTAAGGCAAAAGAGACAAAAGAGGGCCTCAGTCTTGTTTTTCTCTCAGTCGCATGTACTGTACTTTACTTTTCAGGACAACGCTCTAAAACAGCGAGAAGGACTTTCATAGTGGTTGCTGTATGTATGAGTCATTTAGTGCTGGGTGTCATCATAGGCCATGCAGTGCACTGTGAGTACTCCATGTCACAACACAACACTACCACATCACCCACTCAGGGATTTTGTTGTCTGATTAGCCCTAGTAAGTGCAACAGTATTGTGTGTACAATATTATTGCTTAATGCTTGGATATGCGGAATGCACATAAAAAAGAATAACACCAATTAGTTTTCTCTTCTCAAAGCACATTTTCCCCACACAGATGCTTCACAATGAACAGTAGCAACTAGAACCCTACCATGCTTCTGGTGTGCATATAGAGTGTTAGTGTGTGTATTCCCTTGTACTTTATTATACATGTTGAGACTTGTTGACAAACACATCTTTGAGTTTTCTTCTCAAAGCTAATTTCTCACATAGTTGTAATGTCATGAACAGTAGCAACAAGATTGTATATTATCACTCCCCCCCCTTTTTTGTAAACAGCTAATTCATACAATGACGAGTTACAGACCAACTACAGCAACTTACAGACACTCTACAACAACCTGACCCTGGATAGAAACAACTTACAGAACAACTACAGCAACTTACAGAAAATCTACAACAACCTGACCCTGGATAGAAACAACTTACAGAACAACTACAGCAAATTAGAGACAATCTACAACAACCTGACCCTGGATAGAAACAACTTACAGAACAACTTCAATGAGCTAGACCAGGCAAAAAAACTATTAGAACGTGAAGTAAAACAGCTGAAGAGAGAGAAAGCAGGTGAGAAGTTGTTAGTTTCAAAAAGGTTTGCACCTTTTTGTAACTAATTTTGAAAATTATTATTTTAATTATTGTCAGTGAGGTACTTTTAAAATGTGAGTAAAACCTCATCCTTGCCCTCATCATAATTGCAGTTAATTAATCAGTAAAACTTCTGTTTGATGTTTAGACAAGGTGTGTACCAGTGGATGGAAGCAGTTTGGATGCAGCTGTTATTACAAATCTACTGAAAGGAAAACCTGGGAGGAAAGTAGAGCAGAATGTCTGAAGACACAAGGAGCAAATCTGGTGGTCATTAACAGTAACGAAGAAGAGGTTAGTTTATCTGTGTGTTTGTACGGTACGTAGTTGTGTGTATGTATTTGTTATTATAATGAAAACCTGAATGTATTAGATAAAATAAAATAAAAAAAATAAAAAAATAAAATGATATATAAATATATAAATATATATTCAATTAAATCATGAACAAATCAACAGAAATTCATCCAAGGATTGGCTGTGTCTGGAACATCATGGATTGGGCTGAAATTTACTGAGGGACAATGGAGGTGGTTGGACTGGACACAAGTGACATGGTGGTGAGACATTTTAGAATAATTTACATTTTAAATCTATCAAAGTCAGTGTATTTGAGCAACAGAATGGAAGTTGAAATATATTGTTTACTCTGCAGGAACTGGAGTGGTGTGAACAATGGAGACTGTGCAGCATATCAGCACAGGCCAGGATGGTTTATTAGAGCATCATGTTCAGATGAAGAATTCTGGATCTGTGAGAAGTGATGTTTCTCTTAAAGGTTGACTTCTCCCAAGAAGATGTCTTTATAGCATGCTAACTGTCCAGAAATAGAAAGCCCTCAGTTTCTATTAGCTTGGTTTCCCAGTCGATGATGTCTCTGGTAGCCTGGTTTCTGAACTGCCACAGAGACACTCTTTTTTTCTTTAATGAGCATTAGTGAGGACCAACTATGAACATAGGTTGGTTGAAAATGGGTGAAATCGGGAGGGGGGGGGTTCTAGTGTTTAGACTGATTTACCTATGATCCTCGATTACTATTATGCATTTGATGACCTATTACCTTGTGTTTTCCTTGCTTACTGTAAGTCGCTCTGGATTTAAACCATCAAGGAACTGATGGTGCTACTGTACATTATGCAATATTGAATTATGTTGTTCTTTGACAGCAGTGCAGCATTTAACTCCAAATTCATCCCCAAGGATCAGAGAGCCAGTACAGGATTTAACATCACTCTGTGCAACTGAATCCTGGACCTCTGACAGACACAACACAGCCAGGTCACAATCTACAGCTGGGTAGTTGCATGCAATCACATTTAATTACCCATTTCTTATCCCCTAACGCCCAATTTTGGGGCAGAATGGCCTGAAAAGTTTGAGAACCCTAGCTCTAGTATTCCTCTTAAGGAAAGCTCATAAAGTGTCCCATTGCAATGCGCTGTGAGCTTGTAGATCAGCTATTTCTGCTGAATGTTTGCAGCAGAATTTGTTGTTTGCTTTCCAGTTTCAGGATAAAGATTCCAGCACGGTAAAAACAAGGCAGGCTGCATGACTTATAGTGCACTGCAATGTAATTAAGTTAGCTAATCAAATCACTAAAGTAGTGTTAGATTTTGGTGAGCCAATGTGCAAGCATACTTGCACAATTGCACATCCATGGCTCTAGGCACACCTAAATATAGCACACTGTTGATTCCATTAGCTGCAGTTTTGCTTAGCCTGCAATGTTGTGTTGTAGTTTTTAACCTGAACCATAAAACTACAAAATCTGCTTTGTGTCTTATATACCCCTTACCACTTTTATTGCCACAGATGCTTTTTGAACTTGTAAACTGGGCAGTGGACTTATTTAATAAAACTTTAAAAGACAAAAGTATTATTCAAGTCTATTATTTAACAATATACTGACCTATAGTATGGAAAACAACTGTAAGTACCTGATAATACTCTTACTTAGACGCTCTACTTGTGAGTTACATTGGTGACTCAATTGTAAACAATACCCAGTTTGGATGGAGGACAGTTGGGTGACCTCATGTCGTATCATAATGTTCTATATCTAACATACTTTTGTCTCATTAAGAAATCTCTAAATGCTGTTAGATTAAAATGTGATTGCTGTCATATCACAAGCCACGTCAACCTGTGTTTTAGTGTGATTCATTTATCATATGATTCACTATAGTTTGTGCTTCATGTGTCACACCTATTGTTCTTCTATTGATAGAGGTGAATGTGTGACCTTCATTCAACTTCAACGTTATTGTCACATCATCATGTGTAAAGAAAAGTGTGTGAAATTATTGGCTGTACCCTCCCATCATTTTCTCCCTTTTAGTTTTCAAGAAAGGGGAAAAGAATAGAAAATCAAACCTCGGTTCGAAGTGGAGCGGTGAATCTGAGCAGCTATACCCTGTGTGTGTTGCTAAATGCCTAAACTGTAAACTGTAAACTGTGCCTGTGAGTGAGTGGTGAGTGTGCCTGGCCTGCACAAAACAGCGCCCCTCCTTTAACTAGTGTGTTGTGTGTGGCCACTCAAGGTATTGCCAGGCTACGGACACGGCCAGCCACCCAGCCACCCAGCCACCCACCCACCCAGGGACATACCCACGGACATACCTGTCTATTGGGAGCGCTTTCACCGCTCCAAAAATAAACTATTAGACATATCAAATACAGTATACTTATTTACAGAGTAAACTAATTCATATAGTTAAAGTGTATGATTTAAAAAAGAAGAATGGAATGGTATGAGACGGTTCAAATATCAGAATATATTATAGTAATATATATAATGTGCACATACAAATCATCAAAGAAAGATTGAGCATTAACACCTGAGAGAATGAATCCTCTTCTAGACTAAAGAAAACAAGTAAAACCCAAAATATGAAAATCAAGAATGTTTCTGTCAGATACTTTTAAGTGCTACAGACTTAAATAAACTGGGACTTTAAGTGATTATATTCGATTAATTTACAGAAAAATAAGGTGTTAACGTGATCAGGTCAGATATTTACAGTATATGCGATTAAACATGCGATTAATTTCAATTGATTATAAAGCCTCTAATTAATTACATACTTTATAAGTCCCAGACCTAATATTTATACAAATTAACTCTGACTTAGCATGGCTATTCGTCTTGGATGCTATACGCTGTGAACTCAAATGGCCTCAAAATGAAAATGCTACAAGCGGTTCTGATGAGGAAGGTCTGAAGATGCTACTGCACATGTTGAAGCCTACATGATGTCATTTACTGATCAGTAGGCAGATATAGACACACTTCCTTCTTGCTTTCTGCAGTTACTGTTGAAAGTTATTGTGCTCTGCACAGTCAGTGTATACACAATGGCAGTAGGTGTTTGTGGATTTCCTACTTGTGAATCGTTGTCAAGGTGATTTCTCTGTTTGTGGAAAAATACTTCATTGTACAAAAACAAGGATTGTCTTTCTTGTAGCAGCAAAAGACTATTTGATACAGAATTCCTTGCTGTATAAACTCATCCTGGCCAGTTCAGTATCATTCCTTTTTAATTTGTAAAACGTACAGTTTTCTCAGTCAATGCACATATACTTTCTGTTGCAGGACATAACTCTAAAACAACGAGGCCTCTCAGTTGTTGCTCTATGACCACAAAGGAAATAAGCCACTGGCTTTTTTGCATTTCATCCTTTTGATAATGGTGTGACCATGTATGCATTTTTTTTGTATCAATAAAGAGGTCAAAGTGTGGATGCTGTTTCTAATACTTTAGTCCAGTTTTAGAGTATTGTTTTATGTCTTATTACTTGACCTCTGCAAAGTGCAGTGATGAAAGTGATGACACTTCATGTAAGAATAACATGGCAGTGTGTGCTTAATGTTGGTGATACTGACATTTGCAGTTTTTATTATTATATGGGTGTTATTTGTATTTTTGTAATATGCGAAAGGAGAGATCATGATTGTGCTTATTGGGAAGTGCTTTATACATTTTTTTATAATTTTTTTAAGCCAGTGCTTACAGATAGAAACATGTTTTCCACTGCTTGCTACACCAAGTCAGTGGTGGTTACTGTGATTCCTTAAGAACTACATTGAACATTATGTAAATTAAAAATGTACATAATTTAAATTATGTATTAAATCTTTGCCAATGCACTATTCAAGTTTACATAAAAAAATAGCCTACGCCTACTGTACACGATCACTCTTAACTGAGATCCATTCCATGTGCAGATCAATGAGGAGAGAGTACAGTATACACATTTGAACTAAAATGATAACTGAAGTACTTCTCTCCTAATTTAACTTGTGCAGCACTTGGTCGGACAATTTGTCTGTCCTGAGGAAGGTCCAAATGACCGAAAGGTCGAAATAAAGCTACTTGATCTTGAAAGTGTGCAGGCCTCTTCTTTGATTGAGGAATGAGGATGATCGTTTTTTGAATAGTTTTCAATGCAAAAAGCACTGCTGTCTTTGCTGCATGAAGCATAATAGCAAACAGGAAGAGATGAGCTGTGTTTCAAACAGTTTCCTGTTTCCTACGCCTAAACGAGGTGTTATTGACCACACAAACAGATGGCATTGTTTGTGATTTCAACCACTTCATACAGAGCTAGTTATTATCTACAATTTCACATTACTATTAGTTTGAACACAACAAAAGTTTACTTTATTTTCTCCTCTTTTCAATCGGTTTCAATAAGTACTTGGTAGCTAATACGTTACTAACATTTATTGGAAGGTAATTGCTAAGGCTCTTGTCGAGGGAGGTAGAGAGAGCGTTTCAGTGACTTTGCCCTCCCAGAATATAACACCTCAAGTTTACACATAAGCTACATTCTGTGGTAAAGGGTCTATTCGTTGAGCAGCACGGTGTGTTTTTGTGAACATGCACATGCATGCATGTTTACTAGTGTGCCCCAAACCATTTGCTGCTGCGTGTTATGACCATTAAAACCGGTTCTAACACCAATGGCAATAATATAATGTTGGAGCAGAGTCAGGTCTCACTATAACTAAAATCCTAACAACCAAAAAAATATAGGCTGGCCAAAATCAAAAGTGGGGAAGTCTGGTGTGCCAAGTATAGTTAGACGACGTTTCGGCCATCAGCTGGCCTTCATCACCTGATGAAGGCCAGCTGATGGCCGAAACGTCGTCTAACTTTATGTTTTAAATAAACACTGTGGAGCATTGAGCTGTGTGCGGACCTCCATTCTTTAATCTCATGTCAACCTGAGCCCAGCACCAGCACTTGGAAAGGATGTGCGCATCATCTTGTTCTTTTAACTTGTGCCAAGTATAGTCCCACCATACTCCCATAAACTACCAGAACAGAAGTTGAGTAACTAAACTAACCAGTAAAGAGAGTAAAAAAGAAAAACGCAAAAACTGTACCACCAGACTCATAACTGAACTGAAAAAGAAAACGAACTATTAGGGAATAAATGACTGGTGTTGGGTGCTGGAGAGAGCAAACTGGGAACAAAAAGCTCCTCTTTATGGACTGAGGCCATAATCAGTGCATGAAGGACAGCTGAGACAGGGAGGGGCAACCAGGGCAAGGTGAGTGTCTGGCCAAGACCAGAGCAGCAGAGCCAAGAGCCATCCAGCAAGGCAGTGTAGTCTGTAGACACAGAAACATTAGTGAACAATCCTTTTTTAAATGGGCGAACTTTGGTGAAAATGTATAAATAAATGATGAGTTGAAAGCTTATCAGCTATTTTGTTATTTAACACAAAAAAAGTATATAGGCTAAATATGAACTTCAAAGTATCTGCCTTTTCGGCAGATATACTTTTATGAGCTATGAGTCTAATTTGGAGACAAACAGACCCCTATTGTTCTTCTATTCAGTAGTATTTAGAGGTGAAAATGTGACCTTTAAAGGAGTAGTTCACCCCCAACATGACTTTTTTTCTATTGATTACTCATGCCATGGAGAGTAGAGTTCAATAATATTTTTTGGTTTTTGTCACATTCCTAAGACAGAAATGTGATAACAATAAATTTTCCCCCATTGATTCCGGATGGTGACCCGTTTCGAAACGGGACACCATCCGGAATCAATGGGGGAAAATTTACTTGAATCAAATTTTTGTCTTAGGAATGTGACAAAAACCAAAAAATATTATTGAACTATAGTCTCCATGGCATGAGTAATCAATAGAAAAAAAGTCATTTTGGGGGTGAACTACTCCTTTAATTATAAAAGATGAATAATTCCCAACTGTGGGAGAAATGGGAGTGTCCACAATTAAGCTTTGTTATGCACTGAGGAAGGCCCTTGTTTGGCCATACAATCAGATACGTGCTGTTTGCTGTGGTCTGGACCCCAGAGCTTCTGATGAGGACGGTTCTGAAGATTCTGTGTCATACATTTCATGTCCTTTGCAGACCATTAGACACGTACTGTAACAGATAAAGCTATCTTTTTTGTATTCTGCAGTCCCTGTTGAAAGTCACTCTGCACTGCGAGGTCAAGATGTGTTTACACATTTCCTGTGAACAGCAAATTGTTCTGAACCATCCCCTTGCTGCTATAACCGTTTGAACATTCCGTTTCATGAGTAGTTGTGGTTTTCTGTCTTGTACTTCCTTATCACTTCAGTATTGTGCCTACCAGGTAGTACCAGCCACAGACAAACATTTAGCTTAACCAGTACAATTATAGTTATCTGGTAAACTTGTATTATATTTTTATATATAGTCAAAAGTTACTGTACTTTTCAAGTCTCTACTTCTTGTAAGATGTCTACAGATATTTATGCCATGCCAGACATGACAAACAAGGTGAGACTCAGGAATGAAGAAAGAGGACAGAGAGGGGACACTGAGGACAGTGGACATTTGGGGGAGAGGGAAGATAAAGAGGAGAGAGTGGAGGACACCTACCAAAATGTGGACAATTGCAGAGGCCTGGACATAGAAGAAGACCGTACAAAAAACGTGAGACATAGGGATGGAGAAAGAGGACAGAGAGGTGACACTGGGGACAGTGGACATCTGGAAGAGAGAGGAGACAGGGAGGAGAGAGTGGTGGACATCTACCAGAGTGTAGACGATATCAGAAGCCATGATGTCGTCCCTGGAACACAGGATGTCATGAGGGAGAACACAGCAGGAGGACAGAGTGAGTTTGACTCAATCATTGTAAAGTTAATTTCTCTGTTTTAAAGTGGATTTTTATTTATTATTATTATTATGATTACCCTTATTATTATTATTATTATTATTATTACCCAAAAGCTATTGTTCAGATTAATTCAGATATTCTTGCAGGACAAAACTTAACAATATATCCTTCAATGGTGGCCCAATTCTGACGGCTCAATAGTCAAAAAAATGTTTGGTTAGTGTTTGGCTTAGTAATGCATGCCAATGGCACTTCAGAACAATTGGCTACAGGACTAATGGCATGGCGCAACATTCTTTTGCTGTGTAATATTATTTGAGAGGGAATGTGTTGGTCAGCTCAAAGCATGCTGGTCCGGTTTGGTGTAGCTAGTGGAGCTATTTTTAGGGCCCTGACTTGCCTTACTTGCCTTGCATTATGCCCCTTTTTTTTCTTTTTTTTTACTATTTTGAATAACATTTTGAAATAGTGAAAATAGCCGATCTATATTGACACGTTGTGAGCTTGTAGATCAGCTATCCGACTATTTAAAGGAGCTATAGTCAACTTTCTCTTGAAAAACGGACGCTAAAATAAAAGTATTCGAAAATATTTTACAAAAAAGATTAAGCTTCATATAAGTGTTTCTATTTTCTATTCCCAAATGACATTTTTCAATAGAAACACATATTATGTGAAGCTTAATCTTTTTTATAAAATATTTTCGAATCAATAGTGGCCAAGGCCACGAAGTGGCAAAAGGCCACTCCTTGATATTGGACTTCAGTATTATTATTCCGCCACTTTTTCTCTAGCGGCTAGACCGTGCAGTCGCTTTTTACGAAACTCGGCAGTATGGCAGAGGACTATGCCAAACTGCTAAAACACGAAGCTCGCAATCGGCCAAAGGGTGGCGCTGTAGGAAGCCTTTGAAAAATGCCAACTTTGAACTGGTGTAGCTCATGCCCTGTTTCAGGTACAGCAATGAAACCTGTATACACTTATGCGTCTCCTCATGCCGAACAACTTTTACACTCTAACTTTTGACCTCTGACCTTTACTTCTCCCACAATTTTGAATTATATGAAAAACAGTAAAAATGTATCTCCTCCTGGGATTTTCGCGTAACGTGCGCGAAACTTTTTTTACATGAACTTTGGACCAATACGGTCTGAGAAGTTAGGCGGATTTTCTTTAAAGCGAAAC
This sequence comes from Nannobrachium achirus, assembly GCF_963921795.1. Classification (NCBI taxonomy): domain Eukaryota; kingdom Metazoa; phylum Chordata; class Actinopteri; order Myctophiformes; family Myctophidae; genus Nannobrachium; species Nannobrachium achirus. Next base: position 7,628,873 of record NC_137826.1, on the reverse strand, counting down.
ATTATTTTTTAATAATTCACTCAATGTTGCAGTTTTATGCAAATTATTCTTCTGCCTCTAAATCATACATGCAAAGTGACACGTTCATGGCATTTGGCAAATATGTAGGGGGTTAGTCCAAATATCACTGAAAGCAATCTTACTCCAATTGGCCAAAGGGGGGCGCTATACGAAGCGTTTGAAAACTCAAACTTTAAAGGGGCATAAGTCATGCCTCGTTTCGTTTGAAGACATGCAACTTGCTTACACGCGTGCCTTGACTCAAGCGGAAGACTTCTGTGTCTTTGTTAAGTAAGCTCCGCCCTTAGAATTTCCGCCTTTTTGAGCAGTTTGTAAAACACTTAAACCCGCTTTTATTCCGGAACTTTCGCGTCACGTGCACAGAACTTTTTTTACATGAACTTTGGACCAATATCTAAAGATCTGTCAGATCGGATTTTTTTTAAATTGAAACATGCTTTTTTAATAATTCAATCAATATTGCGGTTTTATGCAAATTATTCTTCTGCTTCTAAAACATACATATGCAAAGTAAAATTTTCATGATGAACTACTGTAGAGGGTTAGTCCAAATATCACTGAAACCAATCTTACCCCAATTGGCCAAAGGGGGGCCCTATATCATTTCGAAAGAAGGCGTCAAGTACATTACATGAAACTTTTTTTTTTTTTTTTAAATGACAGGTCCATTATGTGTGACTGCCGTAGTGTAGTGGTCAGTGCCTGTGCCTGGTATACGGATGGTTGAGTGTTCAAACCCCACGTCGGGTTGAGTTGATGTTAACATCCTGGATGCCCATGGCATGTGCGAATGTTGACACGTCTGATCTAACTCCAGATCACCTTCATGTTTAAAATGAGCCCTTCTCTACCGGCCGTTTTTTTCTGTTCTGAGTAAAGGAAAATGTCAGAAATACTCAGATTACATTTACTCAGATTGATTTCACCCCAAGCCTCCAAAATATAAAAAAGAAATCAATAAAATCAAGGCACTCAGCCTACATAGAACTTCTTCTTTAAACAAACATGGTTAACAGATCCTGTGTCTGCCTAGTGTAGTGGTCAGGGCATATGCCTTTCATGCAGAAGGTCGTTGGATCGAATCCCGCCTGGGGTTTATGTAAGCATAAAACCATGACATTTGGTAGACTTTACAGTTTGGTTCCTTGAACAATGTCTGATATGGAGCCTTCCTAAAAATTTCCCCCAACCCCCCTTGATGCGTATTTTAATATCCGCCATTACTAAATAATGTATTTTGCATCATAAATCCTGAAACAAGCATTATAATACAAACTGTCATGTCTACACCTATGTTGTGATTTCCAAGGATTGCAATGATATCATGTACCAGCCCAGTGGCCTAGTGGTTTGAGTGTCTGCCCTAAGACTGGGAGATCTGGGTTCAAACCCGAGTCGCGTCATACCAAAGATTCTAAAAAATGGGACCCAGTGCCTCCCTGCTTGAAACTCAGCATCAAGGGTTGGATTGGGGGTAACTCCCTGCGACATGCTAGCGTCATGTCCAGGGGGTGTACTTGTACATCAAGCTGCCTTATGCTACAGAAATAGGAGATAGGCTCCTGCCCTATGAGATTCATGGCCCGGACGATTCATATGGTCTTCATAGCTCAGCAAGGCAATTACTACGTACATCATCAAACTGTCCAGGTGCATAGTATCACAGTTTTTTATATCTGTTGCATATAGGCCTACAGTCTTTTGCATACATGTTGTGTAGAGGCCAATTTGTGCTTTTACCTATAACCACCGATTAGTGTAAAACTTTGTATGCACACTTCCCAGAGGCCAAGGAAAAACCTGTTCCCTGCATTTTTCACATCTGCCATTTATAGCGCCACAAGTGTTACAGTATGTAAAACACATTCTTCGATATTACTCATTCAGATTTTATCCGAAAATCACACAAATCAGTACACAGTATCTCTACAGTGATGTGATCATGACGGATTTGTCAGATATCATATTCTATCTAATTGGCTAACATTGAATTCCAAGGTTTGCAGGATTGCTCCTTTTTGAACAAAATGTCTCAAACGCAGTGTGAGATTTTGCACACACATTCCCACTAGGCCAAGGAACAGATGCCACCCTTCTCACATTGGCCTGTTATAGCACCACCAGCGAGTCAATTTTTGCAAAACACATTTTTGGAACAACATCTCAAATCCCGCATGCAGCGTCCGATTGCCGTGAAATGCCCAAGAACACGTGGTACCCTTTTCACTTTGGCCTATTATAGTCACCACTAGGCCAAAAAAAAAAAAAAAAAAAAAACACCTGACCTGCCGGAGACCTGTTCGGAAGAACACTGCTTCCAGTTTTTCTTTGATTTGTTCTTTGCTTTCCCTTGATCCTTTTTTGCTTTCCTTCTTTTTCTGCCTTGGCCACTTTATCGCTGCTTGCAGCTATATTTATCTTTATTTTAGCGTCCGTTTTTCAAGAAAAAGTTGACTACAGTAATAGCTCCTTTAAAAAAAAGTTTTTTTTTTCTCCTTCAAAATTGTAAAACACAACTAAAAGGTTTTGGCATAAGGGGTCAAGATAGGGCCCTCAGTCTTGTTTTTGTCTCAGTTGCATGTACTATACTTTACGTTGCAGGACAACACTCTAAAACAGCGAGATGGACTTTCATAGTGGTTGCTGTGTGTCTGGGGATGCTGTGTCATTTAGTGCTGGGTGTCATCATAGGCCATGCAGTGCACTGTGAGTATTCCATGGCACAACACTACACTACCACATCACTCACTCAGGGATTTTGTTATCTAATATGTATTAGTATTGACCCAAAGCTTATTGTCTCCACCAGCCGAAGGCATGGGGGAGAGTATGTTTTCGCCCCTGTCCGTCCGTCAGTCCGTCCGTCCGTGCGTGCGTGTGTCCGTGCGTGCGTCCATGCGTGCGTCCATGCGTGCGTCCATGCGTGCGTCCGTCCGTGAGTCCATCCAGTTTGTTACTAGCTAATCTCTGGTGCCGTTGGCCCGGTCACTGCCAAAATTAGCACACACACTCCCTGGATGACAATTCAGAACCTCTGCCCCAGATTTTTCAAATGGCCCTGTTCTAGCGCCACCATGAGGCCGATGTTTGCAAAACACATTTCTGTACAACTCTTAGAGATTTTGTCCACAAATACTACAAATCGGTATAGATAGTATCTCTACAGTCATGTGATCAACATGGATCTGTCCGATTTTCCATATTCCATCCTGATTGGCTACAATTGGCTTCCAAAGTTTGCAGGATTGCTCCGTTTTGAACAAAATGCCTCAAATCATGAACACAGCGTGCAATCTTGGTGAAATTGGGCACACGTTCCCACTAGGCAGAGGAAGAAATTACACTTCAAATTTCTCAAATCAGCCTCATGGTGGCGCTATAACAGGGCAATTTGTGTTTTTACCTTTAACTCCACCGATAAGTGGAAAACTTTGTATGCGCACTCCCTAGAAGCTAAGGTTAAACCTTTGCCCTGCATTTTTCACATTTGCCTTTTATAGTGCCACCAGGAAAGACAACTTCTGTAAAACACATTCTTTGCTATTACTCCATCAGATTTTCTCTAACAATCATGCAAATCAATCAGAAGTATCTCTATAGTCGTGTGATCAAGTCCGATCCATCTGATATTTCATATTCCATCCTAATTGGCTAATATTGGCTTCCAAAGTTTGCAGGATTGCTCTGTTTTTGAACAAAATGCCTCAAATCATCAACGCAGCTTGCAATTACTGTGGAATTTGCCACACATATTCCCACTACATCAAGGAACAAATGCTTCCCTTTTCACATTGGCCTGTTATAGCGCCACCAGCAGGTAGACTTTAGCAAAACACATTTTTGGAACACATTGCCTCAAATCATACATGCAGCGTCCGACTGCCATGAAAGGTCTAAGATTAGCAAAGAACACATGCCACCCTTTTTACATTGGCCTATTATAGCGCCACTAGGACGCCTGGCCTGGTGGAGACCTGTGCTCGGAAGAACACTGCTTCTAGTGTATGTGTACAATATTATTGCTTGGAAATGCAAAGGAATGCACATAAAAAGAATAACAACAATTAGTTTTCTCTTCTTAAAGCAAATTTCTCACACTGATGCTTCACAATGAACAGTAGCAACGACAGTAGCAAACTATGCTTCTGGTGTGCATATACCGGTAGATAGTGTGTGTAGTCCTTTATTATATGTTGAGACTCAATGTCATGAACAGTTGCAACAACATTGTTTATCATCACTTTTTCTTATTTCCTTTTTTTAAACAGCTAATTCAGACATTGACGAGTTACAGACCAAGTACCACAACCTGACCTTGGAGAACAGTAATCTCACCCTGGAAAGAGACAACTTAAAGAACAACTTCAATGCGCTAGACCAGGCAAAAAAACAATTAGAACAATTAGTAAACCAGCTGAAGAGAGAGAAAGCAGGTGAGAACAAACCAAATTATTATTTTAACCAGTAATGTACTTTTAAATGTGAGTAAAACCTCATCATTGCCTCATAACCTCATAATTGCTGTTAATCTATTCAACTCCTGTTTGATGTTTAGACATGGTGTGTCCCAGTGGATGGAAGCAGTTTAGATGCAGCTGTTATTACAGATCTACTGAATGGAAAACCTGGGAGGAAAGTAGAGCAGAATGTCTGAAGACATCAGGAGCTGATCTGCTGATCATTAACAGTAGAGAGGAACAGGTTAGTGTATCTTGTGTGTGTGTGTGTGTGTGTGTGTGTGTGTGTGTGTGTGTGTGTGTGTGTGTGTGTGTGTGTGTGTGTGTGTGTGTGCGTGCGTGCGTGCGTGCGTGTGTTTGTGCATGCGTGCGTACGTGCGTGCGTATGTGTGTGTGTGTGCGCAAGCGCACGAGTGCATGCGTACCCGCGCAAGTGCATGCGTACCCGCACAAGTGCGTGCTTGCCTGCGTGCAGCTGTGTTGTGTTGTGTGCGCACACCCAGGTGTCCATCATGCACATATGCATGTGATGTCATTCTGTTATTATAATAGAAATCTGAGTTTATTAGAAAAAATATATTATTCAATTAAGTCATGAACAAATCAACAGGATTTCATCAGCAGTTTGAGCAGCTATGGATCACCATCATGGATTGGTCTGAAACGGGCTGGTGGAAACTGGGAGTGGGTGGATGAAACCCCATTGACAACATTGTGAGACATTTTAGCATTTGAATCTTGTCAAAGTCACTGCATGAGAGAGATGTGGATGTGGTTAAAATATGTTGTTTACTCTGCAGGAAATGGGCCAGTGGATATCCTTCTTTCAACTGGAAGTGGAACTGTACATACTTCTGGCACGGGACAAGAGAAGGGAGTTATAATACAGAATGTTCATGTATAAACCCCTGGATCTGTGAGAAGTGATGTTTCTCTTAACATCGATGAAACTGTGGCTTAGTGTTTCCGCTTGGTGAAGTTAAATAGTAATAATTGGTATTGAACTTTTTCAGATCTCCAGGATTTTATTGTACATAAGTGCAAACCATGGGGTGCCTGCTGGCCTACTGGTCCGGGCGCATACCACTTAGGCGTTGCCACATAGGCATGGATGCCTGCGGCGTTGCTGGTTCGATTCCCGATCCAGACGACCTTTGCCGCATGTCGCTCCCTGTCTTTCCCCCCATTTCAGTCTACTGTCCTATCAAGGCATAAAAGCCCAAAAACAAATCTAAAAAAAAAGAGAAGTGCAAACCATTGCAACCATAATCACATTGATACAAACCACCAACTATTGTGGTTTAGCAGGGTGATGTTTTTTCTTTAAGGACACAGTTTAGTTAACACCATCAATTTGGAATGAGGGAGCCCATTATGCATTGTGGAAAAGATTAGATGCTTTAAACAACACATTCTCACTCCGAAGAGGGCACATATCTACTTTTTGTCAGAATCCATTGATGGCTTTAAAAGTACTGTTGAAAATGACTATCAATTTTAACCATGATAAATTCAATGAAAACAACTGTCATTTTTTCTGGTGACTCCTGACACCCTCCAAATACGTGAGCAGGCCGTGTTTTTTCGATAACATTTTTCATTTCTTTTTTATAATATTTTATTGTATTTAATAATTATTATTTCCCCAAAAGATTAATAGAAATGAATGAAAACTGTTATCGAAAAAACACGGCCTGCTCACATATTTGGAGGGTGTCAGGAGTCACCAGAAAAAAAATACAGTTGTTTTCAATGAATCTATCATGGTTAAAATGGAGTTTGAAGTTATAATGGGTTTGTATAGGAATTAGGGGTGTAACGATATAGTAACTGTATCGAAATATCGTTTTTAACTAAAAAAATCGAATATCGAAATGAAAACAGCTAAAATCGGATCGGATCGTTTTATTTTGTATCGTATCGAATCGGCAGTGCAAAGAATCGATTGTATCGATACTACCTACTTGGGCATTGTATTTAGCATTTTCAAGAAGAAAAAATTTAAAGGAGGGGTTTAATTACGTTTCCTTTCCATATAGCTACACTGGTCTATTGATAAATCTGTGTAATCTCTGAGTTCGTGTCAAGGTGCAGGTTTGTCAATATACAATGTCCATGTATTTGACAGATAATCACTGTGTTTACTTATTTATATCCATAATAATACATGTTTCCTTTAAAAACCTGCACTATCCACACCTTTCACACAGATTTAATGTCTTTGCTAAATAGTTACTATATCGATTTTAAATCATTGAATCGAATCGAATCGTATCGTATCACCATGAATGAACCAATATCGTATCATCCATAATAATAATAATAATAATAACTGTGATTTATATAGCGCTTTTCTTAGTACTCAAAGACGCTTTACAATACTAAATTGTTTGTGTGTGTGCATGTGTGTGTAAGGCAGGTAAAAACAACAACTTTATTAGGAAAAAAAGAAAAAAACTAGGATAAGATAAAAGATACAGTAGAGAACAATAAAACATAAGTATGGTCCGAGATCAGCTGGGGAAGGCAATTTTGAATAGGTGAGTTTTCAGGGCGGTTTTGAAGGAGGGGAGGGAGGGGGCATCTCTGACGCATTTGGGGAGTTCGTTCCAGAGGGTGGGGGCGGCCACTGAGAACGCCCTGTCTCCCCAGGTTCGGCGGTTAGCCTTTGGGACCTCGAGGAGGCCAGCCTCTCTGGACCTGAGCGCCCGGGTGGGGACATAAGGCTGGAGGAGGTCGGAGAGGTATGTGGGGGCCAGGTTGTGCAGTGCTTTGTAGGTGGTGAGGAGTAATTTGAAATGGATCCGTTGTTTTACGGGCAGCCAGTGGAGGTCATGGAGGATGGGTGTGATGTGGTCTCTGGAACGGGTGCTGGTGAGTAGGCGGGCGGCAGAATTTTGGATATATTGGAGTTTGTTGAGTGAGTTGGAGGTGATGCCATAGAGTATGCTGTTGCAGTAGTCGAGCCGGGATGAAATGAAGGCGTGTATGAGGGTTTCAGCAGCAGAGAAGGTCAGGCAGGGGCGGAGACGGGCGATGTTGCGGAGGTGAAAAAATGCAATTTTGGTTACGTTATTGATGTGGGGGAGAAATGACAGGGTGGGATCGAAAATGACTCCTAGGTTGCGAATGTGGGTGGAGGTTTTGACTGAGGTGCCGTCGATGTTGAGTGTGAAGTCCTGGGTGGAGCGGGTGAGGGTGTCGGGGCCGATGATGATTATTTCTGATTTATTGCAGTTGAGTTTTAAGAAGTTCTTTTGCATCCAGTTTTTAATATCTGTGAGGCAGTTGGTGAGGGTGGAGTGGGTGGCTGCGGAGATGGTTTTGGTGGAGAGGTAAAGTTGGGTATCGTCAGCGTAGCAGTGAAATTGAAGGCCGTGGTGGTGGAGGATCTGACCGAGGGGAAGTATGTAAATTGTGAAGAGCAGGGGGCCGAGCACTGAGCCCTGGGGGACACCATGGGTGACTGGAGCAGTGGAGGAGGTGCAGTTATTGATGGATATGTAATGCTGGCGGTCTGAGAGGTAGGACGTCATCCATGAAAGTGCTGAGCCGGATAAACCAAGGGAGGAGTGGAGGCGTGATATGAGGATGGAATGCTGGATGGTGTCAAAAGCTGCACTGAGATCGAGGAGAATGAGGATGGAGAGGTGACCAGTGTCTGCAGAGCGGAGGATGTCGTTGGTGACCTTGAGTAGTGCTGTTTCTGTACTGTGGTGTGAGCGGAAGCCGGATTGGAAGGTTTCGTAGAGGTTGTTGGTGGATAGGTGGGCTTTTAATTGTGAGGCGACTGCACGTTCCAGTATTTTTGAAAGGAAGGGAAGGTTGGAGATGGGGCGGTAATTGTTGGGGGTGTTGGGGTCAAGGCCGGGTTTCTTGAGGATGGGGGTGATGGCAGCCAGTTTGAGAACAGGGGGGACAGATCCGGTGGACAGGGAGGAGTTAATTATCTTGGTTATCAATGGTGTGAGTGAGGGGAGGCATGCAATGACGAGGGAGGACGGGATGGGATCAAGGGGGCAGGTGGAAGGTTTCATTCCGGAGGTTATGGAGGATAGGTCGGATGTGGTGATCTCAGCAAAGGCAGTGAGTGGGTGGTTGCTGAGTAGGGGGGGGTCCTGATCGGGGGGAGGGGGGATGGTGGGAGAGGAGGTGGCCAGTTCAGCGTGGATAGTGTCGATTTTTGATTGGAAAAATGAGAGAAATGATTCGCATTTGCTGGTGGTGAATGAGGTGGTGGTGTTGTCCATGGGTTTGAGAAGTTTGTTTATTGTAGTGAAGAGTGTCTTGGGGTTATTGCTGCCAGATTGTATGACGGAGGAGTAGTGGGCGGTGCGTGCTTTGTTGAGTGCATCTCTGTATAACTGTTGGTGGGCTTTGTGGATGTCCGAGTGAATGGTGAGTCCGGTTCTCTTTGCTAGCCGTTCAAGCATGTATCGTATCGTCAACCATGTATCGTATCGTGTATTAAAATGTATCGTTACACCCCTAATAGGAATGTCCTGGAAGCGGGAAAATGGAGGGAAATTAATATCAAATATTTAAAGAAATTTAAGAAATTCAATTTAAGAAATTCAAAAACTGTCCTGGGTGTTCCCAAAAGCCTGATTAGATGATAAAATGTTTTTTTGAAAGTGAAATATCCCTTTAAGCACAGTACTCAAGTAAATGTATTTCTTAGTGTCCACACTCCAGCACTGCAAATACGGTTGTGAGAATATTGTTCATTAACAACAGTTCAGGCTTCAATAACATTCTGTCCTCCAGACTCATCACCAAGGCTCAGAGGACATCACTCTGTGTAACTGAAACCTGGCCTTTTACTGGACAGGTCACAATCTACAGCTGTCTACTCTAGATGCAATTTAAATTAATTACACCTTGTTTTATTCTATTTTGTAACATGCTATTTGTACTGTTACTTGTTTGTTTGTTTGTTTGTTTTTATTAAGGCTTTTAAAGGATGAAACCCTATGCTGATTTTGAAGTTAGTTTTGCCATTCCGGTTAAAAACTATAGCTGGGTAAAAACAAGCATGGACAAATGCTTCTACAATTGCACATCCATGGCTCTAAATTGAACCCACCTTAATTATTATTAATTTAATTAGCTGCAGCTGCATTGCTTACAAGCCTGCCATTTACACTGCTGCAGATTTTAGTCTTGAACAAAAGAATATGCCTATGGTTTCATGGCCCTTTATGTACAATCATTGCACTGCATACAATGTTGCCACCCATGGATGTACCTCTGTAAAAAAAAAAGAAAAAAAATGATCATGTATATTGTTTTTGTTATACAAACTTTTTATGTACTTGTGAAATGGACAGTGGTAACTAATAAAACTTTCATTGAGATTAGCATTATTCCAGTCTATTATTTAACAATTCCAACCTATGGAAAACTACTGTAAGTACCTGATAATACTCTGTAAGTATTTAACCATCATCATAATGACTGGTTTACAGAGCCATTAGTTGTTTGCTATGGAGGATAGTTAGTCAGTAACCTGATGACACGTCTAGAATGTGGAAGCCTACTTTACTCTCTGATACTTACAGTATGTTAAACATTTGGTTCTTGAAGAGTTCTGGTGTTAGATTAAAACAAATGTAATTGCTGTAACATCGCAAGCCACATCAACCAGTGTTTTAGTGTGTTTCAGTAGAAAAATAAAGAAACCATATTAAAACAGGTTATGTCAAATATGCATGATTAAACTAATACATAACACAATATTGCAATGCTGAGGCAGTTAAATAGCATCTTATACATATACATAAGGCGCATAAAAAAAATATTGACCATTCTCACCTGCGAAAATGATACAAATAGTGTCCAAAATGAAGCAAAGCATCTGCATACTGCTTTTTATCCCTATATGAAAATTGATAATTCTTCCGTCAGATACGTTTATGTGCTGTGGACTTAAATGAGCTAAAAATTTAAATTACTCAAGAAGATGCTGCGTTGTACATTTCATGTCATTTGCTGAACATTAGTCAGAAGTTTTAAAACGCTTTTTGCATTCTGCTGCCAATGGTGAAATTCACTGTGCTCTGCACAGTCAAAAATCACACATGTAACCACATGAAACCTAGCGCCCATAATAGGGCAAAAACATTAAATGAAATAAATGTGTTAATACATTGTAGCTTGTAGATCTGATGTGTTGCTATTTGACTTAAACAAAGTATCCAGAGTTTAAGTTAATGTGAACAGCAGTGTTTGTTCTGAACCATTAAAGGTCTTTACCCCGCTGCTAAAACCCTGTGAACATCCTGTTCTGGTTGTCTGTGTGTGTGTGTGTGTGTGTGTGTGTGTGTGTGTGTGTGTGTGTGTGTGTGTGTGTGTGTGTGTGTGTGTGTGTGTGTGTGTGTGTGTGCGTGTGGGAGCGTGCGTGCGTACGTGAGCGAGAGAGTGAGAGAAGAGGTGTCTGTGGATTTCCTTCTTGTGAATCGTCATTGTTCAAAACAATGCACTGCGTTTCTTGCAGCAGCAAAATTTGATCTCATTAGCAATTCCTTGCTGCATAAAACGTAGGTAGGCCTACTGTATATCCTCACTGATATGAAACTAATGGACCCATAAGGGTCCATTATGATGAACACAACAAAAGTTTACTTTTTTCCCTCTTTTCAATTGTTTTCAATAAGAATAACTTTACAACCATTTAATGGAGACTATTACTACAACTCTTGCAGAGGGAGGTAGAGAGGGCTTTTCAGTGACTTTGCCGTCCCAGAATATAACACTTCGAGTTTTCACAGGCTACATTCTGCGGTAAAGGTTCTATTCGTTGATCTGCATGTGTTTTTGTGAACATGCACATGCATGCATGTTCACAAGTGTGCCCAAAACCATTTGCTGCTGTGTGTTGTCCATTAAAACTGGTTCTAACTCCAATGAATGACAATAACATAATGATAGGACAGAGTCAGGTCTCACTGATTATAATTTTTATGTTAAGGTGGTTTTATTTGAACATAAGAGACTACTAAACATACTCATTGATAGGAGTAGTGATGAACCAAACTGAGACCTAACTAAAATCCTAAAAAACAAACAAATTGTGGCCAAAATCAAAAGTGTGGAAGTCTGGTGTGCCAAGTACTATGTGTACGTCCCACCAGACTCCCATAAACTACCAGAACAGAAAAACTAACCACGTAACCAGTAAAGAGAGAAAAAGAGTGAACTGAACTTAAAAGAGCAAACTAGAAACAGCTGCTCTTTATCCACCTGTTTCCGCAAGAATTTACTGTAACATTATCTGTCGGACACTTCCGGAGAACAGCAGACATACAAGCTCACGTCGCGTCGCAGATGCAACGGTTGTGAGCTTGTAGATCATTCTCGGCTGCGACGCCGGAAACTGACGCACACCTTCTGCACAATGCACGACGGGATGTGGGAAAATTGTGGATAGACTAAGGCCATAATCAGTGCATGAGGAACAGCTGAGGCAGGGAGGGGCAACCAGGGCAAGGTGAGTGTCTGGCCAAGACCAGAGCAGCAGAGCCAAGAGCCATCCAGCAAGGCCGTATATAGTCTGTAGACACAGAAACATTAGTGAACATCTGAACAACCCTTTTTTAACCCTTTTTTAAATAGGCTAATGTTGGTGAAAATAGATAAACAAATGATGAGTTGAAAGCTTATATATCTGCTATTTTGCTATAAAGAAAGTATATTAGCTAAGTAAATATGAAATTCAAGATTTCTTTTTCGTCACATTATTTTATGTGCTACGGACTTAAATAGCTCAAAATGAAAAGGAGTCGAGATGAGAAAAGACTGAAGATGCTTTGTTGTACAGTACATGTCATGATCAAGTCATCTCTAGTCAGTCTAGTGTACCTAAAGTCACATGCCTGTAAGGCTATGCCCAATCTCTAACCAGTTCAGTTAATTGATTTTTATCACGTGTTTGGCGCATCAAATCACCCCTATGGTTCTTCTATTCAGTATAGTGGTGAAAATGTGACCTTTTGTTTTAAAAGATGTATAATTCCTACCTGTGGGAAGGATACAAATAGGAGTGTCCAAAACGAAGCTTTGTTGTGCACTGAGGAAGACCTTTGGCCATACAGTCAGATATGTGCTGTGTGCTGTGGACCCAGAGCTTCTGATGAGGAAGGTTCTGAAGATGCTGTGTCATACATTTCATGTCATTTGCAGACCATTAGACAGACACTGTAACAGATAAAGCTATCTTTTTGTATTCTGCAGTCACTGTTGAAAGTCACTCTGCACTGTGTGGTCAAGGTGTGATCACAAATTTCCTGTGAACAGCAAATTCTTCTGAACCATCCCCTTGCTGTGACTATAACCGTGAGTAGTTGTTGTGGTTTTCCGTGTTTACTTCCTTATCACTTCATTAGTGTGTCTACCAGCCACAGACACACAGTACAATTATAGTTATCTGGCAAACTTGTAATATATTTTGATATAGCTCATAAAGAAGGTAGATTCATATCCTATATCATTTTTACTATTTGTAGTCAATAGTTACTTTTCAAGCCTCTCCTTCTTGTAAGATGTCTACTGATATTTATGCCATGACAGACATGACAAAGAAGGTGAGACGCAGGAATGAAGAAAGTGGCCAGATAGGGGATGCTGAGGGCAGTGGACAACAGAGTGATGGAGAAAGGGGACAGAGAGGTGACACTACAGATATTTATGCCATCCCAGACTTGACAAACAAGGTGAGACGCAGGAATGAAGAAAGAGGACAGAGAGGGGACATTGAGGACAGTGGACATTTGGGGGATAGAGGAGATAAAGAGGAGAGAGTGGTGGACATCTACCAGAATGTGGACAATTTCAGAGGCCTGGACATAGAGGAAGACTGTACAAAAAACGTGAGACATAGGGATGGAGAAAGAGGACAGAGAGGTGACACTGGGGACAGTGGACATCTGGAAGAGAGAGGAGAGAGGGAGGAGAGAGTGGTGGACATCTACCAGAGTGTAGACGATATCAGAAGTCATGATGTCGTCCCTGGACCACAGGATGTCATGAGGGAGAACACAGCAGGAAGACAGAGTCAGGGTGAGTTTGACTAAGTTGTTAATCATTGTAAAGTTAATTTCTCTGTTTCAAAGTGGATATTATTATTATTATTAGCTATTGTTCAGATTAATTCAGATTTTCTTTCAGGACAAAACCTAACAACTGTATATCCTTCAGTGGTGGCCCAATTCTGACGGCTCAATAGTCCTAAACAATGTTTGGTTAGTAATGCAAGGCACTTCAGAACAATTGGCTACAGGACTAATGGCATGGCACTCTTTTGCTGTGTAACAATATTATTTTAGAGAGAATGTTGGTCAGCTCAAAGCATGCTGGTCCGGTTTGGTGTTGCTAGTGGGGCTTTTTTTAGGGCCCTAACTTGCCTTACCTTATGCTGTAAACTTTTTTTTTTTTTTTCACTATTTTGGAAAACATTTTAAAATAGTGAAAATAGCCGCTCTATATTGACACGTTGTGAGCTTGTAGATCGGCTATTCGACTATTTAAAAAAAATAGTTTTTCAAAATAGTAAAACATATTAAGGTTTTGGCATAGGGCGTAAGGCAGCGCACAAAAGAGGGCCCTCAGTCTTGTTTTCCTGTCAGTCGCATGTACTGTACTTTACTTTTCAGGACAACGCTCTAAAACAGCAAGAAGGACTTTCATAGTGGTTGCTGTATGTATGGGGATGCTGAGTCATTTAGTGCTGGGTGTCATCATAGGACATGCAGTGCACTGTGAGTATTACATGTCACAACACAACACAACACAAGACTACCACTTCACTCACGATGTTGTTGTCTAATATGTCTTAGCTCTAATAATTGCAAGGGCCACCACAGTATTAACCCAAAGCTTATTTTTTAGTGTACAATATTATTGCTTGGATATGCCGAATGCACATAAAAAAAGAATAACAACAATTCGTTTTCTCTTCTCAAAGAAAGTATTCCCACACAGATGCTTCACAATGAACCGTAGCAGCAAACCAGGCTTCTGGTGTGCATATAGATAGTTTGTGTATTCCCTTGTACTTTATTATACATGTTGAAACTTATTGACATACCGGTATTTGAGTTTCAATTTCATGAACAGTTGCAACAACATTCTTTATCGTCACTTTTTCTTATTTCCTTTTTTTAAAACAGCTAATTCAGACATTGACGAGTTACTGACCAAGTACAACTACCTGACCTTGGAGAACAAGCAATTAGAGGCCAACTACAGCAACTTACAAACAATCTACAGCAATCTGACCCTGGAAAGAGACAACTTACAGAACAACTACAGCAACTTACAGAACAACTTCAAGGAGCTAGACCAGGCAAAAAAACTATTAGAACAATTAGTAAACCAGCTGAAAAGAGAGAAAGCAGGTGAGAACAAACCAAATTATAATTTTAATTATTGTCATTTTTAAATGTGAGTAAAACCTCATCATTTCCTCATAACCTCATAATTGCAGTTAATTAATCAGTAAAACTACTGTTTGATGTTTAGTCAAGGTGTGTCCCAGTGGATGGCAGCAGTTTGGATGCAGCTGTTATTACAGATCTACTGGATGGAAAACCTGGCAGGACAGTAGAGCAGAATGTCTGAAGACTGGAGCTGATCTGGTGGTCATTAACAATGACAAAGAACAGGTTAGTGTATCTGTGTGTGTGTGTGTGTGTGTGTGTGTGTGTGTGTGTGTGTGTGTGTGTGTGTGTGTGTGTGTGTGTGTGTGTGTGTGTGTGTGTGTACGCGCGCTCCTTCAATGCCGAAACTCTCAACAAATTGCGCAGCACCGCGTACCAAGGACCAAGTACGCGTTCACACGCGCACGCGTGAACCACTTTAAGTCAATGGGAAACTACATGACTTGTTCACACGCTTTGCTGCGCGCAGGCACCAATGCACAGGTGTGTGTAAGGCGTGCGCTGTGTGTATTGGCACTGATAGAGCTTCTGGCGCACGCACGCACGCACTGATGCGCGCGTCAACGCGTCATGTGCACGTCATGTAAGACAGTTTGTTAACACATCACATTAAACATTAGGCTTTTGACTCAGGGGCCAAATATAACATTTTACTTTGACATACACCTACAGCTTGGCCAGAATCAGCAAAACGTGTTTGTGTGGTTACCCTAACAACAGGGGTCTTCAACGTTTTCAGGCCAAGGACCTGAAAACGAGAGAGAGATGAAGCAGTGACCCCCACAACCTGTTCATAGATTCCATATAGTTTCATTGTTTGACAGCACAATCAGTGTATTTTGGATTCATGTCAATTTGTGTTTTCAGATATTTAACCACTTGAACTGTCAATACTTAATAATCTTGACCTTTCACTAAGTACTTAGTCTGCTCTTTTCCCCCTCTACACCAAAGCTCTTTGCCAAAAATAGCCGATCTACAAGCTCACAACGCCTCACAGCGTGAGGCGTTGTGAGCTTGTAGATCTGCTATTTTTGGCTCAAGTTCTCAGAATATGGACACTAGGGTTCAAGTGGTTAATATAAATATATATATAAAAATAGTTTCCATCACTCAAAGATTTGGAGGACCCCCTGTAGTAACTGGGTCCCGAACCTCCTGTTGAAGACCCCTGCCCTAAAACTAACAAGAGATGGTGATGGGAACGAAAAACTCAAATACTAATAGCCTACATGAGTCCCTTAAAGTTATACCATGTAACTTTTTTTATAAAACAAATCTTAAAATTGTCCTAACTCTTAAATCGCTAAAGTTTTAGAACACCCACTCCGTTATTTTCAGCTTCTGAAGCCTTCTCTTTATATATTTTCTTCTAGCAGTGACAGGGGCGGGATTTCCCGGCAAAATGACGTCATCATACACTACCGGCCAATCACAGCGAGGGTTATACACTGCCGGCCAATCACAGCGCATCTTGAAGTGGGGTCGCTAGCTATCACAATAGGGCGGCCATATTTGTAGGCGCCCGTGTGTCTCTATCTATACTCGGGTGAAACACTCCGTTTCTCCGGAATGCCTGAACGCACAGGAACCAGGGACCCCTCCAAAGATAGATCTCGGCGAGGTGGAGGCAGACGCGGGGGTGACGCGGGGGTGTGAGGCCCGGTCCGCGGCGAAAAACGGCCGAAAGACGCGGACGCTACTGACCACTAGTTGAGCAACTTACACAGTATAGCTTTAAATGTAAAGCATTGCTTCTCAAAATGGGGTCCGAGGACCCCCAGGGGTATTCAAGGAAAACTAGAAATGTCACTAGAAATGCCACTATAATGCACGCAAGCACGCACGCACACGCGCGCCATAATGGAGCCAGAAGCTCCATTATTGTCTTTACAGTAAAGTTGTTACACGCGAACGTGTGAAGCTACGCGTGAACGCTTGAAGGTACACGTTCGCATGTAACATGTATGCGCTCACGTGTACCTTTACGTGTTGACGTGTAACAACTTTACTGTAAAGACACTAATGGAGCTTCTGGCGCACGCACGCACGCACGCACGCACGCACGCACGCACGCACGCACGCGTGCATTTCTAGTGGCATTTCTAGTGGCATTTTTAGTTTTCCTTTAATACCCCTGGGGGTCCCCGGACCCCATTTTGAGAAGCAATGCTTTACATTTAAGGGACTAATGTAGGCTATACTAGTATTTGAGTTTTTCGTTCCAATCACCATCTCTTGTTAGTTTTAGGGCAGGGGTCTTCAACAGGGGGTTCGGGACCCATTTACTACAGGGGGTCCTCCAAATCTTTGAGTGATAGAAACTATTTTTATATATATTTTTATATTAACCACTTGAACCCTAGTGTCCATATTCTGAGAACTTGAGCCAAAAATAGCAGATCTACAAGCTCACAACGCCTCACGCTGTGAGGCGTTGTGAGCTTGTAGATCGGCTATTTTTGGCAAAGAGCTTTGGTGTAGAGGGAGAAAAGAGCAGACTAAGTACATAGTGAAAGGTCAAGTTTATTAAGTATTGACAGTTCAAGTGGTTAAATATCTAAATCCAAAATACACTGATTGTGCTGTCAAACAATGAAACTATATGGAATCTATGAACAGGTTGTGGGGGTCACTGCTTCATCTCTCTCTCGTTTTCAGGTCCTTGGCCTGAAAACGTTGAAGACCCCTGTTTTAGGGTAACCACACAAACACGTTTTGCCAAGCAGTAGGTGTATGTCAAAGTAAAATGTTATATTTGGCCCCTGAATCAAAAGCCTAATGTTTAATGTGATGTGGTAACAAACTGTCTTACATGACGTGTACATGACGCAGTGACGCGCGCATCAGTGCGTGCGTGTGTGCGGAAGCTCTATCAGTGCCAATACACAACACACAGCTACGCGTTACACACACCTGTGCATTGGTGCCTGCGCACAGCAAAACGTGTGAACGTGTCACGTAGTTTCCCATTGACTTAAAGTGGTTACGCGTGTACGCGTTCACGCGTGCGCGTGTGAACGCGTACTTGGTCATGCGTTCACGCGTTCACGCTTAATGGTACGCGTGCTGCGCAATTTGTTGAGAGTTTCGGCATTGAAGGAGCCCCATACGCGCACACGTGTGTGTGTGTGTGTGTGTGTGTGCGCGCGCACACAAGTGCGTGCCTGCCTGCCTGCGTGCCTGCCTGCCTGCGTACGGCCGTGTGCGCACACCCAGGTGTCCATCATGCACAGGTGCATGTGATGTCATTCAGTTAAATAGAAATTTGAGTTCATTAGGAAAACATATTATTCAATTAATTCATGAACATGATCAACAGGATTTCATCAGTGGTTTGAGCAGTGATGGATCATCATGGATTGGTCTGATATGGGCTCAGGGAAACTGGATGTGGGTGGATGGCACACCATTGACAACATGGTAAGACATTTTAGCATTTTAATTATGTCAAAGTCAGTGTATGAGAGAGACTGAGTGGATGTGGTTAAGATATGTTGTTTACTCTGCAGGAACTGGGCCAGGGGATCTCATTCTGACAACTACTGGAACTGTGTACAATTCTGGCATGGGACAGTACAGATTACCAATACATACTGTTCATCTGTAAAACCCTGGATCTGTGAGAAGTGCTGTTCCTCTTAACATTGATGAAACTGTGGCTTAGTGTTCTGCTTGGTGAAGTTAAATAGTTATAATTGGTAGAGAACACATTTAAAATATCTTATTTTACAAAAGTGCAAACTATTGCAACCATAATCACATTGATACAAACAACCAACTATTGTGGTTCAGCAGGGTGATAATTTTCTTTAAGGAAACAGTTGGACAGCAGTGGTAGAAATTTCTAGCACTTTTTAGTTCTTTAACGAACTAAACCCCCAGTACTTCAAAAATGGATTGAAAATGTAAAATCACAAATTTTCAGAATTTGTGAGCTTGTAGAAATTCTCAAAAAATACAGTGAAGTACAGTACTCAAGTAAATGTATTGTTTTACTGTCCACACTCCAGCACTGTGCTTATATGTTAGTGAGAATGTTGTTCATTATCAACAGTTCAGGCTTCAATAACATTATGACCTCAAGATCATCATCAAAACTCAAAGGATTCAACATCGCCCTGTGTAACTGAAACCTGGCCTTTTACCAGACAGGTCACAATCTACAGCTGTGTAGATGCAATCTAAATTAATTAGACTTAGACTTTCTTTTATTCTATTTTGTAACATTCTATTTGTACTGTTTATTGTTTGTTTGTTTGTTTGTTTGTTTGTTTGTTTGTTTGTTTGTATCATGGCTTTTAAAGGATGAAACCCTAGGCTGATTTTGAAGTTTGTTTTGCAGTTGGTTAAAAACTATAGCAGGGTAAAAATGTAAATTGAATTATGAATTGAATTGGCTGCAGCTGCATTGCTTACTATCCTTAGAAGAAGAGGATACCAGCACTCACGGAATTGTCATTTAGGGCACTTTTATTAAAGTGTATCAGTTGGCATGGCACGCCACAGAGCAAACAAACAAACAACGAACGTTTCGGCGTCAAGCCTTCATCAGCGTTGTATCTTACAATAAAAGTGCCCTAAATGACAATTCCGTGAGTGCTGGTATCCTCTTCTTCTAAGTTATGTTCCCGACCGTGCACCCGGTAAAAATGTTAAGAAGTTAAGATTTTTGGAGTCGTGCTTGCTTTCTTGCTGTAAAGATTGCTTACTATCCTGCCATGTACTGTATACTGTTGCTTGCTGCTTAGTCTTGAACTAAACAGACTAATATGCCAATGCGGTTTCATGGCCCCTTATGTACAATCATTTCACTGCCTACAATGTTGCCACCCATGGATGTACTGTGTGAAAGAAAAGAAAGAAAAACGTATACATTGTATTGTTATACAAGCTTTTTATGTACTTGTGAAATGGGCAGTGTTTATTAATAAACTTTAATTGGGATTATCATTATTCCAGTCTATTATTTAACAGTTCCAACCTATGGAAAACTACCTGACAATTCTCTGTAAGTATATTTAACCACCATCATAATGAGTAGTGCACAGAGCCATTAGATGCTCTACTTGGATTATATTGATGACCAAATTGTAAACAATACCTAGGTTAGATGGAGGATAGTCGGTGACATCTAGAAAGTAGAAGCCTACTTTGCTCCCTAATACTTACAGTATGTTAAAAATGTGCACGTGGTTCTTGAGAATTCTGGTGTTAGATTAAAAATGTAATTGCTGTAATATCACAAGCCACATCAACCAGTGTTTTTTTGAAAAATAAAGTCACAATTAAAACAGGTTATGTAAATTTGCACGAGTAAACTAATACATAAAACAATATTGCAATGCTGAGGCAGTTAAGATAAAAGCTTATATAGTAATACATATAGGCCTACATAAGGTGCCTAAAAAAAGATTGAACAATCTCACCTGCGAAAAGGATACACATAGTGTCCAAAATGGAGCAAAGCATCTACATATTTTATCCCTATCCCCTACTATTCTAAGGAAACCAAGGGAAATGATAAATATGAAAATCATCATAAAAGTTACTTTTATGTGCTGTGGACTTGAATGAGCTCAAAATTAAAATGACTCAAGAAGATGCTGTGGTGTACATTTCATGTAATTTGCTGAACATTAGTCAGAAGTTTTAAACTTCACCTTTTGCATTCTGCAGCCAATGCTGAAATTCACTGTGCTCTGCACAGTCAAAAATCACACATGTAACCACATGAACCCTAGTGCCCATAATAGGGCAAACTTATTCAGAAAAAATAGGAGAACATTTGATATAAATGTGTTAATAGATTGTAGCTTGTAGATCTGATGTGTTGCTATTTGACTTAAAGTATACAGAGTTTAAGTTGATGTGAACAGTAGTGTTTGTTCTGAACCATAAGGTCCTTACCCCGCTGCTAAAACCCTGTGAACATCCTGTTCTGGTTGTCTGTGTGTGTGCAAGCGTGCATGCGTGAGCGAGAGAGCGAGAGAGAAGAGGTGTCTGTGGATTTCCTTCTTGTGAATCGTCATTGTACAAAACAATGCACTGCGTTTCTTGCAGCAGCAAAATATGATCTCATTAAGAATTTTTTGCTGTATAAAACGTAGGCCTACTTTATCCTCACCACCAGTTCAGACATGAAACTAATGGACCCTATGGGTCCATTAGTTTCCATTTGTACACTCTCAAATATGGCGGTCTTTGAAATTAAAATGTTTGAGAACCTCTGCACTACTGTATGTGCTTAACATTTCAAGCTTCAAGAAATGTGTAATTGTCACTGACTTATACAGGTAGGCTACAAGCAGTGAAATGTTGTTGGGACTTGTCCTGCAGATTTTGAAACATACAAATATATTAAACAATAAAATTATAAATAGAATAGAATGACAATAATAAAAAAGTATTATTAGTCAAATAACCCCCATTGTTTCATTTTTATTTTTATGTTTTTATTATATTTATAGAGGTGAAGAAAATGTGACCTTAATCAGGATTTCAGCACAATTCCAACATTCCAACGTTCCTCCAAAAAGAAAGAAAGAAAGAAAGAAAGAAAGAAAGAAAGAAAGAAAGAAAGAAAGCAATATGTAAGATACCTGATGTGCTGTGGACTCAAATCAGTGGCGTCAGTTCAGAAAAAGCTAAGGTATGGCAACATGGTCATGTTGGGGAAATCTCGCTCTTTCGAACGACCATCATTTCGACAACGGAGCGTCGGGAGGGTTAGCGACTCACCCCACAGAGGTTAGGGTTAGGGTTAGGTTTGGGTGTCGAAAAGATGACATGTAGAAACCGCGAAACGCTCCCGGTCATGTTGCCATACCTTAGCAACAGGCACGATGAATTTATTTTAAGAAGTACTTTTTTTTCCTGCATGTAGTCAAGGTATGGCAGCTGCCATACCTTGCCATACCTAATTGACACCTCTGACTCAATTGATCTAAAAATGGAAATAGACTCAGCATACTCATGTTGGGTAATATGCTGTGTTGTACATACAGTACGTACTTTAATATGAATACATTGCTGTATGTTCTGAAACCATCCCATGTAGTTATAACCCTGTAACCCTATAATCCTGTTCTGTGTGTGTGTGTGTGTGTGTGTGTGTGTGTGTGTGTGTGTGTGTGTGTGTGTGTGCGTGCGTGCGTGCGTGCGTGCGTGCGTGCGTGCGTGCGTGCGTGCGTGCGTGCGTGCCTTTGTGTGCGTGCCTTTGTGTGTAGGTGTTTGTGGTTTTCCATCCTGCACTTCCTTATTGAAACAGTAGTGTGTGAACCAGCCACAGACAAACATCATGCTCAGATTTAGTTAAACCAGTATATTTATATTTATGAGGAATAAATATCATACTGGAGTTATATTTTTTAGCCTATAGTTACTTTCCAAGCCTTTCATCCTTGTAAGATGTCTACAGATATTTATGCCAAGCCAGACTTGACAAAAAAGGTGAGATGCAGGAATGAAGAAAGTGGCCAGAGAGGCGATGCTGAGGGCAGTGGACAACAGAGTGATGGAAAAAGAGGACAGATAGGGGACACTGGGGACAGTGGACAGAGGAAGGTGAGACAGAGTGATGGAGAAGGGGGACAGAGAGGGGACGCTACAGATATTTATGCCAAGCCAGACCTGACAAAGAAGGTGAGACGCAGGGATGGAGAAAGAGGACAGAGAGTGGACACTGGGGACAGTGGACATCTGGAGGAGAGACGAGAGGGGGAGCGTGTGGAAGACATCTACCAGAGTGTGGACGATTTCAGAAGTCATGATGTCATCCCTGGACCACAGGATGGCATGATGGAGAACACAGCAGGAGGACAGGGTCAGGGTGAGTTTGAAGTTACTTATCGTTGTTGTCGGGTGGAAACCTTGTATGTCCAAAACCGTTTGTTTTGTATTTATTATTTTAAAAATGATTTAAACTAGTGAAAACAGCCGATCTACAAGCACACAATGCCTCGCACAACGAGGCGTTGTGTGCTTGTAGATCTGCTGTTTTCAATACTCTTGTGTGACGGCCTTGTATGATGAAGCAGGGCTTTGCTTTGCAAAAAAATTTACACATTTGAAACTTGGAGATACTGTACGAGGTTTCTGCCCGACAGTGATGTTATGAATCATTGTAAAGGTGATGCTTCTGCTTCAGTGTGGGGAGAAACGTTTATTATTGGAAAAACTAAAAAAAAAAAAAACAATGCCATATTATTTCCTTCCAGAAGAGATTATTAAGAGTTAATTAACATTTTCTTGTAGCACACAACTTATTATTGTTGTACAGGATAATTCGTTTGTGTATTTGTCTTTGTCTGAGCCTTTATCAGGGGTGCAGCCAGAACAGAGAAATAGGGTGGGCCTGGCAACTTCAGGGTGGGCCCAGGGTGGAACTCTTGCTAGCGGCACACGGATTATTTTGTTGTTGTTTTTTCTGTAAATTATTAGTGTTTTTGGGGATTAAAACGGGTACGGGCGGCAGTATCAATGAACAATAATTAAAAGGCTAATACAAAGCATTGAGTTCCCTGTTGCACTTAATCCCAACAACACATTTACAAATATAAACTAACACCCTCCAAACACACAGTAGCCAACTGCTGCTAGTGTAAAAGATGCATCACTGGAGCAAGTACTGTTCATTTATTCATTTAAGCAAAAATGATGATCACACAAAAAACACAAAAATTAAATTATCTATCTATAAATGCGACAAATCTCTGTCTGTTTGTTTGTAATCCGCGTATCTCGAGAACCGTTCGTCCCACCGGCTTCAGATTCGGCACGCGCGTTCCCCGCCGCCGCGCGGAGTGCAGTGCCGGGCCTCGACCCGACCCGACTCGCGGTTTTCCGAAACCGGCACGAAACGTTCGGAATCTCCTTATGCGGAGCTGATTGTTGACATCAGGCTGTTCCGGAGGAAATCGGCGCAAGCGCTGAGTCATTGTGACATCACTTCATAAAAGGCTCTGACATCACGTACGCCACATGAGTCAACACAAAATCTCTGTGAATGTGTATGTATGTATGTAATCCGCGTATCTCGAGAACCCTTCTTCCCACCGGCACGCGCGTTCTCCAGATATGGGCATAAAGTCTGACATCAGAGTTTTCTGCAACCGGTACTGTGTGTGCAGAGATCTTCATATATGGGCATAAGTGGACAAAGACAAACAGATGGTCAAAACGGGTCCTATGACAGGTATATTGGGGTTTGCATTAAAGGGTGGGGCATTCATGGGGTTTGCATTAAAGGGTGGGGCATTCATTCCCTATTTCAAATTCGGCACGTGCGTTCCCCACCGCAGCAGGTAGTGCAGTGCTCGGCCTCGACCCGACCCGACCCGACCCGACCCGATACACGATTTTCTGGAACCAGCACGAAAGGTTCGGATTCTGATGTCTGACATCAGGATTTTCCGGAACTGGCACTGTGTCTGCATAGATCTCCATATATGGGCATAAAATGGATGCAGACAGACAAATACAGATATCTCCATATATGGGCATAAATGTGGACACAGGCAAACAGATGGTCAAAGATCTCCATATATGGGCATAAAGTGGACGCAGACAGACAGATACAGATATCTCCATATATGGGCATAAATGGACACAGGCAAACAGATGGTCAAAACGGGTCCTATGACAACAGGTATAATGGGGTTTGCATTAAGTTTGTCTCCTCCTCCATCTGTTTGTCTGTGTCCCTTTATTCCCATTATGGAGATCTCTGTATCTGTCTGTGCCTCCGACTGTGTTGCAGACACAGTGCCAGTTCCCCCTTTAATGCAAACCCCATTATACCTGTTGTCATAGGACCCGTTTTGACCATCTGTTTGAAAAAGCGACAGAAATCTCATATATGGGCATAAAATGGACGCAGATAAACAGATATCTCCATATATGGCATATATGGGCATACAATGGATGCAGAATCACAAAGATCTCCATATACGGGCATAAAAGGGACACAGACAGACAGATACAGAGATCTCCGTATATGGGCATAAAATGGACGCAGATAGACAGATATCTCCATATATGGGCATATATGGGCATAAAATGGACCCAGAACTATAACTGCAGTGATCTCCATATATGGACATAAAATGGACACCGACAGACAGACAGATACAGATATCTCCATATATGGGCATACATGGACACAGGCAGACAAATGGTCAAAACGGGTCCTATGAAAACAATGGGGTTTGCATTAAAGGGCGGGGCATTCATTCCCTATTTACATTGTTCCGAGTTGGCCAGGTCGCCGACTAGACGCTTCTAGTTTAATGAAAGAGACATGATTAAAAATAAATAAAAAATAAATAGAAAACTTTTTTTTTTTTTTTTTTTTTGCCAAAATCTATGGGTGGGCCAGCTTTCTACAGGGGTGGGCCCAACCAGGCCCACCCATAAAAACGCCCCTGGCCTTTATTCATTAGTTCCCAAACCTTTTAGCTTGAGATCCAAAAAAGAGACATTATAATGTTTCCTCTGCACTCAAGCTTGTAGATCCGCTATTTTCACTACTTCCCTGAAATTAATGGACTTTCATAATTATCATGGAATTATTTTGAAAAAAAATCTTTTGGGAATTTCTTTGAAAATCTTTTGAAATAATAATAATTCGAAACAAAATGTAGGAAACCAAAAATAAAGGGGTATTTACTTGCGACCCATACAAATTGTTCCGTGACCCACATGATATGGGTCCTGACCCAGAGAGACAGGAAGCACAGAGATAGAGAGAGTAGATAAATAGAGTGACATAAATTGATACACAGATAGAGATAGTGTGACATACATTGAGCTGCAGTACGCTGTTTAAATGATGGATTCTGCAGGTTGCAGGAGAAGCGGTTTTCCGCTGAGGAAACAGTTCTGCTTATGTGTCAACATCTTCTCCCATCACCAGAACGCCAACACAATGCCGAAAGCGGTAAAATGGTGTCAGGAGACAAGGCTCGCCACTCACCGAAAATATCAGCCAACAATGCACCTGGCCACCGCTCATTTCAAGAGGAGACTGAAGCAAATGCCTGCCTGTGCACAGACAGGCATTTGCTGCAGTACACACACTGTGGGGGTTGGGCATGAACATGACAACTGCGTTTATCGTAAACCAACAATGAACTTTTGCACTATGTGGCATTTTGCACCTGGTGTAAGATAAGGGCCTTCCGTCTTGTTTTTTTCTCTTTCCCAGTCACAGCGGAGCCAGTAGCTGTATGTTCCAGTGCAGCAAAGAGCTCTAAAACTGTGAGAAGGCCTCTCATGGTTGTTGCTGTGTGTCAGGGGATGCTGTGTCTCATGCTGCTGGTTGTCATCATAGGCCTGGCAGTGCACTGTGAGTATTCCATGATGACACAACACTATCACTCACTCACTCAGTTTGTTGAGTTTGTTGCTTGACATTTAATAGCTGTAGCAACTACAAAGGCCACCACAATACTAACCTATAGTTTGGTGTGATGGCTTTTTGCAAAGAAAACAATAAAGTGATCAAGTGATGCACACAAATCGTTTTCTTCTTCTGCAAGCTAATTTTCCACACGTGATGTTTGAACAGTAACAGTAACTGTATTCATCATCACGTTGGTCCTTTGCAGATATTTCAGCCAATAACAATCTGAAGCAGCTACAGACCAGCTATAACAGCCTGATGCTGGAGAGAAACAATTTGCAAAGCAAAGTAAACCAGATAAAGAGAGGGAAAGCAGGTGAGAGGTTATCGTTTTGAATGCAATTAAAAAAAAGGTTGAATTACTGTCATTGTCAGTGTCAAAAGGGGCCCCACCATGAATTTTCATTTTTGATTTCTTTCTTGTTTTTTAGTCTTCCAGTGTCTCTTCCAGCCCCCAAAAACCCCAATTCATTAACTAAGCTTTGCCTTTCATTTCAGTGATTTTCTGAATGGGTGTGTCTGAATGGTACTCTTTTGAAATTGTCCCCATGCTACCGGTATGTCACAGGGGGCTCATTTCCTATTGGGCCCCCTTGAGAAGGAGGTGGTACTTTTTGGGAGGCTATTTGAGACTATATATGAGGTGGAACCATGAGGTAAAGTGGTGCTAAAATTAGAATGATACAGAGAAGATTACAATTGACTCTACATGGTTCTCATCGTGGTTCTCTAATATTCTCTGTATCGTTCCAATTTTAGCCCAAAGACAGCGCCCCTTTGCCAACAAAGGGCATTTTGGTATTGCATCTGAAATGGCTTGGAATTAGAGACAGACAAAACATGACATTTCAATAGTGTGGTTGTTTAGGCTAAAACCTGTATAAAACCGTGTTATGGACCAATATTTATATAAAATATATATTTTTAAAAGCATGGTGGGGCCCCTTTAAATTAAAATCTAGACATCCATGAAATGTCCTAATATTACATCACATTTAATGTTTAGTCAAGCCGTGTCCCAGTGGTTGGAAGCAGTTTGGATGCAGCTGTTATAACATATCTACTGAAAAGAAAACCTGTGAGGAAAGTAGAGCAGAATGTCTGAAGTCTGGAGCAGATCTAGTGGTCATTAACAGTAAAGAAGAAAAGGTTAGTGTGTGTGTGTGTGTGTGTGTGTGTGTGTGTGTGTGTGTGTGTGTGTGTGTGTGTGTGTGTGTGTGTGTGTGTGTGTGTGTGTGTGTGTGTGTGTGTGTGTGTGTGTGTGTGTGTTTGTGTGTGTTTGTGTGCGTGCGTGCGTGCATCATTGTAATTAAAACATGAATGTTTTTTGAGAAAATGTATTATTTTCAATCATGGTCAAATGATCAGGAATTCATCAAAGGATTGAACGCTGGGACTAAAGGATACTGGATTGGTCTGAAATGGACTGATGGAAACTGGACATGGGTTGATGGAACACCACTGACAACAGAGTAAGACACTGTACAAGTATTTCTATTGTAAAATATTGTATTATATTCTAAGTCTTTTTGGGCCTCATTCACAAAACTCTTCTTAAAATTCCACAATTTTAGTGTAGGCCATTAATGTAAATACCATTAAATGGGTTTCCGTAGCCTAATGTATGTCAAACTAGGAGTCCTAGAAATTAAAATGGTTGGGAATTACCGCCAGAGACATAAAAATCTTCTCTTATGGGGGTCCTTGGCATATATCTATTCAAATGGGTCTGCTGGCTAATATGTGTCAATTTGGGGGTCCTTGACATGAAAAGGTTTGAGAACCACTGATACACAGTAAGTGATATGCATATATAACCACTTACCACGCATCTACCGCCAGGCCAATTGGGAATCTCCCCTTAGCCAGGAGAGATACTGTATCATAGTGTGTTCACACACTACAAATCCACAGGCTATCATTCATGTTCAGTGGAAGCCTGCAACATGGTACCAAGCGACACCTAACGTACATAATGTAGGACCACAATGGAAACAAGCCATCAAGGCTTTTTTGTGTCATCCTTTAATAAGCATTGCTTGCGTAATTGTACTTGCTGTAGCCTACTGTTTGGAAACTGTCCAATCAATCAATCAATCAATCAATCAATCAATCAATCAATCAATCATAAACAAAACAAACAAACAAACAGATGTTTGTAGCATTGTAGTGTGATCTGCTGCGGTCCTGCAATATTAAGAAATGATACTGTAAGCACTTTGCCATATTGGTTACACTGGCAGAAATAGGCTTACATGCCGAGGGACATTCAGCTCTGAATAAAAACACTATACTTCCAAAAACAAGCTATAGCTTGTTGAACAGGCCTTTCTTTTTTGTTGGCACTGAAACATTTTGTTAGTGAAGTTTGACAGTACTTTAATTGTTTTTGCATAATAAATTAAACATTCACACATGTTTCCAGATGCATATGCATGTATTAGAGCAGATGTGAGGTTTGTTTACAAAACAAATAAAAAGAATCTGCTAAGAAGAATGATGAAGAATCAAACTATGCTCTTGGAAATGTTCTCATATTCTGTGCCAAATGCCAAAATGGCTCCAAGGTAGCTGTGCCAGGATTTTGTATGTTTTTCTTTACTATGCAATGAAAAAAAATGTTTTTTTTTTATATTTTTTTTCCCCACAGAAACAGACGCAGTTGTTGTTATTCAGTGGCAAAAATAATTTTGTCAATCAGACAATGGTTCCAGAGATAGAGCTGTTTGAATGAAAAAAAGTGTCCATCCACTAGAATGAACACACATGAACACACATTTTCTCAATCAGCTAAACGAGGGAGCGAACACACAAACAGAGAAAAGCATCTCTCTGATCTCAGGTCATTTTGACATCTTTAAAAAAAAAAAATTTTTTTTTTTTATTTCTATGTAAAAAACACAAAAAACGTCAAAAACCGTCATTGGCACAGCATGAGTTGATCATAGGCACGTATCGTGAATGAAGCCCTATTGTATGACTGAGTGGATGTGGTTAAAACAAATGATGTTGTTTACTCTGCAGGTTGGCCTTTGGATATCTTCACCATGTAAACTATAAGTGTGCAGTTACATTTGGAGGAGCCCTACATGGGGTCAGATGTTCAGAAAGAAAACTGAGGATCTGTGAGATGTGATATTTCTCTTCATGGATGAAACAGCTGCTTAGTGTTCTGCTTTGTGAAGTTAAACCGTGATAATTACAGTGTAGTTGTGAAACAGATAAAACCCAAACATTATACTGAACAGAAGTACAAACTGTTGCACCTGACACAAACTGAATCCTGAACTTCTGACAGATGGAC
>NC_137826.1:7571751-7594251 GCF_963921795.1 Nannobrachium achirus | reverse complement strand
CTCCACCACCCCTACACCACCACAGCCTTTTTTCCCCTCTCTCTCTCACTCTACCTTTCTCTCCTCTCCCTATCCCCCTCTCCTCCTCTCTCTATTTTCTATTCTCAGGTTCCTGCCGGGGGGTTCAGTCCACGTCGCCACTGACGCCGACGGTGCAGGCGAATACGCTATACGACCCCTACCCCAAGACTCCAGGGTCTGCGACCCTCCCCGGAACCTACACCCTCCCCAATCCCCTCCTTCCACTACGGACTCATTACTGCTTGATTTCATTATTATCATTGATCGATTCATGATCGTTTACACCATAGATCCATGTCTGCTCATCGATCACTGCTCATTATTTATCTGCCCTTTACTTCATTAAAACCCTTAAACCTTCATGGTGTGTTTCTTGTTAGCTAGTGAAACATTTATTTTACTGTTATGTTTAATTATAAAACATTAACAAATGTATGTGAACGTGCTTCTCCGTAAAGCTTTAAACCAAAATAAGTACGGATTTTGACAAGCACAACTCTTACTGAATAGAAAAAGAGGCTACTTACATATTTTCAACATTATTGACAAAAAAACTGGAGTTTTGATGTCAGTATTTCAGCAATCAGGAAAAGGGGTTCTGATGCTCAAAACATTTGAGAACCACTGAGTCAGAGTATGTTAATTGTATTAAGTTTAACTAAGTTTAGAGTATGATAGTTAAACTTCATTTAAATAACTCGACCCTTAACCCTTAACCCAATTAACTTACCGTAAGTTCAGTGGGTTAAGTTTGGTTAGAGTAAACTAATTGGTTTATGGTTAGGGTAAGTTAATTGTTATAAGGTTAGAGTAAAGGCCAAGGTTAGAGTACAATACTTGGATTGGGTTAAACTAGGTCAATTGGGTTAAGGTTATGGTATGTTAACATTGAGTTATGACTCATGAGATAAAGTTAACTGGGTTTAGGTGAGAGGAAGTTATTTGGGTTAAGTATAGAGTCATCTTCACATGTCCAATAGAATACACACACACCCACACACACACACACTGGCCTCAAATCCATCTCCCCGCCTCAGCGCTCCCTGCATGCTGGAGTAAATGAATGAAATGATGAAGCGAGGAAGAGGAGAGGAGTGAAGGAGGAAGGTGTTTGGATGGCTACCAGGGGAGGTGTTGGCTCGCTCCCTCTGCAGCCCACCGTGTCCCACCGGCCCTGGACCATTCATCTTGTCCTGCAGGGGCTCTGTCTGCACCCACTAGAGGCCATCCTTTATAGTTCAGACCACACATCTTTCTATTAATGCATCTTATTTATCTCCATCCCTGATGCTCCCTCCGTCCCTCTTTTTCCCTGAGAGGGAGTAACCCTACTGCCTCAGTTGGAGACTTGACTTCAGTTAGGATATGAAATCGGTCATGTTAACCGCACCGCATTAGATTTGAATCTACAAGCTCACAGCGCAGGACCGAATGCCGTGCTGTGAGCTTGTAGATCTGCTATTTTTTAAATATCTTGACCCGATCTTTGACCTGACTTCCAAATCCTTCATGGTTCTCAAACTTTTTCATGTCAAGGACCCCCAAAATTACAGGTATTTGGCCATGGAACCCCATCTCAAAACATGTTGTTCCAGGGACCCCCAGAAGCAGAGATTTGAGTTGTAAAAATATATATATAGGCCTATATCGAAACATTTGCACACATTTTCTCGATTTTTCAAGAATAGCAGATCTACAAGCTCGCAGCGTGGATCTAGATAGGCATAAACAGGTGACATCACAGTGATGTCAGATACTCAGAGCAGGGATCTCCATATATGGGCATAAAAGGGATTCTATTAGGGATCTCCACATATGGGCATAAAAAGGATTAGTAATGTCAGATACTCCGTGCAGGGATCTCCATACAGTATATGGCCATAAAAGGGATTCTGTTAGGGATATCCATATATGGGCATAAAAGGGATTCTGTTAGAGATCTCTATGGGCATAAAAGGGATTCTGTTAGGGATCTCCATATATGGGCATAAAAGGGATTGTAACCCAGATGATGCCCTGTTAGGAGAACCACACTAACAGAATCCATATATGGCCAAGACAGATGGCCAAGACAGATGGCGCGACCTCGCTTTTCGCCCTTAGGCGTCCTACTGGTATATCTGCTATTTTTCAATAGCAGATATAGTATAAAATAATTCCAGGTCTTAAAGAGTTAATGTTTCACCTTCCTTTAGATTTCAATTTAGTCACGCATCCCAATAATTATGGGCAGATTGTTATGAATGGCAACTAATGTCCTTGTTCTGTAAATCAAAATCTAGTGAACTTTGAAACCAGAACTACAGCTGCATGGAACTGAAGAAAAATGATATAATTCTCCAAAAAGTTTTCTCTCTCTCTCTCTCTCTCTCTCTCTCTCTCTCTCTCTCTCTCTCTCTCTCTCTCTCTTTCTCTCTCTTTCTCTCTCTCTCTCTCGCGCTCTCTCTCCCCAGACGATGAATGGATGTTGGTGGATGCAGCCAGAAGTCCAGTCCATCAATCACTTGTGCGTTGGCAGTGCTGACCAGTTCAGTGAGTGATGTAACTGGAAAGCTGATCCTAGGCCAGCTCTGTCTTTCCTGGCAGGATTCAGTCATGTCATATCTGCCATGCTTAGACCTTTGCGTGAATTCATGAACTCGAAAGATTGAAGACAATTCGACGATCCAAAGCATCCCAAACAGGACAAGGCAAAGCAGCAGTCATCTTAAAGAACTTGACCAGGGCCCTCCGGGGATAAAATCTCGGCTCAACGAAACAAACTGCTATTTTCACTGACTGAATATTCATCCTTCTCTACATTCCGTCCTCTCTGGAATGTTACATTTTTGTGTTTTTTAGAACAATGTGATCTGTTATTTTCAAATAGCTGAACTATAAAATAGGACTTTAGTGGCTATGGATATGAAAAAATAGTTTTTCGGTTTGGTGTGTAAGTGTTGGCGGGTGGCAGGTGGAAAGTATGTGTGCAAGAGACATAAAATGACACCACATCATCATCATTATAATCATCATCAACAACAAAACCTCAACATCAAAACATCAGTCTCTGAGCTGTCCTAAATCACCCCGCTAGACCCACTCTATAATTCATACCAGGGACCTGCAGGCCTCCCTTGCAGCTAATGTTCAACTAGTAACCAGCTCCACTGGACTGTTAGTAAGTTGTCCGCTTGAACCCTATATATTCTTCTGCCTACACATATTGTACGTCATGTATATGAGCGAATAGGGGAAGGGGATCAACGTCATGTGATTGCCTTTTTTGACCCAGCAAAAACTCATCAATATGATCAATATGATTATTGTCAGAATCGTGGAAAGTTTAGAATATTCAGTGATTCCCTTTTAATTTTTCACAAAATCGGTGGTTGTTGCAATTACCCTGCACACTATTTCACCATATGTTGCGCTGTGAAAAATAAAAAACATAAAATGTAACAATGTGTACGTTCCGTAATGCTTTGGTGAAAGCCGAGCTGTTTGACCCGGCGAGGAATGGCGGATTCGTCCAAGCCACGAAATACCCATATGTGTGTCTCAAAGAATACTTCATTGACTGGGGGTCCCCCAGGGTTCTATCCTAGGTCCCCTTTTTTCTACCAATCTGAAAGCTCACAACTTAGGTCTACTATTTGACTGTAACTGTACTGTTTTGCTACAAATTATTAAGCACACGAACCCTCCATCATAGCATCTTTTGATTCTGCAACACATTGTGAGCTTGTAGACGGGAAGAAAGGAGGTAAAGTATAGGGTACTGCAGGGGCCCGGTCAACTAAATAAATGGGGTTTAAGTGGTTAAAGAAAGCAGAAACAATCTATAAAGTGTGTTATGCCTGAAGGCCTTTTAGAGCCTATGGGGCCCATGGAATCCACTCTGATGTTTACGTTGATTACCTAACCCTGGAGAATAAAGCTGCACTTCCTACAGTGGAGGACAGAAACCAGGTATCTCCACATATCAAATTTATTTTTGTTTTGTGTCAGCACCTCTGCAATTTTGATTTGTTTTAATGTTTTTAAAATGATAATTTAAAAGGAATATGGTTTTGGACTTACAGTATATACAAGGTTTCCAACAACTTCTTCAGAGTTGAGCTAGATCTCAGTTGATCAACTCAAGTAGTGAGTATTACAGGGCTCATTTCAGCTTGATGACAGTTCCATTTCACTGGCCACACACGCACACACACACACACGCGCACGCGCGCACGCACGCACGCACGCACACACACGCTGCATGGTGGGTGTACAGTGTGTGAGCCAGGTCGGTCGGATTTCCACTTTGACACACAGACACAGGCACTAAACACCTGGGTTTTTGGAGCGGTGAAAGCGCTCCCAATGAACAGGTATATCCGTGGGTATGTGGCTGGCTGGCTGGCTGGCTGGCTGGCTGGCTGGCCCTGTCCGTAGCCTGGGCAATACCTTGAGTGGCCACACACAACACACTAGTTAAAGGAGGGGCGCTGTTTTGTGCAGGCCAGGCACACTCACCACTCACTCACAGGCACAGTTTACACTCACTCACTCACTCACATAGGGTACAGCTGCTCAAATTCACCGCTCCACTTCGAACCGAGGTTTGATTTTATCTAAAGTAATGATGTGTGACTATGAGAATTTGAACACAGAACGACGTCTCTTAACCTTTTGTTTTGGGACCCTGAAGTATGCTCTGACG
Source organism: Nannobrachium achirus (assembly GCF_963921795.1). Classification (NCBI taxonomy): domain Eukaryota; kingdom Metazoa; phylum Chordata; class Actinopteri; order Myctophiformes; family Myctophidae; genus Nannobrachium; species Nannobrachium achirus. The sequence goes on along the minus strand of NC_137826.1, from coordinate 7,589,543 downwards.
GGCCCCTGCTTGCGCGTGTGTGTGTGTGTGTGTGTGTGTGTGTGTGTGTGTGTGTGTGTGTGTGTGTGTGTGTGTGTGTGTGTGTACGTGCGTGATTCCACAGTGTGTATGTGTGCACTTCACTGACCGGGGTCCCGCAGGCAGGGGTCCCTACTTCTTAAAAGCGTACTTTATTTGCTCATTTTCATTGAATGTAATATATTATTATGACCTACCCGTAAGCGCAGAATATAGGGTCGCTACACACACACACACACACACACACACACACACACACACACACACACACACACACACACACACACACACACCCAGAGCCACCCACTGTCGGCCCGCGGTAATGAAGTAGGTAATGTAGACCGGCCCGACACAATTACTACAGATTAGACGGCAATGACTTCCACATGGCTTTTGGACAAATGCATCTGTACCACCCTGCCTGCGTGCGGCTCTGTGTGAGTGCATGCATGTGCACGCGCACGTGTGTGTGGTGTGTGCGGCACTGTGAGAGCAAGTCTGGATTGTAGCTGGGGGTCCGACGTACATTGGATGGGACAAGCGCGGAGTTGAGCGCGGGGTGAAAGGGTGAGAGGGCGAGAGGCCCTCATCAGACATGCGGGGGGGATTTAACTCCCAAATAGTTAAAACTGACCCGTAAAGTAACCCTATCAGATTCATTTTTACACTACCCGTGTTAACCCCCTGAACCCTAGTGTCCCTGTGCTGGCCTTGCACACATTCTGTGAATAAATCATCTGCAAGCTCACAATGTGTCGAAACAATCAGTTATTGGTTATTTTTTGGCAAAGATATTTGGTATCACAGTCTGCTCCACAGCCCATATGGACTTATACGTTTTTGGACATTTAGGCCTACTTCTGTGTTCTGTTCTTGCTCCCCTTTTGGTTTTAGGTGTTTAGTCATGTTTTAATGATTGCTTTTAGTTTTTGTGGCTCTGTTATTTCAGTATGTTCTGTGCCTGGTCTTGTAGTTCTGTGTTTGTGTGTTGAACCCCATGTGTTGTATCTTATTTTATGTGCTTCCTGTCTGCCCTTGTTTGCTGTTACCTGACTTTTGTCTTGTCTTGTCTTGTCTTGTCTTGTCTTGTCTTGTCTTGTCTTGTCTTGTCTTGTCTTGTCTCCCTGTAATTATTGTTAACCCAGATAGTGTCCTTTTCCACCAAAATAACCTTGGTTCAAGAACCAGTGCTGTTCAACTTTCTTGGAACCTTATTGGTTCGTTCTTGTGAACCGACCGCGAACAGCTTGCGTTTCCACCAGATTGAACCATGATTGAACCAGAGGAACCAAGGATTTTGTGGTTCCCGTTCTGAACCAACTTTTACGGTTCGGAACCAACTCGGTTGTCGATGGAAAAGCTCACCTCTGGTTCATCCCATAGGCGGGAGAAAGAACCAGAACCGATTCTTTGCCGGTCGAAAAGCGCCCTCATTGTTCTACTTGTTGGCCTATCCTGTGTTAGTATGTTAGTATATCCTGTGATTGTATTTTGAGTTCACTTTTGTCTAGTTGGTATTCTGTCTATATAGGCTATACCTGTCTGATTCATTAAGTGGTTGCTAGTCTGTAATTCCGTTTCGAGTGAGCCTGTATGTTAGTTTGTGAGTCTGAAAGTCTTTACATGTGTTTTGACTGAGGGGAAAATAAGAGGGAACCAAGCACAGACTCTGTTGAAGTAGAGACAGGGGCAGTGTTGGGGAAGTTAAAGTTACATGTAACTGAGTTACGTAACTAAGTTACATTTTGCTGTAACTTGCTGGTAACTGAGTTACATTCATATTTCTGTAACTCGTCATGTAACTGAGATACTTTTTGGGTCATTTTTGGCCAAAGTTACAAGAAGTTACAAGCGAAGTTATACTTTATATTAGGAACACAGATGTTTACTAAAGAAAATTTCAACATTTTTGAAATAAAACATAAAACTCAGTTGAGAGGCATATTTCTGCTGGCATGTGACTTTTTTGTAAGATATTATATTTTGTTTCATATACACCAAATGTACATTCTCAATTTAACACTGAAAAAAAAAGTAACTCAAGTTACTTAAGTTACTTTTTTATGTAACTTGAAACTTTGTAAGTTACATTTCTACAGGGGTATAACTTTAATTTGATCAAGTTACTGCATGGTGAGTTACTTGTAACTTCCCCAACATTGGACAGGGGTTAAAATTCCACTTGCTGCGTGTAGACAAATCACAGAGGTGTGCGTGATTGGAATGTTCCTCACAAAGATGACTTAAACTTGACTTAAAAGTTACCGTAAACTTAACAGGAATGTGCACTCTCCATTTATCAATGTAATGAGGCTATTTTGTTGGTGAGGTATAAAATCCTGACGGTTTCATTTATCCAGAGTTAAGTTGTCATCCAAGATTGGACTGTGTAATCAATGCGAGATGTATGGCTGTGTGTATGTCTGGGGGTCCAGTTTCTCATGGATGGTGGTCCTGATCCTTGGCCATGAATACAGGGCGATGGGGTGAGAGAGAGAGGATGGAGGGGATTTCTGAGAGTGTGTGTGTGTGTGTGTGTGTGTGTGTGTGTGTGTGTGTGTGTGTGTGTGTGTGTGTGTGTGTGTGTGTGTGTGTGTGTGTGTCTCTTGGGTTTGATTGGCTGAGCCACGATGCACAGGGTTCTATAAACAAACACCTGCGACCTGTGATCAGAAATATGCCATGAGTTTCACAACCTGTGGGCCGGGGCCCACTGGTGGGCCCCAAGGGTATTGCAAGCTAGTGGGGCCCCAAGTAATTGCCATTTTAATGATAATATAAATGGTAAATGGTGCATTTATATAGCACCTTTATCCAAGCCGCTTTACATAGTTTATGCACCAACCTGCTCACCGGGAGCAATTAGGGGTTCAGAGTCTTGCTCATGGACTCTACGACTCTGGGGGAGCCCGGGATCAAACTGGGAACACTTCAGGAGCCCTCCGTGTTCTAATGACGGTTTCTCTACCCCTGAGCCACTGCCGCCCCTAATATAACATTAAAATAAAAGAATCATGGTGTTGTTTTCTTTAAAACCTTGATGATATAAATGAACTGTAGGCTAAGTAATATGTTATTAACCAAGCCGGAACACAATCTATTGATTGATCATTAAAATAAATATGCTCTGAAAATGCACACAACTTAAATTAAAAGCAGTTTTAATTGGGAAATGTCTAGGATTTTTATGATGCCACGTTTGAGAAAGAAAGAAAAAAAGAAAGAAAGAAAGAAAGAAAGAAAGAAAGAAAGAAAGAAAGAAAGAAACTCAGTGTGTCCTGGTGTTTGGACAGACAGGTGAGTGATCTACGAGCCTTCCAGCCAACCACAGGAGAGCAGCCTCCATCAATCCATCACCATGGACACCAGCCCACCAATCACACCGCAGGGTGGGCAGATGACCCCGCCCCCCCGGTGCCCATGCACAATAACACATACACATTATGAATGCATTCACCATTATACACGCACCGCACGCACGCACGCACGCACGCACACACACACACACACACACACACACACACACACACAGACACACACACACACACACACACACACACACACACACACACACACACACACACACACACACACACACACACACACACACACACACACACACAGGCTCTCATTGATCGGGTTTGCTAAAGAAAACCTCAAGTCGCTTCTCCTCAGATGAACTGACGTGGTTTCACGCTCGCTCTGTTTCCCCCGTTCCACAACAAACAGAAAGCACATTTTACTGCTCACATTGTTCCAGAAACCCCTCCGCCTCAGACACCACCCCCACCCCCACCCCCCCAGCACCACCGCACCACATTCCCAGGCTGTCTCAATCACATGCCAATGTTTTCAATAAGAGCACAATGTCAACACCACCAAGACCCAGGAGACCATGGCATCCAACACCAAGCACCACCAAGAACCACTCCCTTAGGACACCTCTCTGTCTGTCTGTCTGTCTGTCTGTCTGTCTGTCTGTCTGTCTGTCTGTCTGTCTGTCTGTCTGTCTGTCTGTCTGTCTGTCTGTCTGTCTGTCTGTCCGTCTGTCTTCTGGCTGTCCAGGCACGTGCACACATAGACATCAAAGGGGGCTTGAGCCCCTGCCCTTTTATCCGTCAGTAAAAGGTGCCTTGAGAGTTGAGGCATTACATTTTGTATAACACAGTTCTATTGTGAAAACAGCAGATCTACATGCTCACAACGCCTCGCAATTTGGCCAATGTTTCATTTGTCATTTTAGAGGTATTAAAAAGTCCTTAAATTGTCACTTTGGAAATGTGCATAAACCCTCATAAACTTAAACGTTATGATGGTTTATTTACTGTTGAGTGAGAAAACAATGTTGCACATTAAGTTAATCATCTGGGGACCCCCCCCCCCCAAATGTTCAGAACCACTGCTCTAGACCGTGGATGCAGTTTTTACAATGGTGAAAGAAACGCAAATGCCCTCTTTCCATGCCATAACTGAAGGCAGCATTCTAGAGAATTGCCTTGTCCAAACTCTCCTGAACTTGAATGCAGCATCTTATGTTGAAAGAATTGCCCTCTCTGGAAAAGTATGTGGCTGTTACACCACATCTCCAGCATTCACTGCTTAGTTTATGCTTAGTTCAGTGTATCAAGCACCGAAAATAGCCGACATCAAAGCTCTGCGACGTGTTGTGAGCTTGGAGCTCTGCTATTTTTGATATTTTCACCAAAAGGCCAGTGTAGAAATGTCAGCCCCTGCCTCTCTAACATTCTCTGCACGTCCCTGCCAAACACCTCCATCACACGAACAACTCCCTGAGGACACCTCTCTGTCTGTCTGTCTGTCTGTCTGTCTGTCTGTCCGTCCGTCCGTCCGTCCGTCCGTCCGTCCGTCCGTCCGTCCGTCCGTCCGTCCGTCCGTCCGTCCGTCCGTTCTCCCCCTATTTCTCTCTGTATCTCATTCCCTCTCTCTCTCCATCTTTCCCTCTTTCTCTCTGTCTCTCTCTCTCTCTCTCTGTGCAGTAAACTATATCCAGTACTGTATAGTTGCTAGAAAATCTGCAACTCTGATAAGGCACTGGGACCAGAGTTGAGAACCAATGAACAATAGAAAACAGCACTCTCTGTCAAAATCAGTGTCTATGTAGGAGTGATGATGGCCTCGAGTTTATAGGGTGTGTTTACGTGAAAGGAAAGGTTGTCAGTTAGATTCCCCAGATTGTCATGGAAAAGTGATGTGTAACACTCACCCCTTCTTCAATGTATGCCCAATTACAGAGTGCCCCTAAGCAAGGCACTTAACCTCAAGCTGCTCAGTGTTGAAAAAGCACTTTAAATGCTCAGAAGAAGAGATGTCTTTATCTTGCTCAGTGTGAAACGACCTGTGTGAGTAAAGGTTAAAAAAAAGGGGCCGGGGGGGGGGGGGGGGGGGATATACACAACGTTTGTCAGTTGATGCAGCAATAGTATGCCACAAGATTATCAACATAATGTGAAAAAAGAAGCTAAAAACACTTGTAGAAGAACTTATGCTTGATCCTTGGGTTAGGGTTAGGGTCTCAGCAAAGGAATGGCACACTCACCTCAACAAGGAACTTGAGCTTAGACTGGGTGCAGATTCAAAAGAAACACTCTCACTCTCTGAAAAAGTATTTAATGTTCCGTATAGCAGCAGTCTACAAAAAACAGACAGGCACAAAAACAAACAGGCACGTTACTGAAGTTACATTGCTTGCTAACTGAAGACCCCTGGCCTGAAAATGTAGGCATATGCCCTATATATACTTTGTCATTTGTGCTTTTGAATACTTGAGTATATACTTGGCCCACCACTGACACAGAATAATTTGTAGAGGCCAACGGCCAATGGGAAAACTCCCAACACTTGGCTGGTCGACCGATGGTGTAAATTCATCACTCAGTGACTCAAAAAGACGTGTGCGTTTACACTGTGGTGTCGGCACCGCTGTTGAGCTCCAAGCCAAAAAGGGAGAATGTAGAATGGAGTAAAGTGACTAACATTCTGAAAGATATTCAGGACTCCCTCCCCATGACCAAGACGTCACACACCGAACACGTCTTGTCCTCGGTTCCTAAGCCTCTCATCTTTCATGGGAATTATATTTATTGCGAAGCTTAGAAATGTCCTCACACTCGGGGTGGATCCTGGATTCCTAAGGTCAAAGCTAACACGCCTGTGTGCGTGCGTGCGCGCTCGTGTGCACGCATGTGTGCGTGCTCGTGTGCGCGCGTGCGTGTCTGCGTGTGTGCACGCACATGTCAGACACGTTATGGCAGATAAATGTGGGAGTGATGAGGTCTCTCTGTCATTCTTTCCCTCGCACAAACATACACGCACACATAAATTAATGCATGCACGTGCCTGCGCGCAACACACACACACACACACACACACACACACACACACACACACACACACACACACACACACACACTGTCAATCAGGCCTCGCACACACCCTCAATTCTGATGTCATTTGGGAGTGGATTGATGGGCGGAGAGGATCTGCATGAAAGAGAGATGAGAGAGAGAGAGAGAGAGGGGGAGTGAGAGACAGACGGAGGGAGGGTTGATGAAGATGTTAAGTTATGGGTTTGTAATCATGTGTAATGTGGCTGATCAAGATTGCGATGGTAAGCCAAATGGCCATTTATCAAACGCGCGTGTGCTTTGCGCGCGAGGGCGTGTGTGCGTGTCACTTCTGGCGCTCCGTATTAAAAAGCGATTCACACTGACTGGCCTCCCGATCGCACATCGCATGCCATGCATGCATGCAAGCGCGCGGTCATAAACACAAACACAGCGTGACACAGTGTGAGAATGTGAGAACGAGGAAAGAGAAGGAGAGAGGGAGGGGGGGAAAATACTTAAGTGCAAGAAGAAAGGAGAGGAGAAATCCAAGAGAGAGAGAGAAAAGGGGGAACTGACAAAATATAAGAATTAGATGAAGAGAGAAAAAGGAAGGTAACGCTTTACTTTACAGTACGGTAATTACCAGTTAATTACTAGGTAATTACCTGGTAAACACCTGCTATGTTCCTGAAAACTACCAGGTAATTACCAGGTAATATTAAGTATTTGCCTGGTAATTACATGTTAAGTACCTGGTAATACACTTATTAATGTTAATGTTATTACTCAGTATTAACCCAGTAACTAGAAACGTTTTTCCCAGGTAATTACCCAGTAGTTACAGTTGAACTGTACTGTAAAAGAAAGCATGTGTCAATTCCATTTCATTACCTAGTAATTACTAAGTGTTTACCCAGTAACTAGAATATGTACCTTGCATTTACCCAGTTAAGTGGAACTGCGGTAAAAATAAGTACTTTTTGTTGGGACCAAATGGCATCGTGGCCATGGGTGGATAAAATAACCAGGGAGTGGTGAATACTCAAAAAAATACTGGGTATTACCTAATAGTTACCTGGTAATAACCTAGTAATTACCTAGTAAGTAATTACTGTACTGTAAAGTAAAGCGTTACCAAAAGTAAAGCGTTTCCAAAAGGAAGGACAGATGCATGGGGGTGGGATAGAGAGGTACAAATGAGAAACACAGAGGAGGAAAGAGAAGAAGAGTGAGAGAAAGAGCGAGGCGTATAAGTCTCAGTTCTATACTAGTTGTGCACGGGTGTCGCATCGAAAATAGCAGATGTGTGGACTTGTATTACTACACTAAAGGCCAAATGTTCCCACACCACACGTGTAGTAGAATTTGAGAAATACATTTACGAAGACAATTTTCCTGCTGCTTACAAGAGAAACGGTTGTTTTTATGGTTAAAAAAGGATTCGGGGAGTTGGGCTTAAGAGTCATGTTGGGGGTTAGTTTTAAGATTAGGCGTTTAGGAACTGAAGCTATATAGGGGTTAGGGGTTGGAGTTACCCCTGATTTGTACTCGGTCGTGCGCCGGCCGGTGTCATGCAGCGGAAATAGCAGATCTGCAAGCTCACAACGCGTCGCAGCGCGACGCGTTGTGAGCTTGCAGATCGGCTATTTCCGCCGCGCGACACCCGCGCGGCGACCGAGTCCAACTGAGGCCTTAATGCGTTCCATATGAGAATGCGAGAGTAGTTTTTTTTCCCTGGGTAATCATATCAGGGCTCAGGCGGTTTCCAACATTCATAAATGTGAGCTATGCAGCTCCACTCCGGAATCCAACTTCCTCTGCATAAACACCCCTTAGAAAAACAAGCCACTCGGACCTGAGTGTGTGTTCGCGTGTACGTGTGTGCGTGTGTGTGTGTCTGTGGGTGTGTGTGAGCACGTTCAATCTTTTGAGTGGGTGTTTATGTGTGCGCTTATGTGCGTTTGTTTTTGTGCGCGCGTGTCCACATCTGGGCATCGGTGTGTGCGTGCGTGTGTCCTGATCAGGATGTTGTTGCTAACTCACTGACATTTTGTCATATAGCGTGGCCTTCAATTCACGCACACGCGCACACCCATGCACGCACGTACACACACGAGTAATGGCATCTGCTTTTACAAAAATAATATCTCTCCTATACTTTACTAGCTTATACTCTCAAATGCATCTAGGGAGAATTCAGTGAGGAATACTTAAGTAAAATGAGATAGCATCAGTTGGTATGGAATGGTCCTGTTCTGGGACCTCCCCAGCTTTCCACTTGTGTACATAGACGACAAAGAACCCCTCTCCTTAAACCAGTAGTACTCAAACTTTTTTTTTACCCACGGCCCTATTGATGTAATTTGGCCACGGACCCCCATCTGAAAAGACCAGAAGAGGAGATTTGTGTTGGGAAAAAAACAAAATTAGTCACAGTTCTTTTTTCAAACATAATGAAGATTTTTCTAAAATGTTCAAAAATAGTAGATGTGTCAATTTTTTAATAGCCAATATAAATTATGGTTAAATGGGTTGAAATGATTGTGATGCTGTGTTAACACATTTTTCTGGGGACCCCCTGGATCCCCCTGCAGCTCCCTCGAGGACCCCTAGGGGACCCTACTTTGAGGACCAATGCCTAAAACAACAGTCATTGAGAAGGTTTTAACCGGGGGCTACTGGGTTCCTGGAGGGCATTGGGCGGATTCAAATGAAAATGGGCCATGTGCTCCAAATCACCACTGGTCTCCGACTGACTGACAAATCGAAACTTGATTTTCAGTTGGCAGTGCCAGGGCCCCCTGTGCGATAATCTGCCTCTGCTTTGTGGGGGATCCAAAAGGACCCTTACTGGTCTGTAACTCTCAGAGCAGGGACGTGCTGGCCATTGGGAAAAGCGGGACAACTCCCGAGCGGCCGGTTCATTCCCGGCCGGTCCAGGCCGGCCATTAGGAAAAGAATAAAAATAAAATGTCGGCCTTCGTTCCATTTTGGGGGCTGGGCGGCCAACAAAGTAAATCGTCACTGTCGGGCAGAAACCTTGTATCTCCAAGTTTCAAATTTGTAAATCTTTTCGCAAAGCAAAGCCTTGCTTCATCATACAAGGCTGTTGCACAAAAGTAGTGAAAACAGCCGATCTACAAGCACACAACGCCTCGCAGTGCAAGGCGTTGCGTGCTTGTAGATCGGCTGTTTTCACTAGTTTAAATCATTTTAGAAATGGTTTTGGACATACAAGGTTTCCACCAAACAACGACGAAATATAACTCATGTAATTGGCCCACTGGCTTGTCACTTGTCACAATCTGAAATGGCAAATCTTTGAGTAGCAGCAGCACTATGGAGAGAGATCTCTCTCTATAGCGCGCAATGAGGGCCTCTACAACTCTTTTTCCCGGGCTGAATCAGGGGCCCAGCATGTCCCTGTCTCAGAGTGTACAAATAAGGTCCGTTTGGGAGTTCTAACTTCTGCGGGAGTCCTTGAAATGAATAAAACATTTGAGAACCACTGTCCTACTCACATTATACTTTGACAGACACAAGAGGGAAATGAAATGACAGATACAAAAACTTGACCTACAGTAATTAGATCTGCAACCAACCATAATAGTATTGTGTAAACTGTTTAGATGAACTGGACACCGACATCGGACGAAAAGCCATACTTGAGCATCCATGGCCCCTGTAGGTTTTGTTTGGTAGTTGGCCATTGGAGGCACTATACTGTAGCATGTTGAAGTGGCGACGGAGGTGGTCGGTGACAAGAGAGCTCACTGTTTGGCTGTCTAACCTGAGCAAAACAGAGCACAAGATGAGAAACAGCAGTGAGCAGCGAGCCAGCAACACAAAAAGAAGGGAAAACAGACTCTATATTGACACCAACAGAAATGGCTATCTGGAATGAAGGAGGTTTACAGAAGGAAGACATATGTCTTGTGAAAATACTTTGTTTGTTTTGGTCGGCGCGATTGTTGTGCCGCGAATAACTCCATCCGAGCATGTTTAGAGAAGGCTGACTGATAACGTTTAAGAACCACTTAATCCACAAAAAGTTAGCTCTATTTTGAACCGATACCTTTTTCAATGCCAATTGTTCATAAACTTGTAGAGTAGCCACTTTGATGACCTGTTTAAAAATAATGAAGCTGTAACATTGGTTTTGAAATGACTCATACATATCCATATAGTGTTATATAAAAATATTTTGTCACTGTCGGGCAGAAACCTTGTATCTTCCAAGTTTCAGGTTTGTATGTTTTTTCACCAAGTAAAGCCCTGCTTCATCATAGTATAAGGCCGTCGCACAAAAGTAGTGAAAACAGCTGATCTACAAGCACACAACGCCTCGCGGATGCGAGGCGTTGTGTGCTTGTAGATCTGCTATTTTCACTAGTTTAGTTCATTTTTAAAATGATAAATACAAAACGGACGGTCTTGGACATACGAGGTTTCCACCCGACAACGACGATATACTGTACCACATCTCACATACTTTGATTGCTTCTTAAATCCTAAATTCCTGATCTTTATTTATTAGCATGATAAGGGTGAAAGTAAAAGTCAAAATGTTTTGACAAGCCACCTCTGTCCTGCTTCAAGTTAACAACACATCCACTGTGGAACATAATCCATGTTCATTTTTCTTGGCGTTGTCGTACTCTTTGCACAGTGATTGCTGCAATACAAAACACATAAGCTAGCTTTCAAAACGCTTCTTGCCACAACTTAGAGAAAGTCCATTTCAGACAAATCCAAGTCCATTTCACGCTAATCTTTGCAGAGACGTTGTGTGATATTTCATTTCATAAAACACACACAAGAGCATCTGCCCTTCCTGTGACAACCTCAACACCCAGCTGGATTGCATTAGTGTTAATATAATATTCTTCATTCGCCCAGACATTTATCATAGTATGAGGCAATAATATTAGCAGTAGTTGAGACAGTTTTATAATTTATTTCAGAAATATTTCTTTTTAATAGTATTTATGTTTCTGTTATTTGAACTTCACATGCTCACAATTTGATTTAAACACATGGCTGTGTGAAGTGTGATCACGTGACCTCAAGTAACAGTCCATCTCAAACTGGAAACATGCATTCTGGTCTCATTAATGTATCATAAAGGATGGGGACATTTACTTAAGTAATGTACTGTACAGTACTTTACTTTTTTGTACTTTACTTGAGTATTTCTAAGTATTTAAATACTTTTACTTATTCTCCACTATACATCTTGTATCCAAATATTGTACTTTTCCTCCTCTACATTTATTTGAAAACTTTGGTTACTAGTTACTTTGCAGATATTAATTATACTATTATAAAACATACATAAGCCACTTTAGCCCTATTTTACTTAGGCTGTTTGAAAATAGACAATCTACAAGCTCACATCGAGTCACACATCACGACACGTTATGAGCTTGTAGATCTGCTATTTTAAAACATGGTGTACTTTTACTTTTGGTGCTTTAACTATATTTTGAAGCCAATACTTTTGTACTTTTACTCAAGTACATTTTGAATTCCAGACTTTTACTTGTAACAGAGTACTCCTACATTGCAGTATTAATACTTTTACTTGAGCAAGAAATGTGAGTACCTTTACCACCACTACTCTCTGCCACCTCCTGGCTGGTACACAGAGTTATTTCCTCCATCAGCAGACAGTCAGCTGTACTCTTACCAGAGAGCCATCTGATCAGCTTTCTGTAACCGTAGTTCCTTCAAGTTGGCTTTAGAGTGTCAGGCCTTCAACCATATGAACCCTAGCATCACCCTACTTATCGTCGTTGTCGGGTGAAAACCTTGTTTGCATTTATCATTTTAAAAATGATTTAAACTAGTGAAAACAGCCGATCTACAAGCACACAACGCCTCGCACCGCGAGGCGTTGTGTGCTTGTAGATCGGCTGTTTTCACTACCTTTGTGCGACGGCCTTGTATGATGAAGCAGGGCTTTACTTTGTGAAAAAACATACACATTTGAAACTTGGAGATACGAGGTTTCTGCCCGACAGTGACGTTATACATGTCATTATTGGATGACCGTTAGGCCACAAAGGATGAACATTCAGGAGAAATGCAAATGCATTTGGCGAAAATACCCATATCTACAAGGCCACAATGCATTATGACGTGTTGAGAGCGTGTAGCTCGTCTATTTATTTTATTTTATTTTATGTAAAATGAGTGAAGTCCATTGGGTTTAAGTGGTTAGCACGGGTGACCTGAAGAACACGCGAAGAGAAAGGAAAAACAAGCCAGCCCTGGGAGGGAGAGGGCGAGATAAACTCAAACACATTCCAGCTGAAAGACATTGAGTAATAGGGCGAAAAGTTTCTTGATAAAGGGTTTGTACATAAACAACAATCAGCGTGGGTCTCATCTGGCTCAGAGAGAGAGAGAGGATCAGTCATGTCTTTTCAAGCAGTGATGGCTGTCAGACATTATAGCAGCACAATACTGGGCCACAGGCCACAGAGGCAGACTTTCACCCTGACACCAGTCCCAATCCACACTGAAACAACACAATAGTGTACAGCAACCTTTTCTGGCCACGACCCCCAAAATAATCATATTTTAACTGGGGACCCCTCCACCTTGACTAGCACTAAGATTTGAACAAATGCATTTTGTTTAACACGGTTCTATTGTGAAAATAGAAGCTCAATAGCATGTAGATCGGCTATTTTCACAATTTCTGCCTCTAGAGGTATCAAAAAGTCCTTAAAATGTCACTTCAGAAATGTGCATATACCATCTATACACTTACATTTTATGTTGGTTTGTTTACTGTTGAGTGAGAATACAATGTTGCACATTAAGTTAATCATCTGGGGACCCCCCAAAATAATTTGGGGACCCACCTGGTAGGCCAGTGGTTCTAAAACCTTTTAATTTCAAGGACCCCCCATAACGCTCAGAGGTAGACCTACAGCATAAGGGACCATTTGGAAGGCTTTAGCATTTATTTTTTAAATATCTGAAGAAAAAAAAAGACAATTGATGCATTCATAAAGTTCCTTTATCCAAAGTGACAGACAGCAGATGAAACTATGACAGACCACCCTGCTTATCAGTTAGGGGTTCAGTGTCTTGCTCAAGGGCACGTCAACACTCTGGCAAGTGGGGGAATCGAATCGGGAACCATGTCCTACTTGATACAACAGGCAGCTTCACAAAAAGTATCAAAAATAGCAGATCCAAATTATTCCACAAGCTTAAAATGCAATGTGAAGCCACGCATTAGAGCTTAATTTATGGATCGTATATTGCAATTTATATTCCTATAGGTAGGTAGGTATACATGTAGGTAAGTTCTTTATCTCGATGGACAGGGAAAAAGTAGTCCAAGCTTTCAGAGTAAGGTGTATTTTGGTTGTGTTGCCTATAGAGTTGTCATGAATAACTATGGAAGAGGACCCGAAAGCAGGCAACATGGGGCAGAAATATTACTTTAAAGTGTATGTTCAACTAAACCAAGGTTCTTGGAATACAGGCATACTCTACACAGGATTCATAAACCAATTGTCTTAGTTGTAATGTCACCTGTGGAAACAGAGGGGTATATATAGACTCAGAACTAACTAGACACAGGTGAATTCGATTTACAATCAAGAGACGATTGGCAGAGGGACTAATAGGACACATGTGGACTAATAATCACAGGGAGGTGAGACAAGGCAGGTAAAAACAGTAACTAGGCAGACAGGAAACAATAGGAACAATACTACAAAATAAGATATACAGAACAAGTCAAAAACTGAGGAGGAACAGCATTCAAGATTAATACAGAACACACTGAACAACAGAAACAAAGGCCTAAAAAGTCTGAAAACGAATAAAGACGGTCAAAGTCCAAAGGCCGAGGAGCGGGTCGTGGCAAGAAAATTTAATAACCTTACAAACTGGTACTCCATTCAATATTATACTTGAGTGTTGAATGAAATGCAAGGAAAGGTAGGCTACACACAGTCACACTAAATGAACCATTAGTTCTACTCATTACTGGAAAATAATACACATTTCTCTGGCATGACATTTACATTACAGTGCATGCGGTAACCAAAACCAGATGCTTTTTATTGGTGTTGTCATACAAAGAAAAGATTGTATCGAAACGACGTAAACAAAGAGAGGCAGCAAGCAACAATACAACAGGCTGGAAACTGAATAGAGGATATCAGCTTTATTCGTTCAAATGTTTTTGCTGATCCCGTCTCAAAACAACATTTTCATAGATTTTCTTGATAAAAAAAAAAGAAAAAAAAAAGATCTGGAAAATCAATTTTAACTGTAACAAAATCTATGGCCTAAAGCAGTGGTTCTCAAACTGTTCATGCCATGACCCCCCAAAATAATAATTTTGAACTGGGGACCTCCCACCCTGACAAGCACTTCAAATTGTAGGAGTTGAAGCATTACATTTAGTTTGAACTCGGTTCCCAGTCCCACAGATAAATATTGTGAAAATAGCCGATCTATATGCTCACAACACCTCGCGTATGAGCATGTACTGTAGATCAGCTAGTTTCACAATTTGTTGACTATACTTAAAAGGTCTTAAAAATCCTTAAAATGTCATTTGAAAATGTGCAGATACCCAACAGTGCGTTGCGGTGTGTGAGCTTGTACATCTGCTAAACAGATTGTACATCTGCTATTTCTATTATTTCTCTAGATCTGATCTACCGGTATATACAGTAACTTGTGGATCCCTGTATTTACGGGCCGCGGCAAAAAACTTCTCACAACTAAGTAAAAATCCTTATATTTTACAGATCTACCCACAAAATCCTGTAACACTAACAAGAACTGTCATAGCTGCTGCCGACTTACGCCTCAGTTATACTTAACGCGTCACGTTCGTGGCGCGTCCGTGAGCTTGTGGATCTGCTATTTGCAGCTTGCACAACGCCAGTGTGCAACCGATCAGGCCTTAGTGCTGAGCACAGAAGCTCCAGTGGGCCAGAGACCACTCAGTGCTGGCTGGCTGGCTGGTGCAGCCTTGGTGGTGGTGGGGGTGGTCTCCGTGGGGGGTCCCTGGGGGTCCCTCTGGGGGTCAGGACCCACTTGGCCCATCAGCTGCCAACATGCTAGCTAGCTGGGGAGGGCATGCACACACACACACACACACACACACACACACACACACACACACACACACACACACACACACACACACACACACACACACACAACCACACACAGCTCCCATGGTTGACTGGGCACAGGCAACGAACGTATTGGCTCTGGTTCAACAGTATTATACCGAGTGAGAGGGGGAGAGAGAGAGAGGGATAGAGAGAGAGGGGGGGAAAGGGCAGAAGGAGAGAGAGAGGGGAGAGGGGAAGAGACAGAGAGTGAGAGAGACAGAGAGAGATACATGGTGAAGTACAAAAATGTTTTTGAGCTTGTAGATCGGCTATTTTCAAATAGCCTAGGTATAAAATAGGGAAATAGTGGATTAATGTACAGTATGTTCTACAATATAATAAAAAAGCAGCTAACTAAAGTTTTCAAATAGTATATGTAGTAAAAGTACAATATTTACTGAGATGTAGGCCTAGTGGAGTAGAAGCAAAAGTACTGAAAACAGGAAATACTCAAGTAAAGTACAAATACCTCAAAACTGTATTTAAGTACAGTACTTAAGTAAATGTACTTAGTTCCTTTACACCACTGGTGAGGTAGAAACAGGGTGAGAGAGACAGACAGACAGACAGACAGACAGACAGACGGACAGACGGACAGACAGACGGACAGACGGAGAGAAAGAGAGAGACATGCAGTCACAAACACAAACAGACAGACAGACAGACAGACAACAAACAGTGCTAGATGGTTAAAGTAGATGGTGAGCATGCTCTGCCCACAGCGATTAACTTTTATGTCAGAAGCCCATAATGTTTAGTGTTTTCCACACCATTAATGTGCTCTCCACTCATGGAGCTCACATTTCACCCCTAGTGTTGTGGGAATCAGACCCTGCACCTCAGTGTTATAAGCACAATACATACTCCTTCCAACGTCCAAACCTTTCTCTTAGTGGTAACTTCTCAATCTTTTCCCGAAATGATCATATTTGAACTGGTGACAAGCACTTGGAATTGTAGGCATCACATTTAGTTTGACTCGTTCCACAGAAAGTTTGTGTGAAAACAGCTAATCTACAAGCTCAGAATGCCTCGCAATGCTAGCCAAGGCGTTGCCTCTGTCTTATATTATTTGACAATTTGGCCAGTGTTTGACCGGTTTGTTCGTTACTTTTGATGCAGTAAAGGTCTTTTTCATTTAATTTCTCTCTTTTTTTTTGTAATTAAAAATGACTTAAAGGTCCTTAAATTGGGGCGCGCGCTGGCCTACCGGTCCAGGCGCATATCACATAGACTCTGTTGCCTGACACTGTGTCACGGGTTCGAGTCCCGATCCCGACGACCTTTGCTGCGTGTCACTCCCCATCTCTCTCCCCATTTCATGTCAGTACTGTACTATCAATATAAATAAAAGCCCCTAAAAAAATCTTAAAAGAAAAAAAGTCTATAAATTGGACATCTGCATGGGGACCCCCCCCCCCCCCCCCCCCCCCCCCCAACATCACGTGGGGACCCCTCTGGCGGTCCCGACCCACAGGTTAGGAACCACTAGTTTAAAACATCCAGGTCAAGATCAAACATTATGTATTCTTTCCTCATTTCTCTTTTCTTTTATCTCCCCATATATATCCTGTACTGTTCTAAAGGCATAAAAGCCCCATAACAAATCAAAAAAGAAAATTACAGTATATGTATGATTATAATGTTTTGTTTTAGTTTTTCCTTTTCTTTCTTATCATCCCCGCTGGTGTCCCCGTGGACATTTTGGACATCTGCATGGGGACCCCCCCAAACATGATGTGGGACCCCAGTGGGGGTCCCGACCCACAGGTTAACAACCACTAGTTTAAAACATCCAGGTCAAGATCAAACATTATGTATTCTTTCCTCTTTTCTCTTTTCTTTTATCTCCCCATATATCCCAGAGACATCCGAATTCTTCTTGGGAAATGGAGGTGACCCAAATGTGGTTCCATTTGTAGACTCTTGTATAGTTATAAATGGATATATTAACACTGGGGATTTTACTGTGTATGTGCGTGTGTGTGACCGAGTTAAATTAGTTGCGACAGAATTTCATGGAAAGTTTGGTAACAATTTAAACTAAAACGCTGTAGAATATTACACGTTCGGCACGGCCGCTGCAGAAAGCATGTTTACAGTGCGGTTATGACACCATCTGTAAGCATGCATGTGTAGTGATTTATGAATGGTTAGAAACCGCTTTCTGGACGTTTTATAAATATCACATTTTAACGACGGCATCTCGTGACACGTCCGGGATTTATGGTCCGTTACGGGATGACACATCCAGTGCTTGTTCAGT
>NC_137826.1:7519251-7569251 GCF_963921795.1 Nannobrachium achirus | reverse complement strand
CGGCTCCTCACTCACAGCAAAAAGAATACAAATGAACCGTGGAAGGTGAGCAGATTAATATATACACCTGGCTATGTCTCTGACACCTACAACCCGTCTCAAGTAGAGTGTGTGCAGTGCCGGTTCTAGGACTCAGGTGGCCCATTGCAAGATTATTTTAGGTGGCGCCCCACTGATTGATGCGCGCATAGTGGGGGGCCACCTAAAATAATCTGCAGCACCAGATCGATGAATCAAGTACAGGCAGCCAGGCTTAGAGTGGAGTTGGGGATTATGGGGAAGGAGGAAGGGGGAGGGCATATTAAAATAACAACGCTAGTTTTTGGATAGGGGATACATGACATAATGTAATATTATGTTTAAAAAAAATCTTCTTCCTGTGATGTGGCCCCCTTATTGGTTGTGGCCCTAAGCGACCGCTTATATTGCTTATGCCAAGAACCGGCCCTGTGTGTGTGTGTGTGTGTGTGTGTGTGTGCGTGCATTACGCTATCATCAGACTCAAAAATATAGTTATCAAAAGCCTAGCTGGTAATGCTCACACACGCGCGTGCAGACACAGACATAATATCATTTAAACACACCAAAGGCATTTAGTTGATTTTCCACGCTGGCGATGTCATCATATTTCCATCACCGCCGGTTTCCCAGCAGGTGCGGTCAGTTCTATGGTGACCGAATTGGTACCGCTTCCCAGCAGGGGATCAGTGGCGTCAGTTCAGCAAAAGCTAGGGTATGGCATAGATGGGAGTCCTCATGAAAAATAGGCATTACATTTTGTATAACACGGTTCTATTGTGAAAATAGCAGATCTACATGCTCACAACGCCTCGCGCTGCGAGGCGTTGTGAGCATGTAGATCGGCTATTTTCACAATGTCTGGGGGGGAAAAACGAGTTTTGTCAGTTTTTTACACAGGTTTCTACGGTTTCTTGGGCTGGATATGGCAGCCTGGAACGGTTGTTTAAGTGCAGCTATAAATTTGGCATGTTAGTAAACGTGTCTGACCTGCAGAACCTGGGAATTTACCATTCTGTCAAGATGGGGAGAATAAAGGTGTGGAGAATATAATTATAATACCTTGTTAAAGTGACCATTTTATTAAATTTTTCATTTGTAGTTATTTTACTGTAATTTAACAACATAATAACCATCACAGATGCACAAAGAGACATTCATGGATTTATATTTAAAAGTAACTCTTATCTTTCCCCCCTGGACCCAGGGTATGGCAGCTGCATACCCCTGCCATACCCAATTGACGCCCCAGCAGGGGATGATGATGTCACAGGGCCAGCAGGTGATGATCTCACCGATCGTTGGACCATTGTTTTCTTTTGTCACTAAAGTCCTTTAAATGAGTCAGAATCATATCACATATCATTAAGTATTAACATATTGGGTTATTGTGTGCAACATTATAATCAAGTTTCCATTTTGTAAAAGAACAAGGGGAAATTCAGGCGCCAGAGAAATCTTTTCAGATTGGGGTCCGGCAGTCCGCGGCCAAATACACATTAATTCAGGGGTCCTTGACATGAAAAAGTTTGAGAACCACTGCTGTACATACTGTATACGGTATAATACCGTACAGCAGTGGTTTGAGAATCCCTGTTCATCAGCAGTATACTGTAAGACAGTCGGTCCCCAGATGATTAACTTACAGTAATGTGCAACATTGTTTTCTCACTTAGCAGTAAACAAACCAACATAACGTTTAAGTGTATAGTATCTGCACATTTCTAAAGTGAGAATTTTTAATCTTACTATAAATGCGAGAAATCTCTGTGAGTATGTATGTATGTATGTGCCCCGCGTATCTCGAGAACCGTTCGTCCCACCGGCTTCAGATTCGGCACGCGCGTTCCCCGCCGCGGCGCGGAGTGCAGCGCCGGGCCTCGACCCGACACGACGCGCGTTTTTTACGAACCGCCACGAAACGTTCGGAATCTCCGTATGCGGAGATGATTGTTGACATCAGGCTGTTTCTGAGGAAACCGGCGCAAGCGCTGACTCATTGTGACATCACATCATAAAAGGCTCTGACATCACGTACGCCACAGACAAACAGATACTGATATCTCCATATATGGGCATAAAATGAATGCAGACAGACAGATACAGATATCTCCATATATGAGCATAAATGGACACAGGCAAACAGATGGTCAATACAGGTCCTACAGAGATCTCCATACATGGGCATAAAATGGACGCTTAGAGACAGATAACTCCAATTATGGGCATAAATGGACACAGGCAAACAGATGGTCAAAACGGGTCCTATAGATATCTCCATATATGGGCATAAATGGACACACGCAAACAGATGGTCAAAACAGATCCTATGACAACGGGTATAATGGGGTTTGCATTAAAGGGCCTGGCATTCGTTCCCTATTTACATTGTTCCCGAGTTGGCCAGGTCGCCGAGAACCGTTCGTCCCACCGGCTTCAGATTCGGCACGCGCGTTCCCCGCCGCGGCGCGGAGTGCAGTGCCGGGCCTCGACCCGACCCGACGCGTGGTTTTCCGAAACCGGCGCGAAACGTTCGGAATCTCCTTATGCGGAGCTGATTGTTGACATCAGGCTGTGAATCTAGGAAAAAATATACACTCAGGTTGGACAAAATTGTATTATTTAGTTTAGACAGGAAATTAGGTCTACTAGCCAGGATAAAAAATCTACCCTGATCTGCTCATGGCAAATACCCACAGTGGCCAAATCAAGTTGGGCTCCCATCAACTTTCTATCCACCTCTTTCCGCAGGAGTTTGCTGGAGGCGACTGGAGATTATTTGGACCACACTTCCGGTTTAACAGCAGACATACAAGCTCACGTCGCGTCGCAGATGCAGCCCGTTGTGAGCTTGTAAATCACACTTGGCCATAGGCGTACCGTTAGGTTCCCAGGTGGGGGGGTCCTATTTGGACCGGCCCAGCCCACAACAGCCTAGTCCAGTATGATTCGCCGGCGCCGCTAGGCGCCGGCCGAAAAATCGCGGTTCGGGTCGGTTCGGATCGGCCGAAAATTCGGTTTGGTTTGGGTTTCTGTGTGCATTTCCAGGTCGGTTCTGGTGTGTAACAATGAGTTATACCACACAGCGCAGCATGTACATACGTGCACACTACACACATGCACTACACTAGTGATGCACGTGTAGGGTTTTGATGGACACATTTACATTTTCTGGCCCAGCTCAAACTGCCCCAACACAGCATCAATTTTCACAGCCCAGCCCAGCCAGCCCAGCCATTAAATACATGTCAAATACGTCTTTGAATGTGGATTTTTAAGCCAATTTCAACTGTGCAAAAACAGAATGGAGGAGAAACTTCAGCACTGATTTAGAGCACATAGCCGAACAGTGCAGTGCAACAGAGCCATACAAAATATCATTAGAACATTTAAAAGCAATGAACCGTTAATTACATGACGGCATGATGAGTGACGACATGCATGCTTGTTTTAATTGATAACACTCCTGTATATGATTGTACACACGGAGCACAACTACTACTGTATCACAGAGAGATGAGACAAAATAAACAACTATAAAGAGAAAGAGACGGTCAAAACACCAAAGCAACAGCTCTATGCCTCTCAACATAATTATTTTCTACAATCTATGCTCTTATCAGTTATCACAAGGCACAACAAGAAGCCAACTAGCAGAAGGTAATTATAACCAGCTCCTTACCTAATCTGCTGCGGATGTGCAAAGTTTAACAAACTTTCAAAGGGTGTACGTTGTTTAAGTCAAAGGAGCATTGTTTTCATATCATAATATGAACTTTAGTTTAGTCAAAAGCTTGTACAATCCACACTGGTCCACACGTGAGTTATTCTGTTTACATTGGGCTACTAACAAGCAGAAGCACTTCACTTCCTCTCTAGATTTCAAAATAAGAGGCTACTCCCGTTGGGAACTGGTTTTATTTTTAAGTCTACTTACAGGAACTTGGGAAGTAATGGACTTAATTAGAATTACATGACACGACCAGTTTCGAGTGGGTTTCGAGCATAGGGAAGCCTACGGGCTGACCGCAGCCTCTTCTAGCGTCCGCGTGGTCCTAGTGCCGGCCTCATTTGAGGCTTTTTTCCTCTCCTTTTTGGATTTCAGCGTCGCGGCAGCCCAACTGGTGGTCCGCAGCCCACGGGGGACAAAACGTACGGGACCCCCCCGTCTCCTACGCCGCTGCACTCGGCTGCGGCGCCGGAAACTCGGTACAACGTCTGCGCAATGCACTATGGGGCGTTGGAAACCCATTGATACAGGAGGAAAATACCCAGAAAAGAAAATCTGCTTTAAGTAGGATGTGAGGGGTCTAACTAGGGGTTTGTCATGATGCTGAATTTGTTTTACACAAAATACCTTGAGCTAAAAATAGCCCCAGAAAACGATGGTTTAGTGACGAAAAGTCATCACCTTTTGTGGGCGTTTTCTGGGGCCAATGAATGTTTTTTGTGCAAAACAAATGCTTGCAATGGATTCAGCATCATGACAAACCCCTAGTTAGACCCCTCACATCCTACTTAAAGCAGATCTTTTTCTGGGTATTTTCCTCCTGTATAGAAAGTCGATGGGAGCCCAACTTGATTTGGCCACTGTGGGTATTTGCCATGAGCAGATCAGGGTAGATTTTTTTATCCTGGCCAGTAGACTTAATTTCCTGACAGAATCAGTTGAAAAACTAAATAATACAATTTTGTCCAACCTCTGCCTTATATTTATCTTATATTTATGGCATTTTCTGTCCTGAGTCCCGACCTAGATGAAAACACATTGAGGAGAGAGAGAGAGAGAGAGAGAGAGAGAGAGAGAGAGAGAGAGAGAGAGAGAGAGAGAGAGCGAGAGAGAGAGAGAGAGAGAGAGAGAGAGCGAGAGAGAGAGAGAGAGCGAGAGAGAGAGAGAGAGAGAGCGAGAGAGAGAGAGAGCGAGAGAGAGAGAGAGAGAGGAGGGGGATGGTGCTGCATGATGTAGGGATGGAGGGATAGGTGTAAATATATTCCTGGGAGATGGAGGGGCAGACGTGGGAGAAACATAATTGTTTAGAGTATTCATTCAGAGTCCCAGCTCAATTTCAAACCCTCCACTTTAAGTGAGTGGATATGAGTGTGCATAAACGTGCTTGAGTGAACGCGCGCGCGTGAGTGTGTGTGTGTGTGTGTGCCCGAGCATTCAAGCGTGTGTGTAAGCTAAGTAGGGGATGACACCCTTCCCGTTCACACTCAAAAACCACTTAACTCTCTCTTTCTCTCTCTGTCTTGCATGCACACACACACACACACACACACACACACACACACACACACACACACACACACACACACACACACACACACACACACACACACACATGCGCGCACACACACGTATGAGATCACTAAGGAGGGGTCACAAAGCTGAGGTGTGTGTGTGTGTGTGTGTGTGTGTGTGTGTGTGTGTGTGTGTGTGTGTGTGTGTGTGTGTGTGTGTGTGTGTGTGTGTGTGCGCGTGTGTGCGCGCGTGTGTGCGTGTGTGCGTGTGTGCGTGTGTGCGTGTGTGCGCGTGCGTGCGTGCGTGCGTGCGTGCGTGCGTGCGTGCGTGCGTGTGTAAATGGACTGTGTTTATATAGGACTTTTTCTAGTCATTCCAACCACTCCAATGTGCTTTACAATGTGCTTCACGTTCACACATTGACACAATCACACACACACTGTAATGGTGGAAGACTGTCACACTCACAAGTACTCAATGTGTTATACTGTACACATTCTCTCTCTCAAGGCGCTTCCACACCAAATCCGTGAAATACATGTGAACACACGCATCCCATTCATTTCCAAAGGAGGCTTGCGTGACAGTCCGTCTAGTGCGATACGGCAAAGTTCACGCTGGTGTGCCGTTTCTGATCAGATCTGATTGAATACAGTCCATCTCAACCAACTTCATGCAGATCTTGTCCGTCTGTGAGATCCGTGCAGCCAATGAGAGCAGCGCTGCTCTGCGTATGGGGCTTTTAAGCCGTGACATCATTTTGTAGGCAGAGGAGAACTCTGCCCCCAGAGCATTTTCTGTCCCTCGCTATTTCAACAGATCCGAGACAAAAATAACGACTAAAGTATAATTCTAACACTTTCCTTTCAACAACAAGGAGAAGAAAAATGTGTAAATAATAGTAAAAATAGTAAAAAGATTCACGGAAACTGGGGGCAGAAATTCTCCTCTGCCTACAAAATTATGTCATACTTAACAGCCCCATAGGTGTGGCTGTGTGTTATACTCTTTTGTAATTAATATTTAAAGGCTGTTTGTGGCTTTGATGTAAAAAGGGGGAGGTAAAAAGAGGGGAGGAAAAAAAAGTAATGCCCTTACATACATATACTCCTTATACTTGCTCTAATATGTTTGTTGTATTTGTATGACTATTGTCACTTTAATGTACATGCTCAATGATTGTAAACCCTGCAAAACTTCAATAAAGTTTATTTAAAAAGGAAATGACAGGGAAGTGATCCAAAACAGAGTCACTGTCAAACAACAACAGCACTGCCCAAGACACACGTACGTGTATGAGCCACACACACACACACACACACACACACACACACACACACACACACACACACACACACACACACACACACACACACACACACACACACACACACACACACACACACACAAAGTCACAAGTCAATAAATGTATGTTTCAAGTTGTCCTGGAATCCAAGGTTTATTGAGGCTCACATTTTATTGGATGGATAGATGGATGGATGTTTGACTTCTCAAACATTGTTATTTAATAACTCTGAGAATGTACGAATTGAACCAAATGAACCCTAAGGGTCTGTGGACCCTCGGGTTAACCCTTAAGTTCGATTCGGGTCATTTTGACCCGTTTTACATGAAAAAAAAGGTATACGTTTAAATTCTTTCCACATGAAACCTACTGGCCTTAAAGATTCTTCTGTGATGAACAAGTTAAAACACATTTTTTGCACTGCACCCATGCTTCACCCTCCCCCCTTAGTTTCAAAAACAATACTAATATAAAATTCTACTTAACAAATCATCATCATAAATTGACTTTGTCTCAATTCCAAACAATCCATATGATATATATGGTAAAATAAACAGTGAACTTAGAGTTGAGGCATCTGGCAAGAGAAAGCGCTGTCCTGTCCAGAAATTATGTCCTGTAAAAACAGTAAAAACGCCTATAGCTCTTTCAGGATTTAATGTCATATAGCAAAGCACAAATGCAAACATTTACCATATATATCATATGAATTGTTTGGAATTGAGACAAAGTCAGTGTGATGATGATTTGTTAAGTTAAAATGTATAGCCTATAGTTTTTTTTTTTCTTTTTTTTACCAAATTCAAACCAAACTTAAGGGTTAAGAACTACAGCACAAAAAAACCAACACATTCTCCCCAAACATGACAGGCTTGTGAGCAACAAAGCTGCAGCTACTAAAAAAAAATCGGTCTGTCAGATTTAGGTGTGTCCACTCCAGAGTCATCCAAAGGTGTGCCACTGTGTAAGCCATAAACAGTAGTCAACATCTGGAATCACACATCATGTTTGCCCTGCTGTGGTTTTTAACCTGAACCAGAAAACAAAACTGTACAATCAGCCTAGGGTTTCATCCCTCCTTTGAGTGGTTAAATGCTCTAAATGAAACTGCTCTTTCCCCAGTAATACTTTAAGAGAAGTCCATCTGGGGCTGGAGTCAGTTCATTCCCGGCCGGTCGAGGCTGGCCATTAGGAAAAAAATATTAAAAATAAAATGTCGGCCTTCGTTCCATTTTGGGGGCTGGGCGGCCAACAAAGTAAATCGTCACTGTCGGGCAGAAACCTCTTATCTCCAAGTTTCAAATGTATACATTTTTTCGCAAAGCAAAGCCCTGCTTCATCATATAAGGCCGTTGCACAAAAGTAGTGAAAACAGCAGATCTACAAGCACACAACGCCTCGCGGTGCGAGGCGTTGTGTGCTTGTAGATCGGCTGTTTTCACTAGTTTAAATCATTTTTTAAAATGATAAATACAAAACAAGCGGTTTTGGACATACAAGGTTTCCAGGGCCTCTCCAACTCTTTTTCCCGGGCTGAATCAGGGGCCCAGCACGTCCCTGGTCTTACACAACACTGTAAAAAAACAAAAGAAGGAAAAAACCCTAAAAAACAATCCAAGATCCAAGATAGACACACGGGAGGGGATTACGGAGTGGACAGACTTGGTATTCATTTCTTGTCGTGTTTGTGCTTCCAGTGGAGTTTGGTTCCAGGTTTCACTCTGTGTTCTTCAGCAGCAGCTCTGATGTTGAGCAACCAGGCTACCAGGCTGCAGGCCATGATGTGGTTATGGCACGTGTGTGCGTGTGTGCGCGTGTGTGTGTGTGTGTGTGTGTGTGTGTGTGTGTGTGTGTGTGTGTGTGTGTGTGTGTGTGTGTGTGTGTGTGTATGTAGTATAATAGAATTTGAGGGGACGCTTCTCCAGGTCCTCACAAAAAAAGTTGTTTATTAAACAGACGATAAGAGCTACAGTGCTCCTTTCTTGCAATGAATTGCCTGAATTTAGTCAAATTATGCAATATGTTTGTGTTCCACAAAGAACGCAAATATTCTGTGGCTATAAGTTATCTCATCTTTTTCAATTCTTCGATGCCAACATAAGCATCAACTTGTATGATTGAGGCATCAACTAAATGAAAAGTTTGATGAATTGTGAATTGTGAAATATTTGCCGATTCATTTTCAAATAGTTTTATTTGTCATGTTCCCTTTGTGTAATGATCTTTAACCCCATGCTTGGTTGACCAGAGTTCTTCAGTGCTCTCCGTTTTGTTATATTAAATATCTTATAGCTCGTTGTGAGCTTGTAGTGTGTCTATTTCCGTGCAAAGGTTAAGTGGTTAAGCTCACAGCATAGGAACAGGCTCAGGTTGGGGTTAGGATTAGGCATTTAGAGTTTAGGTTCTAGGAGTTGGGGTTGTGATGACTCAGTGATGTGTATGCCAGTGTCACGCACAGAAGAGAGCAGATCTACAAGCTCACAATGTGCCACAGCACGACAAGGTTTTCAGCTTGTAGACTCAGTGGCCATGTATGGTTTGTGAAACTCTCGCGCAAGTATACCTTAACTCAGACTTTAGACTTAGGGTGAAAATGGTGTGTGTGTGTGTGTGTGTGTGTGTGTGTGTGTGTGTGTGTGTGTGTGTGTGTGTGTGTGTGTGTGTGTGTGTGTGTGTGTGTGTGTGTGTGTGTGTGTGTGTGTACTCGTTGTTCATAAACAATGCTCTTGCGAGACCAGTCTCCATAATGAGACAGATGGGCTCTGCCTGTGGATCGCTATCAGCACAACCGCAGGCTATGTGTGTGTGTGTGTGTGTGTGTGTGTGTGTGTGTGTGCGTGTGTGTGTGTGTGTGTGTGTGTGTGTGTGTGTGTGTGTGTGTGTAAAGAGTGTTATTTCTGTATTTCTAGCCAGCTTAATCAAAGTGGGAGCCAGATGTCGTATTGACACCAATTAGTTTCAATCTCACGGAACACACACACACACACGTGCACACACACGCACAGACTCCCATGTAGTGTGCGTGTGTGTTAACATGGTGGATATGTGTTGATGTGCGTCCTACTTTCAATGAGTTGTCGACGGCAGATCAGATTGTGAACAGTTTATAGTTCACAATTCTTCAAATGTGTTCACACGCACGTCTGTATGTTAGCATGTATGGAAGTGACTGTGTGTGTGTGCGTGCGACGCCGTGCGTGTGTTTTTGCACGCGTGCAAGGCAGCAGACAATACCAAGTCTGATGTGACAGGACTGAAGACATCCATTAGCTAATGGATCTCTATCTCTCTCTCTCTCTCTCTCTCTCTCTCTCTCTCTCTCTCTCTCTCTCTCTCTCTCTCTCTCTCTCTCAGATTCTCTATTGTATCCGTCCTCCTCTGACACATGGCACCCCAAGTGCACTTAACCCCATCAGTAGGATCCTCCTCTCCTCTCCTCTCCTCTCCTCTCCTCTCGTTTTTGTTGGAGAAATAACATATTTTTCATTTGTCTGGAATGTTGTAAAGAAAAGAAAAGGGCAGAACATCTTATCATGATCCCAGTATCATGAACAGTGTCCAATAGAACCGTTACATTCCTAGTTGACAGTGAGAAAAGCTTTGTCCTTAATGGCCATGTCCATGGAAAGTGATTTCTTTGAACGGCGGATAGACAGACAGATCATGGCAAGCTGGTGCCTCACTTGGTTGCTTGTGAGGATCGGGCAGGGCTCATCGCCACGACTGAGGGACTGTTGCCTTGGTCGCAGTACAGGTCAGGGTCAGGTCGGCCAGCACTGTACTGTTCCACCAGGTAGACCCCACTGTAGCTTGTTGCTCCCCAGGGACGGGCAGAGCATGTTAGAGAGGCAGGGGCTGACATTTCTAAAAGGGCCTTTTGGTCGCGCTGCGACACATTGTGAGCTTGGAGGTCAAGGGAGAATGCATGGTATAAGGCAGCGGTTCCCAAACCTTTTAGCTCAAAACCCAAAAGAGCAATAATAGACGTTTGCCTGGGACACAAACTAGTGAAAATAGACAATCTTCGGACTTCCGGGTAGGATGTAAGAGAGAGTGGACGCGCAACAGAGTGGCTCTCCACAAACTAGTTAGTTAAACTGGACTAAAACCATATATTGTGAAGAAATTTATTCGGAAGGTGATAGTTAAAGCTGCTATTTGTGCACCATGGCTCAACGGGGCGGCAAAAACTCTCAACAAGGCAACATGCGAGCTTATGTCACTCGACAACGGACAAACACTGACGGCAGAGCGGCAGAGAGCATGGTTAGCCCAGCTAGCACACCAGGAGCTAGTGCTAGCAATACTGGCTCTGGCCTCCCCCCTGACTTGGAAACCCTTCGCTTGATTCTAACTGCATCGATGGAGGAAATAGCCGAAAGGGTAATCGAGAAAGCACTTTCTCCATTAAAGAAAACGTTGGGGGAGGTGAAGACAACCATTGAGGACCACGGCCAACGCATAACCGACTTAGAAGAGGGCCTGACTGACTACTCTGAACGAGTCACCGTTCTTGAGACTCTTTGTGAACAGCTCGCAATTCAGAACGCTACCCTGACCGAACAGATGGAGGACGCTTCCAATCGTTCTCGTCGCTGCAACCTGCGAGTCACAAACGTCCCAGAAAAGAGCGCCGATGAGAAGAACGATTGTGTTCAATTCATGTCTAAGTTTTTCGCTGAGGTGCTCGGACCAGACGTTTATGCCTCTCCTCCTATCTTGGACAGAGCTCACAGACTTGGAAAGGAACGTTCGGGACCCAATGTAAGACCTAGGGTAATGATTGTGCGCTTTCACTACTATCAGGACAAGGCTCGCGCTTTGAAAGCGGACCGTAACCAGCACAAATGGCGTGGTCGTAAGGTGCTACTGTTCCCAGACTACGCTCCTGCCACTGCAAAGCTCAGAGCCTCATTCTCGAGGACAAAATCCCTAATGTACAAAAAATCTGTCCGTTTTCGTCTCGTTTTTCCAGCTGTTTTGAAAGTCGAATTCAAAAACAAGACCCACATCTTTAAAACCGCCGCAGACGCGCAAAAGTTTTATGACCAGCACATTGCTCGACTCCCAGACCGAGAGGGCTACACCGCCGCCGCCACACCTGGGGATGGAGATGTCGCCGCCGCCGCGCCGGAGAACGGAGGTGCCACCGAACCGGAGGGGGAGGATGGTGCCACTAGACCCGACAAGGACGACGGAGACAGCGACCTGGACGAGGGAGTCAACGCGGTCATCACGAGCCGACCTGAGAGCGCTAGCGGTTCGACTAGAGATCCTGCAGAATTGGAGGATGATGATGGGGTCCACACAGCCGACGATGGAGGTAACGGCCCTGTTGAACCCGACAAAAACGGTTCCGAGGACCGAGGTGACGACGACGATGTTGAATAATATTTTTGTCTTGGATATGGGGTAAGCGCCGCACTTTGAGTGCAATCTACACATGCATACATTCCCAGCTAACTGCTACCCTTTTAGGTTTCTTTATAGGAACGTGATCAGTTCAGACTCGGTTCATTTACTTTATTTTAGATATGGAACTAGGGGATGGGACTAATGGATGGGGAAACATGGCGATATTCTTTCAAACAAACCTGTGGACACTTGAGAGAACAGTGGACTAGTATACTTTGTTTTGCTTTTGATTCTACTCTTATCCCGTTTGACATTATTAGTATTAATAGCTTTGAAGTTATTCTATCATCTTAGACTGAATGATGTTCTCATTTCTAGGTTCTCTTTTCTTTTATATATGTTTTTGTCTCCTTTTTTCTTTCCGAGGAGGGAGGGAGGGGGGGAGGGGAGGAGCGGCAATGTAACGATAAGCAGGGCTCTTTAATTAGATATTGGATTTAATTACTATTATTATTTATATGTTTGGCCTCTTCTTTCACCTGTACATACACGAGACTATCACGCGATTCATGAACAATGACTGTGAAATGTTTGGGAGGCATCGGATCATACATGCAACTTGAGTGATGGAATGCTCAATAGCAGCTTTTTTCTTTTTTACATTTTGGACTTCTGGGTGAGCGTTATGATACGTTAACGTGCAAACTAAACCTGTGGACAATCTCCCCCTTAACACATGTGACAAGATGCCCCCTTTCTTTTCTTTTTCTCTCTCTGTGTGTGGTGTTTTTGTGTTTTTGTTTTTTTTTCTTCTCTCGTTTCGTTGGTGCGCTGCTGCTCCGTGCCGCCCCCACTAACTCCTGCTTATACAATTGCTTGAACCCCTGGGGTTTGTAGTTCTTTACTGTAGTTCTCACCAAGTTGTGTTCTCTGACTCCCTCTAGTGGATGCATTGCGAAGTACAATGGGAATAATATTACTACTTGGGCCTCTGGTCTTTGTAGTTCATTGCTGTAGTTCTCAGCATTTTACATTTCATGTTTTCTGTCTCCGTCTAGTGGATACTTTGCGAAGTGCAAGGGAAATGATGGACACATGACTATGTTACGCTAAATTTGTTAAATTCATTGTTTCTATATTGCGTCCACATGGGGGAATTGGATTAAAGGAATATATATATAAAACTGTATATGCAAAAAAAAAAAAAAAAAAAAAACTTTTTTTTTTTTTTTTTTTATTATTATTTTTTTATTATTATTTTTATTATGAAAAAAAAAAAAAAAAAAAAATCTCTTTTTTCAACTAGAATCGTTAGAGGGGAAAAAAATAAAAAAAAAAATCTTTTCCCCCCTTTCCTATACATCCTACTCTTCCCTTCTTTTCTCTCATAGATGGTATGACTGGATAGTTGTAAGGAACATCTGCTGGATGGATGGAATGAGCGGGATTGAGACTTGATTGTTATTCCCTCTATGGTTATCTTGGTGATGTTTTTTGTTTTTGTTTATTTGTTTATTTATTTATTATTACTGTTGCTATTTTGTATATATTAGATATGATTGACACTGTCTGTGTTTCTCCTCTTAATGGACACCATCCCTTTGCATTATTTTTGATAATTTACCGATATTTTATTTTTTATTTTTTACTGAGTAGTATGGTTGGGAATGTATTCTCTAATTTACTTTTTTATCTTCATTTCGACTTGTTCTTTCTATTACCAATATTACTATTCAATTCTCTTATTTCACAATATTATGACCGCGACTTGGCTTTTGGTGGGAGCCACCCGCCATGCGATTAGAATAGGTTATGATTAGTAAGTGCGATGACTGGAAGCGTTTTGGATGTTTTTTCCCGCTGTCCTTTTCTTTTAGGAAAGCTGACTTAGGGAACGGGGTTAAGTCGTCAAATGTTCTTGAAGGTTTTTCTATTGTTATTTTTTCTTATTTCACATACGATTTATTGACGCTATACTTGTCTATATGTGGGTTGCCGATGATACACACTATCGCTCAGAGCTTAATAACTTATCCTTACTCAAATGACTAGTTATTCCAATGTTAAATTTGTATCGTGGAACGTGAAGGGCCTGAATGGACCAGTTAAAAGGTCTAAGATCTTTTTACAATTAAAAAGGTTACAACCGGATGTAGCGTTTTTACAAGAAACCCATCTCCGACTTTCAGATCATGCTAGACTACGTAGTAACTGGGTGGGTCAATATTTTCACTCAAATTTTGACAGTAGGACAAGAGGGGTAGCCATTCTAATACACAAGAGACTTAATTTTACATTAACTGACACCAGGGTAGATACAGGCGGTAGGTATGTTATTCTGACCGGCATACTTTGTCAGGTACCGGTGATCTTAGTGAATGTTTATGCTCCCAATTGGGATGATGCCAACTTTGCGAATAACCTCCTATCATTCCTCTCTAACATGAATACTCACCGTCTTATTTTTGGAGGAGACCTAAACTCAGCAATTTGTCCCTCACTAGATAAATCGAACCCCAGGTCTCAACAACAAAGTGCTATGGCTAAAGCCTTTAACCTTTTTATGGAGGAGAACGGTTGTGTCGATCCGTGGAGAAATAGGAACCCCCAGAGTAGGATATTTTCTTTCTTCTCGAATGTGCACAGAACCTTCACGAGGATCGATTATTTTTTCATTGACCAGTTCTTTATGCCAGCGGTGGTGTCGTGTGACTACACGGCTATAGTTATTTCGGATCACGCAGCAGTACTTCTCGATATAAATTTCTCAGCCTGCCAAAGAGAAAGACCTCTTTGGCGATTCAATTCACTACTTTTGGCTGAAAAGAAATTCTGTGATTACATCTCTACTTCAATTAACACATTCGTGGCCACAAATAAATCAGATGACACCTCCGCCTCTCTTATATGGGAGTCACTGAAGGCATTTCTCAGGGGTCAGATTATTTCGTACTCTATCTCCTCTAATAAAGCAAAACGGCTTAAATTTGATAACTTATCCAAAGATATCGCAGAACTGGACCAACTCATAGCGTTGAACCCTGATCCAGACTTGTGCAAAAAAAGAATCGATCTTCAAAACAAAATCAGCTTGCTAACTACATCAACAGCTGAAAAAATGTTGCTAAATTCAAGGGGCAAATACTACGAATATGGGGATAAATCTAGTCGTCTTTTAGCACATCAATTAAAGCGACAAGCCGCTGCCAGATTGATCCCACAGATTAAAAACTCCTCTAACATTTTACAATCTACTCCAACTGGTATTAATCAGGCATTCACTGAGTTTTACTCTACACTATATAAATCAGAATTTCCAGCCGATACAGCGGACATGACTACCTTCCTTTCGAACCTTAATTTCCCCAAACTCGAGCCAACCAAGGTAGCAAGTCTGGATGGGCCTCTTGTTCTGAGTGAACTGGCCGACTCTATTTCATTAATGCAAAGTAGCAAGTCTCCTGGCCCTGACGGCTTCCCTTCCGAATTTTACAAAAAATTTAGTGCAAAGCTTACTCCCCTATTACTCGATATGTTTAATGAATCTTTATCTAATGGCTCCCTTCCTCCTACCCTTACACAGGCAACTATTTCTCTCATTCACAAAAAAGGTAAAGACCCGACTGAATGCGGTTCATATAGGCCCATATCTCTGTTGAACGTAGACAGCAAGATCTTAGCAAAAGCGCTTGCAACCAGACTGGAAAAAATATTACCGGAAATTATTTCGGAGGAGCAAACTGGTTTCATACAGAAACGATATTCTTTCTCTAATGTGAGGAAACTAATGAATATAATATACTCCAGGCCCTCTGTGGACGTCTCTGAGGCGGCCATTTCTATGGACGCCGAGAAGGCGTTCGACAGGGTGGAATGGAGCTACCTATTTGCGACACTCCGAGAATTTGGGTTTGGAGATACTTTTATTTCCTGGGTTCAGCTGTTATACACTGTTCCTGAGGCAAGCGTTTACACTAATAATACACGATCAGAATATTTTCCTCTAACTAGAGGGACGAGACAAGGTTGCCCCTTATCCCCTCTCCTGTTCGCAATATCCATTGAACCTCTGTCTATTGCGTTGAGGACGTCACAACTCTTTAGAGGGGTGGTGCGAGGGGGCTCAGAGTATAGAGTTTCGTTGTACGCTGACGACCTGTTATTATATCTTTCTGACCCTGCGGCAGCCGTCCCCCATGTACTCTCCATCCTTAAAGATTTTGGCGTTTTTTCAGGATATAAATTGAACTATCAGAAATCAGAATTTTTCCCAATTACTGACCGAGCTAGACGCATCACCCAAACAGAAATGCCATTTCATATCTCACGCCCAGGATTTAAATATTTAGGTGTACAGATCACAGACCGTTTCTCTTCTCTGTTCTCAGCTAACTTTAAACCTTTAATGGACCAAGTGAAAGAGGACCTCTTAAGATGGGATAGTCTACCATTATCCCTGACAGGCAGAATTCAGTCTATCAAAATGACCATACTTCCAAAGTTCTCTTACCTTTTTCAATGCATTCCATTATTTTTACCCAAGAAGTTTTTTAAATCTCTAAACCAGACAATTTCCGTATTTATTTGGGCGGGTAAACAACCCAGGATTAAAAGCTCTGTTCTGCAGAGAGACCGTGATGATGGAGGTCTAGGCCTACCTAACTTTACTTATTATTACTGGGCTGCCAATGTTCAAAAAATGGCTTACTGGTTTCACTCCCCTTTAACTGACTGGTGTGTATTGGAGGCTAACTCCTGTCGTTCTGCCTCTCTTCCAATAATAGTTCACTCTAAATTGCCTCTATCTCCTGCTAAATTCTCTCAGAATCCAATTGTTATTGCTACCCTTAAGATCTGGTCACAACTGCGGTTCCACTTTAAACTTAAAGAGAGTTCTATAAATTGCCCAATTGTTCGCAACCACTCATTTCCCCCCGCCATGTTAGATTCTGCTTTTATACGCTGGAAAAACAAAGGCATTGTCACCCTCTCTGACCTTTATGAAAAAAAACATATTTAACAGCTTTGAGAAGCTCCGGACCAAACACGATCTACCTAGGAATGATATGTTTAGATACTTTCAAATAAGAGACTTTGTTAAAAATCACTATCCATCATTCCCGGAAAGACCAAGAGATCAACCTTGGGAGAACCTTTTTAAGCTTCAGCCTGGACAGAGAGGTCAGATTTCAATGACCTACCACTCACTCATGAGTATGAATGATACCCCTCTAGTTAGGAACCGAGAGAAATGGGAGACTGAGTTGGGTGAAGCTTTTTTTGATGAATGGTGGGATGGAGCTATTGACCGGGTTAACTCGTCATCTTCGTGTGCAAGATTAAGCCTTATTCAATTCAAGGTTTTCCATAGACTTCATTACTGTAAATCTAAGCTTGCCACAATTTACCCTGGAATTGACGACAAGTGCGATAGATGTGCCTTATCACCGGCAACTCACACTCATATGTTCTGGTCTTGTCCCAGACTGGTACACTTTTGGACTGAAGTCTTTGGAGTGCTATCTGAGGTATTCTCGGTTCATTTGGAGCCCTCTCCCCATATTGCCATTTTTGGAGTACCGACGGACTTCCAAATCCTGACCACAAAGAAATTGAACATATTGGCATTTGCCACCTTAATAGCAAGACGTAGAATACTGTTGGGGTGGAAATCACCAATCCCCCCCTCAGTCGCTATGTGGCTCAAAGATGTGATGGGTTTCCTAAAATTAGAAAAAATCAAATTCTCACTTAGAGGCTCAGTTGAAAATTTTTTCTCCTATTGGCAACCGTTTATTAACTATTTCGAGAACCTGGAGGCACTCCCAACAGATCAGCCTATACCTTAGACACGCTCATTGGTTTGCTCAGTATTTGTTTGATCAAATATAAGAAATATACATTGTGCAGGGACAGGATCTGTAAATGTTCCGCCAACATAATACCTGTCTACAACTTGATGAGGATATGTGTGTATCGATAATACCTGTCTACAACTTGATGAGGATATGTGTGTATCGAACAGTTCAACCCACTGATGACTTTACTGTGAATTTTTCTTTTTTTTTTCTTTTTGTTTTTGTTTTTTTTCTATTCACCTTAAATGTTCTGTGGACTGATAGGACAATGACGACAATGGGGGGGAGGGATGGGTTGGGGAGAAAAAAGAAAAAAGAAATGTCTTGATTATTCTGTAATGATGTAAACCCATTGTTTATTTGATATTGACATGAATAAAGATATTCTAAAAAAAAAAAAATAGACAATCTTCAAGCTCACAATGCTTTGCGCCGTTTGTCATCAAACTGGGAATCTTCCGGCTGCCAAGCGGCCACTATACCCCTGAGCCACTCGTCACCCACTGCTGTCTGTCTCTCTCTGTCTCTCTCGCTGTTTCTCTCGAGAAGCTGCGTCTCAAGACCCTTGCTTGTACAGGTATGTTAGTCCCTCCCATTGAGGAAGAGGAGATGTCCCATTTCTGATGTGATAGGCCAACTCCCTTGTAGGGGTGTTCTATTGTTAGTGGGCGGGACTAACATACAAGGAAATAGGAAAGAAGTGTAGGAAATAGGATCTAATTTAAGGACTCGAGACGCAGCTTAGGTCTGTCTCTTGCTCTCTCTCCCCGTGTCTTCTCCTTGTTGCGTTCAGATCATGTGATGCAATGAAACGTTGTGCACAAGAACAAAGAAGCAGGCGGGCCAGCGTTCACAGACGAGAAAGAACTTTAATTAAATATTGTCAAGAGTCGAAAAAAGTTATTTTACACTTCAAAGTTCAGAAATCTTAAAAAACAAAAACAAAGAAAAGAAATAAATTCCTCATTATCGTCTTTACAGTAGTTACCTCTGTGCTCGTTCCTCTCGAATATACTGCTGACTGTGTGTGTGTGTGTGTGTGTGTGTGTGTGTGTGTGTGTGTGTGTGTGTGTGTGTGTGTGTGTGTGTGTGTGTGTGCGCGTGCGCGCGTGTGTGTGTGTGTGTGTGTGTGTGGTGACATTGCTCAAAGGCAGACAAACCATGACAAAAGAATGCAGTTGTGGTCGACGTTGGACAAGTGTCTTGCATCATAGCTCCTTTAACACAAAACCCTCCGTATGCAAAGAAAAGAAAATCCTTCAGTTTCACAAAGACCACATTCCTCTTTTTCCTTTCTCTCTCTCTCCTTCTCTCTCTCTCTCACACACACACACACACACACACACACACACACACACACACACACACACGCACACGCGCACACACACACACACACACACACACACACACAGAGACGCTCACGAACGCACACATACGGATGAAACGCCCACTCACTAACACATTCTCACTTGCATGTAAGTAGACAAAAAAAGTGGTCTTGGGACCCATATTTGAGATCAAATAAATAAATGGCTCAATTCTTCAGAGAACTACGGGGAGGAGAGAGAGAGAGCGAGAGAGAGAGAGAGAGCTATTAGGGTATTATTAGCGTTGTCAAAACAAAGTGGGAGAGAAGGACAAACATTAATACGAGGGGTTGGATGAAAACGAGGTGATGACTGATCGAGGGTTGGAAGAAGTGCTTGATGGGAAGAAGGACATAAAATATAGGGGAGAGAGAGAGAGGGTGGGGGGATGAAAAGAGCGAGGGAGTGAAATACTATAAAATTGTTTTGAGCAACATTGTTCGTGAAAGACATTGGAAGAGCTTGTTGTGTATCTCAGACCTCACAGACATACTGTAAACAGTCAAATAACTTCATCATGCCACAGCTTCAACAACAACATCATAATAATGATATGCGCGACGAAATCAAACAACAAATTGAAATGAACAAACACGTGTCTTTTTTCCCTTCCCTTTTAACTCATAAATGGTACAAAAAAAGAAAACTTTACATCATAGCTCTTGGAAGTCGGATTGAGATTAGCAGAGTGGAAATATGGCTTCTTCACTTTTTTTTTATAAAACAAACACTAACGTGACAGGACGCATGGTCAAGTCTCAAGTTCTCAACACATCAGGACACATTGAAGATGAAAAGATGGACCGGACGAAGAGGAAATGTGACACAACATCTTTATGTGAAATTCCCATTTCAGTGCTTTTCCCTTCTTGCTCATCAAACGTCCACAACGTTGGTCGTTCCGAATCAATCGATTGCTCTGCACTCATATAATGGCTGCCTGTCACATCTGTCTCCTGTTTCTGCTTCTAACGAAGCCTCTCACTTTGACATTCGTCTTTGTCCATTTATCCTCTGTCTTGCGATGGTTTGAAACGACAGTGAAGTATAAATCAGGCTTATGGACAGAGCGGAATCCTATGTTCAGATCTGGGTCAAATGGCAATTCCAGTTTTAAACCTTTACTGAAACTATAGGGAGGAAAGACGGAAACATTGCAGCAGCTCCAACAGATGATCTGGAGGGCTTAAAGAGCCTTGCTCAAGGGTAGCTCAAAGGTTGGCATTGAGAGACTGGAGAGTTTACTGGGAGTTCCAATTGAGTTTATTCTAGTACTGTTTTACACAGATGTTCAAATTCTTTCCTACGCAACCGCACAGAAACTTTGGCACTTTTTATGCTTTACGGCAGTGTTTCTCAAAGTGGATTCTAGGGACTTTGTGGGGGTCTAAATTGACCCATACAAGTCTGTAACTCTGACAGTGTACAAATGGAACCAAATGAACCCTAACGGGTCCATTTGGTTCCATTTGTACACTGTCAGAGTTAAGGGGAGACCTTGAAATGTAAAAGTTTGAGAGACACTGCTTTACAGTTTGGAGAGAAATTAGTTCTAAATCGACCATCAAACAAAACCGCAAAGGCTATTTGACCCAGGTCTGCGGACGTCATTGTGTTAAGCCGACATCATAGTCGCCTGGGCGGTGGAAGGCTTTACACCGCGGTGTAGACTTTTCGAGTCTTTTTGAGTCATGAAACTACAACGTTACGTCATTCCTCGCGGTGGAGAGCTTTACACCGCAAGTCCCAACACATCTCTCTGTTTTTACTATCAGACAGACAGGCTCTACACCCCGTTCACTGATTGGTCGATCTAGACCAGTCAGTCACGGTGTACAGGACTCCACCGTAAGTGACTATGATGTCCTACACTTATTTTCTGACTTGCGGTGGAAAGCTTTCCACCTAAAATTTGCGGTGGATAGCTCTCCACCGTACACTCTGATACGGGCTTTACAATCCTACTGTTGATGACATACTCAATAAGTGCTGTATTCTATTCTTCCTGTACTCACTATGGGTCTGCTCATGGTTTTAAGACTTGCTGTTTGGGTATAAATATCAACATAACAAGGGCTTTGGCGAAATTAAATTAAGATCGAGTGAATTAAGACTTTAAGTAAAACACACACACGCGCGCACACACACTCGGACACACCTAATGCTAAGCTCCTGGAAGAGGAACATTGTAGAAAGATTAAGCCTAATTTATACTTTTTCACGTGACCGTGTCACTTGCCGAAATGACAGCCTCTCGAGTTGAAAATCTGTTATTTTGTAGAGAGTGACATGGCATAAACCCCAGCAATGGTATTGTGAGGAAAGCTTCCACTGGCAATAGCAGACCGACAAGCTCACAATGCGACGCGCTTCGTCGCATTGTGAGCTTGTCGATCAGCTATTGTCAGCGGAAGCTTTCCCCACAATAACAGAAAACAGAAAAGACACTAGCATTGAGCCCTGAGGGACTCTGGATACCCAGGTTCATGTGGTTGAGAATGAACGAGGCTTTGGGGAGAAGTGACACCATTGGCTAGTTATAGGCTACTCTCATTCGACATCACACAACATGGAATACAGTCATTTTTAAGACACACCATTGGCTAGGTTTTGTACACCGAGAAAAGAAAATGCTCATCACAAACACCGGGGTTTCAAAATGTTCAAATTTGACTCCCTTTTCGGAAGTTTTCAAAACAAATGAACATATTTCAAAACTAGTGAACAGCCGATCTACTAATCGTGAGCTTGCATGTTGGCGATTTTTTTGCGATTTTGAAATAATAATTTAAAGTATAAAATAGTGGTTCAGGCATCCAAGTTTTTTTGGAAACAACAAACATATGTTGAAACAAGTGAATTCATGTTCCATCAATAGACCATTTAAAAGTATTCCATTAAAGGTTTCGACCCACTCGTTAAGATGAACTTTTCTTTTTTCTTTTTTAAACAGCGTAGCATTTTAAGACACACCATTGGCTAGTTTCTCAATCCATTGCAATTCAGGGGGATATAATCATAGTAACATGAGTAAAAAACAATCTGATTGGCTGACCTATCACAGTGTCAAAAACGAAACCAAAAAAGAAAAAAGTCAAAAACAAACAACACAGCAAACCAAAATGAAATGCTAATGAGTGAAGAAGAAAGAACACAATTCTATCTGGAAAAAGCACACACAAATTCACACTAATAAAAGTCAAAACGTGGCAGCAGTCCTTAAGACAAAGTTTGTCCCTCTCTTACAAGTGGCCATGGCTGTCTCTCTAGTCCTACGAAGTGAAAGGGGAGTGGACAGGACTGGAGGTGAAGGGGGAG
Source organism: Nannobrachium achirus (assembly GCF_963921795.1). NCBI lineage: Eukaryota > Metazoa > Chordata > Actinopteri > Myctophiformes > Myctophidae > Nannobrachium > Nannobrachium achirus. The sequence continues at coordinate 7,546,787 of NC_137826.1, read as the reverse complement.
GGAGGGGGGACTCAATGGCAGGTTTGTCGGTTCAAATCCCATACACTGGACAGAGCAATGGCACCTATAGATACAGCCTCACACACTGCTCTGTTAACCCATTTAGGCCTAGAATTATTGAATGCTTTAACCAGTGAAAAATAGCAGATATACAAGCTCACAGCGCGGCACCGAGTGCCGCGCTGCGAGCTTGCAGATCTGCTATTTTTGAAAAAGTCGTGAAAATGTGTGCAAATCTTTGAATATATGTATTTTCAAAGCGAACGTTTGTAACTCAAATTTTGCTTCTGGGTGGTCCCTGGAACTAGATATTTTGAAATGGGGGTCCGTGGCCAAATAAATATCATTTTGGGGGCCCTTCACATGAAAAGGTTTGAGAACCACTGACATAGTTAGTAGTCTCTCAAGAACAGACTAACTGAGCTCCAGTTAAGTGAAAAGGACCTTTTCTTTGACCATCATGGCTATAGGCAGATTGCTGACATAGAAACAGGTTTTTTCCAAAAATCTTAGAAGGATTCAAAAGACACTTATAGAATCGGGTCAAAATTCCAATTTTCACGATTTTTCAAAAATAGCAGACATTTAGATCAGAGTTTCTCAAACGTTCAAATGTCAAGGTCTCCCCTTAACTCTGGCAGCGTACAAATGGGACCAAATTGACCCGTCAAAAGGCGGAGAACTCGCTTGTGTGGCTTCTACGAGAGACGACTCAAAGCTCGTCCACAGCATCCGGCGTCACCGACGCAGCTCCGGCGAGTGTGAGTCGACAAATTGTATGTTTGTATTGTATTGTATGTTAAGTTGTTGTTTTGCTGCATAAGAATCTGTCGTGCCTTCTCGAAACCAAATAGTTATTTTTCCACTTTCAAGATCACTGATGATTTGGCAAAAAAGAAAAAAAAAGGGGGATCAAAGCGGCGATGCAGCAAGCATGCAGTAAAGGGACACTGGGATGTCTGTAAATCCTGGGTGATCATGTGTTTTTTTATTTATTAACCAATTCACCCTTTGTCAAGTCCCCCCCGTTGTCCCGCCCCTCTTCGCACCCATTGGTTGCTGTTTCTTGGTGGGACAAAAGTCCTTTCTCTCCATCCACTACCATTGAAATTCAGTTGCTTCTTATTGTTATTTTGCATGTTCAATTCTCATTTTAAACTTGGTTTCAGTAAAAAAGGAGCCTCTCAGGTGAAGTATAGTGACGTTTTTGAATGTTTTTATTTCTCCAAAAATTATGTTTTTGCAAATTCAACATAAAAAAGGCGGAACCAGGGCGGGACATGGCAGAAAGAGCTGGGTGGTTGGTCATTCAGGAACCAATCAGAAGGCTGACAAAAGGGTGAATTAACTGAATGAACCAAAGGCAAGTGCAATTAAACAATAAGAGCAGTGTCTGTACTGTTATGCTACTGTAGCTCTATAGTGCTGGATGTGGCTTGATGGCAGTGTGCGGAGCATTGGCAAAAATAAAGGAGGAAAAAATTAGCGTGTCTCAATTTGTTTGGCTTTCTTATCGGCGGTGCCTATGTGTGTACTATAACTGTACGTGTAACCCTGCAAGAAAAAGTGAATCCTTACATCTTCATGTTCACCGGCATCATTAGTCGCTATCACGTATTTCTTCACATTAAAGTTCCTTCATCAATGATCAGACTTCATAAATAGAAAAAGAAACATCCCTTCTTTATATTTAGAGGACGATTATCACATAATACCCCCTCCCCACCCCCAGAAAACAAAACAAAGACAAAAATGACAACAACAAAAACAAAACGTCACTCAAAAGGGAAGAAAGAAAGTTCTCTCCAAAATAAATACACGTTGTCCCGCGTCGGCGGGAGACAAACAGGGAGAAGAGGTGCATTGTGGGATAAACATAGGCGTGGCCTTTTCTCCTACATATAAAAAGCGTTAGATTGTGTACAAAGTTCTTTTTTTACTTTTTCTAAACAAGTCGCTTCGTTTTTCAAATAACCAACGAGTCTTTGTGTTCTTGCGGGTCGTCTGTGTAGTAAAGTTGTCGTTGTGGTGGTGAAAGTTTTTTCTTTGTTTCGCGGTAGAAAGGGCCTGAGTTTAGCGGTTCCTTGTCCTTCGTTGATTGGCGACGACTGCCGCGCAGTCGTTCGTCCCCCAGCCGGAGTCTGTCTCTTCACACAAACACTGTAGACACACGCACACGCACACACGGATGCACACCTTTTACATGGGTGGCACGATCATTCCTGGGATCACTGTAGGGGGAGAGAGAGAGAGAGAGAGAGAGAGAGAGAGAGAGAGAGAGCGGGGTAGGGAACGAGATGGAGAGAAATGGAATCAAAAGAATGAACAAGAAAGAAGAGAGAGGGAGAAAGAAAGAGAGAGAGAGAGAGAGAGAGAGAGAGAGAGAAAGAGCTTTAAATCATTGCCAAATATTTCCATCATCATAAAAAAAGGCCCCTCGTAAATACATAAATGTCCCCCCCCCTCCCGTCCCCCCATCTGTGCCACAAACTATGCCGTGGGACCCTAGTGACATTTTCTACATCAATCACGGAGTAAATCAAAATAGCATGGATAGATCATCCAAGCTGGCTCTCCGGGATGCTGCGTGCGTGCACTCACACGTGTGTGTGTGTGTGTGTGTGTGTGTGTGTGTGTGTGTGTGTGTGTGTGTGTGTGTGTGTGTGTGTGTGTGTGTGTGTGTGTGTGTGCGTGCGTGCGTGCGTGCGTGCGTGCGTGCGTGCGTGCGTGCGTGCGTGCGTGCGTGCGTGCGTGCGTGCGAGCGTGAGATATTGCGTCACAGCGCATGTCGCATCTAAACCCTGGGGATGGGTGTCAACATGTGAACAGCAGAACCCAACCCCGAGATCACTGGTTCTCAACCTGTGGGTCAGGACACGCAGGGGGGTCACCACATTATTTTGGGGGGGGGGGGGTCCCCAGATGATTAACTTAATGTGCAACACTGTTTTCTCACTCAACAGTAAACAAACCAACATAAAGTTTAAGTGTATAGAGGATATATGCACATTTCTAAAATGGCAATTTAAGGACTTTGTAATACCTCTAAAACGACAAATTAAACCTTGGACAAATTGTCAAATATTAGAGGCAGAAATTGTGAAAATAGCCGATCTACATGCTCACAACGATGCATTGGTTGTGAGCATGTAGAACTTCTATTTTTACAATAGAACCATGTTATACAAAATGTTATGCCTGCTTGTCAGGGTGGGTTAGGGTTCCCCAGTTAAAATATGATTATTTTGGGGGTCGTGGCCTGAAAAGGTTGAGAACCACTGCCCTAGATGACTCTCTCTCTCTCTCTCTCTCTCGCACGCGTGCACACACACACACACACACACACACACACACACACACACACACACACACACACACACACACACACACACACACACACACACATGCGCGCACACACGTACATTCAGCACCTGCGGCAGGCAACAGCCCATAACGTTCCACTTGTAGGGAATGTATGGGCTTCATTATAGGGAAATGAATAGCTTGGCGTGAAAAGGAGCGAAGAGAGAGAGAGAGAGAGAGATGTGGAGAGATTAAAGAACCATCATTTCATTTCTCTGTCATACAAGCTGAGTGTCAGTGAGTCTGGAACTGGAGCCCTGCTGTGTGGGTGTGTGTGTGTGTGTGTGTGTGTGTGCGTGTGTGTGTGTGTATGTGTGTGCGTGCGTGGGTGCGTGCGTGCGTGTCTGTCTGTCTGTCTGTCTGTCTGTCAAACACATCAGCTCTGCAAAGCACTCGTGCACAACATGTACACACACGCACGCGCGCGAGCACACACACACACACACACACACACACACACACACACACACACACACACACACGCACACACAGTAAGGCAGGTACAGTGACTAGTAAACTGTCATGATAGTCCAACAACTGTCAGCGATGATCGCTCCTTGCGTGTACAGTGTGTGTGTGTGTGTGTGCGTGTGCGTGTGCGTGTGTGTGTGTGTGTGTGTGTGTGTGTGTGTGTGTGTGTGTGTGTGTGCGTGCGTGTGCGTGTGTGTGTTAACTCAAAGTGGGAAGTGTTTATTTCAGCTGTGCTTTGAGGTCGATCTTTGAGTTCTCACACCCCCACACACATGCCTGCTCTTCGGCACAGATGCGCACGACTTGCGAGCACGCGCCGCGCATACACACACGTGCACGCGTGCGCGTGCGCACGCAGGGCTAAACAAAGCCAGCGATGTTGAGAAATGATTGCTGCGTGCCAAACATCTTTTTGGGCTCTGTGTAAACAGCAGGAATATCTTTCCTGTCACTCTCGGCCTATGGGAACGCGAGGAGGAGATCTACCAGGCCAATAGAACGACCGCATCTTTGTTGTATAGAGGTGAGGGTCAATTTGATAGGTGGATGGAGAAAGAGATTATATTGATTGGTTGTACTGTACTGTGTACACTTCTGCTTTGGCAATGTAAACATATGTTTTCTCATGACAATAAAGCCTTTTGAATTGAATTGAGAAAATATTTGCATATTATAACCACACCTGGGGGTATATTAGAGCAGTGGTTCTCAACCTTTTCAGGCCGCAACCCCCAAAATATTCATATTTTAACTGCGGACCCCCCACCCCACCCTGATGAGCACTAAGAGTTGAGGCATTACATTTTGTATATCACGATTCTATTGTGAAAATAGCAGATCTACAAGCTCACAACGTCTCGCGCTCGCGTTGCGAGGCGTTGTGAGCATGTAGATCTGCTATTTTCTGCCTCTAATTAAATTTGGCCAATGTTTAATTTGTCATTATAGAGGTATTAAAAAGTCCTTAAATTGTCACATTAGAAATGTGCAGACACCCTCTATACACTTAAACTATGTTGGGTTGTTTACTGTTGAGTGAGAAAACAATGATTCACATTAAGCTAATTATCTGGGGACCACCCAAAATAATTTGGGGACCCCCCTGGGGGTCCCGACCCACAGGTTGGGAACCACTGTATTAGAGTAATGTTAACTCCATAGACACATACATACGCAGAGAAAGTACAAAACTATGGCACCGCCTCTTTAACAGTGTAGAAATGGAATCTCAAGAGTGAAATGAACACAGAGGACATTGCTGAGCAAGTCCGCATGGTGCACATGCCCTAACTCAGGGTTCCCCAATAGGCGGCCCGTGGGCCGCAAGGCTACTGTCTGGCCCACACCAACCCCAGTAATAATGGTGGTATAAGAGCAGCAACAACACTAGTATCTCGTCGTTGTCGGGTGGAAATCTCGTATCTCCAAATTTGTACGTTCTTTCGCAAATCATACAAGGCCGTCGCACAAAAGTAGTGAAAACAGCCGATCTACAAGCACACAACACCTCGCACCGCGAGGCGTTGTGTGCTTGTAGATCGGCTGTTTTCACTAGTTTAAATCATTTTTAAAATGATAAATTCAAAACTGACGGTTTTGGACATAAAAGATTTTCACCCGACAACGACGAAAACTGTCGCTGGAGTAGCGGGAACACCACCGTCGCCCCCTGCAATGTTGCGGCCCTCGGCTTGGTACCCTAGACTTGATTCGGCCCTTGGGGAAAACTAATTGGGGAACCCTGCCCTAACTCATCGTGACCATCTGAGTAACCATCAGCTGGGTGACGCTGAAACTGGGATCAACAAAGCTCTCTGAGTGACAAGGACCGTGATGAACCGTGAACAGTATCTGAGCTCTGTTCAGATGCAACCCCAGCACCTCCGTGGCGCGTGGCCAGAGTTTTCCTCCGGTTTCGCCGAATCGTGTCCAATTGGCACAGCACACGGCCCTCCTGGGATTTATTAGCGTGTCGAATTTACGACATTACTGCACCGGCATTCTGTATTGGCAAATCAGCCGTATAACCGACCTGGTATTGTGAACGTATAAAAGGGATTTCCAGTGGACCTGCACGAATACCGTATCGAATGGATCGGCTCTGTGTCAAATGAACCGGGAGAGAGAAGAGGACTGAAGGGAGAAAAAACATGCAGGAGAACGGAAGGAGCTCATAGTAACGTACTTCAGGTGAAAGCCAGGCCTTGCAGCGAGCCTGCTGTGGAGTACTTGCTAGAGTCCACAAACGATTGATCTGAGAGAGAGAGAGAGAGAGAGGGAGAGAGAGAGAGAGAGGGGGACAGGGAAGGTAAGGAGAGAACGGGAAGAGGAGAAGAGGAGAAGAGGAATACAGGAAGGAGTCATCACAGAGAGATGACAAAACAAAGGAGAAGAAAGGAGGGATGAGGGGTTAGAGGTGAGAAAACAACACGGAGGAGAAAAGTTAATTCAAGAGCCGACATGCAGACATGAGTCAAGTAGACAGTATTGTGTCAAATAGTTTGTTTTTGCTTCACTTGGGAGTAGCAGCGCATGGGGAACATTGTTCATGTCGGGGCAGTTCAGACCAATCTGTTTTTAAAGCACAGAACATGTATCATTCCCACCCACCCAGCACACAGAGGTTCTAAAACACGTGTGGGCTGGTGGGATGATCACCCAGCGCCAGACAGTGAGATCTAGAATAATGTAATAATAAAACCCTAACAAAGGAGTCATTAACTGAATATGAACAATATGGGGAGAAAGGTTTGATGCACATGAAACAATAATGGTCAATTGATGACCAATCTGATCATCTTGGTAGATCAAAAAAGCCCTGATCTAAAAACAAACCACTACATTTCTGTTCCGGTTTGAAAAGTTTTAATTCTTTCTGTCATTTCGTTCATTAGATTGTTCAGAGAGAGAGAGAGAGAGAGAGAGAGAGAGAGAGAGAGGAGAGGAGAGGAGAGTACAGTAGAAGTAGAAATGGCATGCAACATGAGTCCTGTGACAAATTCACAGCTCCTTTTTCTAATTTGATTTTGTCTTCATATCAAAATAGTGAAAATAGCACATCTACAAGCTCTGTGAGCTATTTTCATAACTTTTGTGCGAAATTCTTTTACGATGAACCCACCCATTCATTTACAAAAATGTTGATTTGGAGATATGAGGTTTCTGCCAAACAACAAATATTATTAATTTATAATTTATCCTGCACCTGTCCAAATAGTTGATCTACAAGCTTGCAACTCATCACGACACAATGCACTATTAGCTTGCAGATCTGCTATTTTCGGGTGCGAGACAGTGCGACTCAGGGCCTTATTGAGCGGGTTTTCCGTGGTTCTACCTTGGAGGCCGTTGCCGTTGGCACTGGTGCAGTTGGGGGGAGGCGAGGAGGAGGGCCGCACCACGGGGGCGAAGGCCGACTTCTGCTTGACGGCGGCCGACACCATGTTGGCCGGAGAGAAGCTGAACACCCCGGAGGACGAGGAGCAGTTGGAGGGCAGGGAGGTGGAGGAGGCCATGGTGGGACTGGACGGGACGACTGGAGAGGAGAGAGGGGGAAATTAAGTTAAGTGGAAAGTGAGCTACACTTCCTAACTGCCTGTCCACTGTACCAAGACACAAGGACGTGCTGGCCATTGGGAAAAGCGGGACAACTCACGAACGTCCGGTTCATTCCCGGCCGGTCCAGGCGGGCCATTAGGAAAAAAAATGTTGGGCAGAAACCTTGTATCTCCAAGTTTCAAATGTGTACGTTCTTTTCGCAAAACAAAGCCCTGCTTCATCATACAAGGCCGTCGCACAAAAGTAGTGAAAACAGCAGATCTACAAGCACACAACGCCTCGCGGTGCGAGGCGTTGTGTGCTTGTAGATCTGCTGTTTTCACTAGTTTAAATCATTTTTAAAATGATAAATACAAAACAAACAGTCAACGACAACGACAAAATATAATTCATGTAATTGGCCCACTGGCTTGTCACTCTCTTTGAGTAGCAGCAGCAGCGCTATAGAGAGAGATCTCTCTCTATAGCGCGCAATGAGGGCCTCTCCAACTCTTTTTCCCAGGCTGAATCAGGGGCCCAGCATGTCCCTGCCAAGACATCATACCAAGACACTGTACCAAGACATCAGAGACACATATACTTCCCACAGATCATAACCACCCAAGGAGAGTTTGAAAACATGACCAACGATAAAGAAAAACTCCCATATCTGCTGGGTGAAGTACAACAATGTGCAAACACAGCAGCAAGATTCATGAGCTGCTGTGATAGGAGAATGATATCAAATGGAACCCAACCACCTTAGACTACTGATCATAGTGCATGCTTTCCTGCACTGTTTGCATCAAGTAATCTCCATACATCAAATGTACATCTTTTATTTTGATTGTATTATATTGATCGATTGTATTGTACGGTGTAGTGTGTGTACACTTCTGCTTTGGCAATGTAAACATATGTTTTCTCATGCCAATAAAGCCCTTTGAATTGAAAAAATGGAATTGAGAGAGAGAGACACAGAGAGAGAGAGAGAGAGAGGGAGGGAGGGAGGGGGAGAGAGAGAGAGAGAGAGAGAGAGAGAGAGAGAGAGAGAGAAGGAAGACAATTTAAATTTCCACTGATATTTCAAGCAAATTCCACAAAAGAGATTATCCACATTAATTCCTTTATCGAGAAAAGCAGTTTCTCTCTCTCTCTCTCTCACACACACACACACACACACACACACACACACACACAAACACACGCACGCACGCACGCACGCACGCACGCACGCACACACACACACACACACACACACACACACACACACACACACACACACACACACACACACACACACACACACACACACACACACACACACACACACACACACACACACACAAACTACGATAGTCAAGACCTTTTCTATATATCAGCTTTATCCAAAAGCACTTTACAAGGTGTGTCACATTCACCCAAACAAAAAACTACTTGAATGGAAATAGTTGCAAAGTAGAGGAAAGAAATGAGGAGCCAAGTGCAGAGCCCTGGGGGACCCCGGGCCAAAGAAGTATATAGAGTTGAAGACTTTAACTTTAAGTAGTTTACTCGTTAGTTATGACGAAGCTATTACTTCAAGGTGAACACGTGCCGAACACAATCACCAGGACAAAATATAAGAATGCACTTTGGACTTAACCTCAATTATAAGTCACTCGCTTAATTGGAAAAAAAACGACGTTAGCGGTATCTTAATTGCATCAAAGGGAGGCCTAATAATCATTTAATTAACTCGTTACTATGCATCTAACAAATGACAACCTGGGTTTCGTCCGCGGCTGCATGGTGCGTCCAAAAAATGCTCACGCCTTCGTCTGCCAAACACGTGTTTCATCATGATTGTTTTCTACGTTGACATCTTCGTCGTCGGCATCAGAGAGACAACGCTAGACAAACAATGCTATGTTATCTCTTATCTCTGTCAGTCTCTCTCTCTCTCTGTGTGTGTGTGTGTGTGTGTGTGTGTGTGTGTGTGTGTGTGTGTGTGTGTGTGTGTGTGTGTGTGTGTGTGTCTGTCTGTCTGTCTGTCTGTCTGTCTGTCTGTCTGTCTGTCTGTCTGTCTGTCTGTCTGTCTGTCTGTATGAGACTCTTTGAACAAATCTTTTTAAAAGTGAACATTTGTAACTCAAATATTTGCTTCTGGGTGGTCCCATATTTTGAGATGGGGGTCTGTGGCCAAATACAGGTAATTTTGGGGGTCCCTGACATGAAAAAGTTTGAGAACCACTGATTCAGAAGAAGGATTTAGAGGACATTAGAAGCAGGTCAAACATTTTCAAAGACAGCACAAATGTTCAAGATTTTTCAAAAATAGCAGATCTACAAGCTCGCAGCGAGCTTGTATATCTGCTAATTTTTTTTAATAGTTAAAGCATAACATAATTGTATGTGTCTCTCTCTGGCTGTCTGTCTCTGTCTCTCTCTCTCTCTCCCTCTGTCTGTCTGTCTGTCTGTCTGTCTGTCTGTCTGTTTCTCTCTCTCTCTCTCTCTCTCTCTGTCTGTATGAGTCTCTCTCTGTTGTGCTAAGTGAGAAAGGGACGCAATTATGCATCAGAGAGATATGGGAGAGGTATGGCTGTCAGATGAAAGGGAGGATGAGAGGATGAAGGGAGCGGAGCTGGGCGGGTGTTTGTCGAAACTTTTTGAAGCGACAGCGAGCGACAGAGCCCCATGGGAGACGTCACACTGCACATCACACTGTCTGTCTGTCTGTCTGTCTGTCTGTCTGTCTGTCTGTCTGTCTGTCTGTCTGTCCGCCAAGTCTGCTTATATCTCGTAACTCGTTGCTGTTGAGTGGACACCTCATATGTCCAAAACAGTCCAGTTTCAGGATTCAACTTCAAAAATAGCAAAGAAAAGCCAATCTACAAGCTCAAAACGCGTCCCTAATAGATCGGCTATTGTTGATATGATGAAGTAGGGAATAAAAACATAAAAGTTAGAATTATGGAGATGCAAGGTTTCTGCCCTTCACTGACGAGTGTGTGTGTGTGTGTGTGTGTGTGTGTGTGTGTGTGTGTGTTTTGTTTTTTGTTTTTTTGGGGGGGGCTTTTATGCCTTTATTGATAGGACAGTAGACTGACAGGAAACAGGGAGAGAGATGGGGAGTGACATGCAGCAAATCTGGTCGGGCTCGGGAATTGAACCAGCAACTCGCTGCAGTCTACACAAAGCCTATGTGGTATGCGCCCGGACCAGTAGGCCAGCAGGCACCCCGTGTGTGTGTTTGTGTGTACGTTTGCGAGTGTCTGTATGCGTGTCAATGCATTAATTCTTGCGCGTGCGTGAGTGCGTGCGCTCTGGCACTTTGGTGCCTCTGAAGATAGAGAGATGTATGTACAAGGATGCACCAGACGTCCCCAAAAATATTCTTGGCAGCCTTTGAATTATGAGCAGCTGTCTGGAATCCCGAATCCTGTCCTGTTTGTACTAAAAGTTTGTGATTAGTTATCTTAGTTATAGCCTAATAAAGTCTGTGCGCTGCGTGAGTTATGACTGTTTGTTAGTTGTTGTTAGCCGGTGTAAAGTAGTGCAGTGAATTGATAAACAACCGCTGTGTGACAGTGACACATGGCTCTGACGTTGTTGAATTAAAACATTTTAACGGAGGGAAAATAAAGCGCTCGTCGCTGACATGGAGGCTGGTGTCCTCTTTCTGTTCTCTACTTCTCTACTTTTTAAACTTTTGGTTCCCTCGGCCGGCGGTTATCAAACTATTCAGCGAGCACTAAGAGTTGCGTTACATTTTGAATTAGAGCAATTACATTTTGTATAATATGGTTCTATTGTGAAAATAGCAGATCTACATGCCCACAACGCCTCGCAACGCGAGGCGTTGTGAGCATGTAGATCTGCTATTTTCACAACTTCTGCCTCTAATATTTGACAATTCCACCAATGTTTAATTTGTCATTTTAGACTGGTATTAAAAAGTCCTTAAATTGTCTCTTTAGAAATGTGCAGATATCCTGTATACACTTACACTTTATGTTGGTTTGTTTACTGTTGAGTGAGAAAACAATGTTGCACATTAAGTTAATCACCTGGGGACCCCCCAAAATAATTTGGGGACCCCCCTGGGGGTCCCGACCCAGAGGTTGAGAACCACTGCCGTAGGCCAGTGGTTATCAAACTTTTTCATGTCAAGGCCCCCTAAAGTAATAGGAGTTTTACAACGGACCCAACACCAGAAAATATTTTGTGGCAGGGACAGCGCCTCACTATGCAGACTACGCCGTCGCGTAGAGCCCTGAGGATAGATGAGGCCCCCTGGGCTGCCCCGTAAAAATTACGTTTCAGTCTGCCTGTGAACACAACGTTAAACACAACATGGCACCGTCGCCGCTTCTCTCTCTCTCTCACTCTCTCTCTCTCTCTCTCTCTCTCTCTCCCTCTCCCACACACACACCAAACGCAGAAAGCAGCAGCGCACACGTTAAGCAACTGCATGTGTCAAATAGACGAACCTCAAACCTTGACTTCCAGTCGGTGGACTTCACAAATAAGAGCTGCCTTCCATGATAACGTCCTCCGGTGACTCCGGTTACGTTCAGAACTAGGCCAGATCACAGCCCATATGGGGATGATCTTGACGTCAATACCAGGCCGTCATATGGACTATAGGATTATTGTTATTGTTTGTAATGTTAGTTGAAATAATGAGCACATAAAGTTATATTCTAGGACATATCTGACTAGTTATGATATTTATCTGGCCTCGATTGGACCCTCTCTGATTAATCCAGGACGTCCATTTTTGTGGGCAGGATTTATGTTGGTTGAAATCAGGTGATATTCTAGGCCAGGTCTGACTAGTCATGGTTTGACTTGATCTGGCCCCAATCGAGACGACGTCACTGATTGGTCCAGGTCCTGACCGTGCTTGCTGGTCCCCAGATGTCAGCTCTACATGTCCAGAGAAACGTGAGTGTACACGTGCATGTGTGTGTGTGTGCGTGCGTCCGTTTCCACTCACTAGCGTAAGGCGAGTTGGCGGCGGAGCCGTTGAGGAAGGTGGGGGACCCCCCCAGGTTGGTCATGGCGGTGTTGGCATTGGAGTAGCCGTTCATGCTGCTGGTGGTGTAGCCGCTCTGCTGGGGGGTGGTGCAGGGCACGTAGCCGTGAGGAGACGCACTGCTGCTGCTCCGCACGAAGCCTGGGGGTGGGGACCAGAGGGGTTTGTGAGTTACTGAACCCTTGAGTTCGGTTCGAGACATTTTGACTCGTTTTACTATTACATTTTAATTTAAAAAAAAAGAAAAGAAAAAAAAATAGTTAACATTTTTCACTCACTGGCCTTATAGATTATTCTGTGATGAACATGTAAAAAATGCACTGCACCCATGCTTCACCCTCCCCATATTTGTTTACCCTCTAATGCAGTTCACAGGTAATTTTGACCCGGGGGATATTTGGTTTCAAAAACAATACTAATATAAAATTGAACATAACAAATCATAATCATAAATTGACTTCAGTTTGCATCATAAATTGACTGTCTCAATTCCAAACAATCCATATGATATATATGGTAAAATAAACAGTGAACATAGAATTGAAGCATCTGGCAAGAGAAAGCGATGTCCTGTCCAGAAATGATGTCCTGTAAAAACAGCAAAAATTGCCAATAGCTCTTTCGGTGTTTAATGTGATAAAGCAAAGCACAAATGCAAACATTTACCATATATATCATATGAATTGTTTGGAATTGAGACAAAGTCAATTTATGATGATGATTTGTTAAGTTGAAATTTATATTAGTATTGTTTTTTAAACCAAATATCCCCCAGGTCAAAATGTCCCGCGAACCGAACTAAGGTGAAGTGAATTTGAACTGAACTTGCCAGACGCCAGGGGATTAAAGTGTGTGTGAGTTACTTAAAGTGGTTCTGAAATGTTTTAATTGCATTAACTCCCATAACCGTGAGAGTGTACAAATGGACGCTTGCGGGTCCATTTGGTTCCATTTGTACACTTTCAGAGTTACAGCCTGCAAGGGTCCATTTGGAAACCCTCTCACATAGCATGGACTGGCATAAAGTAAAGAAGTCCCCGCCCCCCTTTACCCTGATTGGCCTGTGCGGTCTCTGAGACGTTGACGGACAGCTGCCCAGTGAAGGAGTTGACGCCCATCATGCCTGTGTGGGCGGAGCCAGAGAGCTGGGAGTGGCCTCGAGGAACGCTGTACAGAGCCTCTGCGATGTCCGCCGCTCGCTTTAGGATGATCTCCTACACACACACAAACACACACACACACACACATACAAACGACTGGTTCAAACTCACGACAGCAACAATAGCACAGGTCTAGCTTTCAACCAGGGACGTGCTGGCCATTGGGAAAAGCGGGACAACTCCCGAACGGCCGGTTCATTCTCGGCCGGTTCAGGCCGGGCCATTAGGAAAAAAATAAACTGTTTGCACAAAAGTAAAAATTAAACTGTTTGCACAAAAGTAGTGAAAACAGCAGATCTACAAGCACACAACGCCTCGCACCGCGAGGCGTTGTGCGCTTGTAGATCGGCTGTTTTCACTAGTTTAAATCATTTTTTAAATGATAAATACAAAACAAACGGTTTTGGACATACAAGGTTTCCACCCGACAACAACGAAATATAGGCCTAATTCATGTAATTGGCCCACTGGCTTGTCACTTGTCATGTTCTGAAATGGCAAATCTTTGAGTAGCAGCAGCGCTATAGAGAGAGATCTCTCTCTATAGCGCGCAACGAGGGCCTCTCCAACTCTTTTTCCCGGGCTGAATCAGGGGCCCAGCACGTCCCTGCTTTCAACACATCGTTTGTGTGTAGGGATTGAGCTCGAAACAAGGCTCCGCTACAAACCCGATAACAAATGTATTGAATACCCGGTATCAATAAGCTTTGGGCTTATCAAGCCTGTTATCGAGCATAGCGGCCCCATGATGTCATGTTTAAACAATCAAGACAAGAGGCGATCTAGAAGTTATTACAGTATTATTCACAATATAAATCCATTTAACACTTATTGCACACCAATGAATGATTGTTTTAATGATATTTAATGAAAATATTTGTTACTTTTGTCAATTGTCATCTTCATAGATGGTGGTCAGCCACAAACTCACAGTCACAACAACTGGCCAATGATGAAAGATACCAGTTCTGTTCAGAGTTTGTCGTCTCACGTCTTTCCACAAAATATTAGAAAACGCTCAATAGTGGGCTCGATTAAAGTCCGGCTCAATAAGCAGGATCGATAAGGTGCTCATTATCAATAAAAATTAACGAGGTCCATCGCTATTTGTGTGTGTGTGTGTGTGTGTGTGTGTGTGTGTGTGTGTGTGTGTGTGTGTGTGTGCGTGCGTGCGTGCGTGTGTGTGTGTTACCTGGTTACTGTGGGGCATCCCATAGAGGGCCTCTACGAGGTCTGCTGCTCTCTTTAGAATAACCTCCTACAGGAGAGGAGAGGAGAGGAGAGGAGAGGAGAGGAGAGGAGAGGAGAGGAGAGGAGAGGAGAGGAGAGGAGAGGAGAGGGGAGGAGAGGAGAGGGGTCCAGTTTCATGTGCCGTAAACATAAGAATTGTGTGTGTGTGATTGCGTTACGCCGTCACACACACACACACAGCCTGCCATGTGTTTGTATTACCAGTGATGTGATCCCGTCAAATATCACAGTATCACAACAATATCACATATCCTAACAGAGAGAGGGGACATCAAAAGGACACAAGGACGAAGCCATCAATCCTGTCTGTCTGTCTGTCTGTCTGTCTGTCTGTCTGTCTGTCTGTCTGTCTCTCTCTCTCTCTCTCTCTCACTCTCTCTCTCTCTCTCTCTCTCTCTCACTCTCTGAGAGCAGGGACGTGCAGAGAATGTTAGAGAGGCAGGGGCTGACATTTCTAAAAGGGCCTTTTGGTAAAAATATCGAAAATAGCAGACCTCCAAGCTCACAGTGCATTGAGACGCGTTGAGACATGGATTTCTACACAGAGAGGGCAATTCTTTCAACAAAAGATGCTGCGTTCAAAGTTCAGGAGAGTTTGAACAAGGCAATTCTCTTGAATGCTGCCTTCAGGTATGGCATGGAAAGAGGGCATTTGCATTTCTTTCACCATAGTGAAAACTGCATTCATGGTCTGAAGAGAGCACTTTTTTACAGACGGGTAAAAGGGCAGGGGCTCAAGCCCCCTTTGAGGTCTATGTGTGCATGTGCCTGATCTGGGAGTAAGGAGTAAGCAGTGAGATCATAGGTACAGTGATATGGGAGCGTGGTGCGGCTTGTTGTCACTCATAGGCCACTTTGGGAGCGGGTGTAAAAATACACCCAGCTGCTGCTTTGTGAGTAAAGACTCACTGTCCGTCCTGCACATCACTGATATTGTCTGTTCTATATATATACGTACAACCGTGTATAATGTTACATACTGTATGGTATATATTCAGTGGTGGACGAAGCACTCATATTTTCTTTACGTCGTGTGTGTGTGTGCGTGTGTGTGTGTGTGTGTGTGTGTGTGTGTGTGTGTGTGTGTGTGTGTGTGTGTGTGTGTGTGTGTGTGTGTGTGTGCGCGCGCACGCGCACGAGCGTGTGTGCGTGTTTTCATTTACAGTATCATTCCACACTGCAATGCCACTCTCTTATTCTTCTGTTTCGTTCCCACTTTTCATTTTCAGTTGTGTTTTTTGTAATATGTTTATTATGCTCTGTGTCTTGATGTCTCAATAATGCCTGATGTTTTGGTTGAAGCACTTTATTTTTGGAAAGGCCCTTTATTTGTACTTGGCTGTGCAAATACACTTGCTGTGACTTGCCTTGTGTGTGTGTCAGAGTGAGTGCTGACCATCGCAAACTGCTGGACCAAGCAGTGCCGAACTGTGTGTGCACTCAGAAGTACCTCCACATTTTATGTTCGACATGTGCAGTCCAAGTAGGGAATGAGGCTTTACTCCAGGTGAAGGAGTTTAAGTATCTCAGGGTCTTGTTCAAGAATCAGAGAAAGGGAAAGGCGGAGAAGGAGATCAGCCGGAGAATCGGAGCAGCAGGAGCGGTTTTGCAGTCGCTAAATCGCACTGAGAGAAAAAAGAGCTCTCTGTCTACCGAGCAATCTTCGTTCCTACTCTCACCTATGGTCATGAAGTGTGGGTCATGACCGAAAGTATAAGGTCACGGGTGCAAGTGGCCGAAATGGGTTTCCTCAGACGGGTGGCTGGTATCTCCCTTAGAGATAGGGTGAGAAGTTCAGTCACCTGAGAGAGACTTGGAGTAGAACCGCTGCACCGATGCACGTCCCACTGGGAAGAGACCCCGTGGCAGACCAAAGACCAGGTGGAATGATTACATTTCCAAACTGGCTTGGGAACGCCTAGGTATAGACCATATTCACACCGCGGCCATCTTGGATCACATGCCTTCCTGGGATAGCAGCCTGCATTACAATCCATTGTGAACAATGGAGCGATGGTCCCAAAATATGAGTTCAATTCAACCAATTTATTTTGACCAAATTGACAAATGGGCAGATGACAACATCAACATCCACAATATTCATGGTAGTTAGGTTGCCGTGTTACTCTGTACAAAGACTTGCTACAGTATCTGTGCAGACTAGTGCTTGCTCTGCCATCATATGGTTTATGAATTATTGTGGATGTACCCTTCTATTTAATCCTTTTGGGGATGTTGATTTTGTCATCTGCCCATTTGTCAATTTGGTAAAAAGAAATTGGTTGAATAGAACTCATATGTTGGGACCATCGCTCCATTGTTCACAATGGTTTGTAATGCAGGCTGCTATCCCAGGAAGTCATGTGATCCAAGATGGCCGCGGTGTGAATATGGTCTATACTCCCTGAGGGAGTGGAGGAAGTTGCTCGGGATAAGGAAATCCGGAAGGTCTCAGTTGGAACTGTTACCTCCGCAAACCAATTCCGGATAAGCGGTTGAAGATGGATGGATGGATGGATGATCAACTTTAATTTCAGAATGGGGCTGTGATAGCACTATCTATTACGTGACAGATAGATTAGCCTATCTATGACGTGCCCATGTCATAGATAGGCCATATCCGTGTACGGATACATTGATGACCCCTCCAACGTAGCGGAAGTTGCTTGGGATAAGGAAATCTGGAGGTTTCAGTTGGAACTGTTACCCCTGCGAACCAATTCCGGATAAGCGGTTGAAGATGGATGGATGGATGGATGATCAACTTTAATTTCAGAATGGGGCTGTGATAGCTCTATCTATTACGTGACAGATAGATTAGCCTATATATGACGTGCCCATGTCATAGATAGGCCATATCCGTGTACGGATATACATTGATGACCCCTCCAAAGTAGCAATACAGAAATACTCTGTTACAAGAAAAAGTTTATTCAATATTTTACTTGAATCAAAGAACTAAACCGGCATCACAATATGCTTACATCAAACACACATTTTGATATGTATTTTCTCTTCCTGTTTTCCTTGTGGTGTTCAAAACACTCTGTAAATAACTATGCTTCCACAAAGCATTGTGCTGTATACACGATAATTCAAAGCACCGGTTTATGCACATTAAAAAGGTGTCTAAATGTCTTTACGGCACAAAGACGTTTTAATCCAGTGTTTTAGGAACAAAGGAGACGTTTAAGCATCAAACTTACATCGGACGCAGAGAAAACGCTGGATTAAAATGTCTTTGTACCGTAAAGACTAGTATTCATCTCTACACAAGGCAACGCTTTGAGTGTTGGTGATTGTTTTTTTATTTTTTTGTGGAAGGCTCCTATTTATAGTCCTGGGTATGTTAATACTAAACGGTCTGCATTTGTATAACACATTTCTCCAAGCGCTTTACCGTGTGTTTCACATTCATCCGTTCACACACACTGACGGCTGAGGATACCATGCAAGGCACCAACCTGCTCATCGGGAGCAGTATAGTGTCTTGCTCTAGGACAGGGGTCTTCAACGTTTTCAGGCCAGGGACCCCTTAGTTTAGAGAGAGATGAAGCAGGGACCCCCACAACCTGTTCATAGATTCCATATAGTTTCATTGTTTGACAGCACAATCATCAGTGTATTTTGGATTTATGTCAATTTGTGTTTTTTAACCACTTGAACCGTCAATACTTAATAAACTTGACCTTTCACTCTGTACTTAGTCTGCTCTTTTCCCCTCTACACCAAAGCTCTTGGCCAAAAATAGCTGATCTACAAGCTCACAACGCCTGGCAGCGCGAGGCGTTGTGAGCTTGTAGATCTGCTATTTTTGTCCAAAGTTCTCAGAATATGGACGCTAGGGTTCAAGTGGTTAATATAAAAAAGGAGAAAAAAAGGTTTCTATCACTCAAAGATTTGGAGGACCCCCTGTAGTAACTCTGGGGACCCCCTAGGGGTCCCGGACCCCCTGTTGAAGACCCCTGCTCTAGGACACTTGGACACATAGCCAGGAGCAGCCAGGGATCGAACCAAGAACCTTCTAATTCCAAGACGGCCTCTCTACCTCCTGAGCCACTGCCACCCTTAAAGGGGAAGACCACCCATTTTCAATATTGAAATATGTCATTAATATATCTTAGAGAAGTTGTGTGGAAATAGAAAAAAAGTTCCCCCCCTTCTGTGTTGCCTAGAACTGGAGGATTGATTTTGGGGTTTGTATTGTAAAGTACAACTTGATGACATCACACATTGTACTTTACAATACAAACCCCAAAATCAATCCTCCAGTTCTAGGCAACACAGAAGAGGGGGAACTTTTTTTCTATTTCCACACAACTCCTCTAAGGTATATTAATGACATATTTCAATATTGAAAATGGGTGGTCTTCCCCTTTAACATTTGTTGTACACAACAGATACATCTCTACTTTTCTTTAGTGGGCCACACAACCTAAAATACCTGGTTATTGTCCTGCTTTTTTATATTAAACTTTGAAATGATTATTATCATTATTATCTGGCCAGTGATATATATCAATGACATCAGGGATCTTCATATATGGGCATAAAAGGGATTCTGGGGAATAATACCCATATATGGACTTTCACATAGGTGATGTCACCTGTGATATCACCTGTGATGTCACAGTGCTGTGTCAAGGGAACCAACCCATAGACTGTGTAGGCCTACACGTCTACACGGAAGCAGGCATGCTGTGACATTTCTCATAGTAAACTGCGACCTTCGGTCGCAGTTATGATCATTAACAGTAACAGTATGTCACTTCTTTCAGCACAGCAGGGAGTGTTGGGCGGGAGGAGTAGGACAGAGGGTCTACGTCTTCCCGCTGGGGGCTCCTCGATGGCAGGTGAGTCAGTAATAAACAACAGCCGTGACAAGGGGAGGAATCAGTTGGCTTAACGACTAAACTGGTGAGAAAAGGGGTATAAAAAAGAAATTGAATGTAGGGCTGTTCTGTGAGGCTAGCACACTGGAAGAAGCTTCAGTGCTGCTAGTGAGTGAACAAGGTATGATAAGATGACCCAGGGACGTGCTGGGCCCCTGATTCAGCCTGGGAAAAAGAGTTGGAGAGGCCCCCATTGCGGACTATAGAGAGAGATCTCTCTCTATAGCGCTGCTGCTACTCAAAGATTTGCCATTTCAGATCATGACAAGTGACAAGCCAGTGGGCCAATTACATGAGTTTTCGTCGTTGTCGGGTGGAAACCTTGTATGTCCAAAACCGTTTGTTTTGCATTTATCAATTTAAAAATGATTTAAACTAGTGAAAACAGACGATCTACGCGTTGTGTGCTTGTAGATCTGCTGTTTTCACTACTTTTGTGCGACGGCCTTATATGATGAAGCAGGGCTTTGCTTTGCGAAAGAATGTATACATTTGAAACCTGGAGATACGAGGTTTCTGCCCGACAGTGACGATTTACTTTGTTGGCCGCCCAGCCCCCAAAATGGAACGAAGGCCGACATTTTATTTTTAATTTTTTCCTAATGGCCGGCCTGGACCGGCCGGGAATGAACCGGCCGTTCGGGAGTTGTCCCGCTTTTCCCAATGGCCAGCACGTCCCTGAGATGACCCCACACGAGAACCTCCAAATACACACAACCACATACTTAAATAGACACATTAAAGAGGGAACTAAGGTACTAACACACAGACACACACACACACACACACACACACACACACACACACACACACGCACACGCACACACGCACGCACGCATGCACACACACACGCACTCGTCATGCATCAGCCATCTCCATTCCGCTGTCAGCTCCTGATAAACAAATTGCTTTTTGTTCCATTTGAAAAACACAGGATTATATGCAGCGCGGGCAAGTCGATTGTGTGCTTTTAAGCAGCCACATCTAAGTGTCATTCTAAAGGCAGATGTATTTAAAAGATATTCTGAAGTACGTCTAAAGTGCTCAGTATCGCTGCTATGTAGTGCTTTACAAAAGAAAAATATATATCGCCGTTGTCGGGTGGAAACCTCGTATCTCCAAGTTTCAAATTTGTACGTTCTTTCGCAAAGTAAAGCCCTGCTTCATCGTACAAGGCCGTCGCACAAAAGTAGTGAAAACAGCCGATCTACAGTACAAGCACACAACGCCTCGCGGTCTGTTTTCACTCGTTTAAATCATTTTTAAAATGAATAATGCAAAACAAACGGTTTTGGACATACAAGGTTTCCACCCGACAACGACGATATATTTATATAACAACTGAGCCAAAGCAAAGTAAACATGTTGAGAGTAGTGTGTGGACATTGTGCTGTTTTGTACTGTTCTGGTATATTTTGTAACTACAGTGTCTCCTATAGTGTATAAAAAGTACATACTGTACATTCAATTGATTGTTATGTGTCAATCTAGAGTCTATCTTGCCGTGTGGTGTATCAGCAAATAAGACATTCACCAATGCCAGTAGCCAAATATCTGTTGTTTCATAAATCTATATAATGAAGATCATTAAAAGATAGTGTGATAAAAGTCTGGAAGACTTTTAAAGTTCTATATTTTTTTCCGCCCACAAAAGGGGGAAGGATTAACAACAACATGAACAAATATCGTAACATCATATCAGCATCGACTATTGGCCAAATTCTTATTTCAAACATCGGCATTGGCTGAGAATGTCCTTATCCCGAATGGCGACCGAAAAAACATGCATGGCAGACAGCCAATCAGGGACAAGAACACACAGCTTGGAAGAGTGCACAGACAGAACCAAATTTCCATCCGTATACTCTTTTTGATTACATTAACACTATTGATTTTTCTGTGCATATTGTCAATACTGCGCACACAAAACCAGAACTTAAGGCAATCTTATTTAACAAGGAGTTGTGTGCTAAACTCTGAATATTAATTATTATGTATAAGAACAGACATGAAAATACCACTATATCTCCAAGTCTCCAGCTCCTAAATCCATGCGTTGGTTCTATTTCCATCCAGTGATGGTTAACAGCAGCTGCACTAACAACATGCTACAGTACAGTAGCTTCTGTAGGCCACTGGTTCTTGAGGCCACGACCCCAAAAATAATCATATTTCAACTGGGGACCTCCTCACCCTACGAGCACTTGAGAGTTGAGGCATTACATTTTGTATAACACGGTTCTATTGTGAAAATAATAGCTGATCTACATGCTCACAACGAGCATGTAAATCGGCTATTTTCACAATTTCTGCCTCTAATATTTGACAATTTGGCCAATTTGTCATTTTAAAGATATTAAAAAGTCCTTAAATTGTCACTTTAGAAATGTGCACATACCCTCTCTATACACTTAAACTATGTTGTTATGTTTACTGTTGCGTGAGAAAACCATGTTGCTTATTAAGGTAATCATCTGGGGACCCGTCAAAATAATTTGGTGACCCCCCGGGGGTCCCGACCCACAGGTTGAGCACCACTGCTGTATAGGCCATTCACATGTGACTACTGTCACACTTTCTTTCAGGTTTGTGCCTCATCTTGATAATATTGTTTATGGATGAACATTGTAGCTGCTTTTCTATCAGTGACCTCTCTCCAATTGTTTCGAACTGTTTTGATGTGCGCTCTCTCTCTCTCTCTCTCTCTCTCTCTCTCTCTCTCTCTCTCTCTCTCTCTCTCTCTCTCTCTCTTCCTCAGTCAATTTTTACTCCAGCTCCACCTCTCTCTTTCTTTTTCTCCATTGTCTTTCTGTTCTCCATTGTTCAACTCTCTTCCACCACCCACTCCTTTCCCACAATCCCCCTCTCCCTCTCTCCCTCTCTCTCTCTGTACCCATCTTATCTCTGTCTGTCTCATCTGTTCCCCTCTGTCATCCCCCTCCCTCTCTTGTCCCCTCTCCTTCTTTTGTTTTTCCCCTTTCTTCTCTTTCTATTTCCCATTCTTCTCTTCTCTTCTTCTCGTTTCCTCTCTCTCTCTCTCTCTCTCTGTCACTGTCACTCTCTCTCTCTCTCTCTCTCTCTCTCTCTCTCTCTCTCTCTCTCTCTCTCTCTCTCTCTCACAGGTCTAAGGTGTCGTGTTCTAACACAGTTAATGTGTTGTCGGCTCCACAGCGAGGGGGCCGCGCCGCGACAGACACAGAAAATTGCTCTGTGCTTCGCGGAGTTAACCTCTGCACGTGTGATGCACGCACGCACGCACGCACGCGCACACACACACACACACACACACACACACACACACACACACACACACACACACACACACACACGCACACACGCGCGCACACACACACACACACAGAGCACGGTTGGCTGCATGCGTATGCGCTAACATATGTATTTGTGTCTGGCGAAACATATTGCCTCTCCATCAGTGTGTGTGTGTGTGTGTGTGTGTGTGTGTGTGTGTGTGTGTGTGTGTGTGTGTGTGTGTGTGTGTGTGTGTATGTGTGTGTGCTAGATATGAGCGGAGGTCAGGCAGCCAGTCAGCAGTTTCAGTGTTCTTGTCCACGGTTGCTAAATTCACTCTATTACACATGATTATGGCTGTGTTAGCCTCTGTATTAACCCCTCATTACTAGACTGGTGAGCCATGCCACACAGGCACACAGACACGCACGCATGCACAATCGCACATGCACGCACATGCACGCACACACACACAAAATGGACATGATTGTCCATCCTGTATATACTGTACACATAACAACAACACAAACAAACACACGCGCACAAACAGTATATAGCGCAGTCATTTTATTATAAAAGAATTTCCATTGTGAGCTTGTAGATCGAAGTATAATAGCATAAGTCCCCCCCCCCCCCCCCCCCCCCACACACACACACACACACACACACACACACACACACACACACACACACCTCTCCAGTGTAACCTGAGCCTGTGTGTGAGAGCTCTGTTCCAGTAAGGCCACGGCAGATAAACAGGAAGTGAAACCGATCTCGCTCTGGTAACATCATCATCATACCGCCTTCACTAGGAGCTCTGTGGCGCGCACATACTGTACACACACACACACACGCACGCACGCACGCACGCACGCACGCACGCAGGGGCGTCACAAGGGGGGGGGGGGGGGGGGCTGAGTTACTAGGGCCCAATTTTATACTCTAGCTATTGAAAAATAGCAGATATACAAGCTCACAGCGCGGCGAGCTTGTAGATCTGCTATTTTTTTTAAAGTCGTTGAAATGTGTGGAAATCTTTGAATATGTGTGTTATTAAAGCGAACATCTGTCAAATTTTGCTTCTGTGGGTTGTCCCTGGAACTAAATATTTTGAGATGGGGGGTCCGTGGCCAAATAAATATCATTTTGGGGGTCCTTCACATGAAAAGGTTTGAGCGCCACTGGCATAGAAACAGAGGTTTTTCAAATATTTTTTTACGATTTTTCAAAAATAGCAGATCTACGAGCTCGCAGCGCGGCACGCTGTGAGCTTGTATATCTGCTATTTTTCAATAGCTAAAGCACAAAACAGCGCGTAATAATGCGTTCCCAGTCTAAATGGGTTAAACCCCCTCCCCCTATGAAGAACATTCATGGGGGGGCCCGCAGTGAATCCTTGTACCCAGGGCCCAGGATTTGGTGCGACGCCCCTGCACGCATGCACGTGCACACAGACTTCACTGTATAGCTCGGATTCATGCGCCTCCAGTACACGCCCTCTATTCAGCCTACGTGATGATGATCACACATTCATAAATTCACAACGAGCGCTCTCCCACGCAGGGTCACGGCTGGAAGAATATTCAGAGCATATATTCGGCGCAAAATGTCCAAAAGCTGTAGCAGAATTAATCTTAGATCTACAAGCTTGTAGATCGGCCGTTTTTGCTACTTTTGTGTGTCACTGTAGGATGACCAAAGTGGGGAATTAACCCATTTAGGCCCAGAATTGTTTAATGCTTTAATTATTGAAAAATAGCAGATATACAAGCTTTTATTATTATATATATTTTAAAAGCAAACATTTGTATCTCAAATATTTGCTTCTTGGTTGGTCCCTGGAACAACATGTTTTGAGATGGGGGTCCGTGGCCAAAAACATTTATTTTTGGGGGTCCTTGACATGAAAAAGTTTGAGAACCATGAAGAAGGATTTAGAAGACACTTATAGAATCGGGTAAAAAATATTCAAAGACTTGCACAAATTTGCATAGATTTTTCAAAAAATAGCAGATCTACAAGCTTGCAGCGCGGCTGTGAGATTGTATATCTGCTATTTTGTAATAGATAAAGCATAACACCAGTAAGACTCCCTAATCGGGAGATAAGCGACCGTAGGTCACTTATCTCCACAAATAGGGCAAAAATGTGTTTTGCCAAAATCTTCCTGATCCATGTTGATGACATGAGTGTAGACATACTGTGTAGTGATTTTCGTGATTTTAGGGCAAAATCTGTAGGAGCAGTGTCCAAAAATGTGTTTTTAAAAATCGGCCTGGAGGTGGCGCTATATGGGAGAGATTCATGTTGATGGGATGAGTGTAGACATAGTGTGTACCGATTTGCGTGATTTTAGGGCAAAAATTGTAGGAGCAGTGTCCAAAAATGTGTTTTGCAAGAATTGGCCTCATGGTGGCGCTAGAAGAGGGCCATGTGAGAAATGAGGGGTGGTGTCACCGCGCCGGCAAGGCGGACGAATAGGTACCGGCCCCGGCTGTCCCGGTCGCTCCTAGCCGGAGTTACGGCATTTTATGTGAGCTGCAGTGTAGGGGGTCCTCCACTGGGGGCGCCACCACTTTTGCATCCGTTCTGGAGCACCAGGAGTGGGTGGTCCCCGGGAATTCCCCGTGAGCAGCCCCGTGGGGGTGGTCATTTGGTCAGTTTAGCACATTTGGTCATTTTTTACATCTGGGGGTCCCCAGTCCCTGGAGCTCCGGGGGTCCTTGGAGGTTGTAGTTTGGCAGGTAAGGAGTGTGTGTGCAAAATTTGGCATGGATCGGGGCAACGGTTGCGGAGATATGAGCAGGGCAAGAGTGTGACGTGTGAGGTGTGACAGACAGACTGACTTACACTTTGTGCAGGGTTTGATAGTAAATGCGACCTACGGTCGCAATAATGGTTAAAGTGGTTGGAATCTAAAGTGACACAGATCTGCGTTCAGGCCTACGTAAATGGGCTCAAATACAAAAATTTGTTACAATATGAATATAAGAGGTTTCTGCCCGACGTTAACGATATACAGAAAAAGGCTGCCGAAGTGTTCATTTTAAGAGGAAAAGGCAAAGGACTGTGTAAGGAAATGGGAAACATGCTTCGAAGACACGGAGAGAAGACTATAAGGGACACTGCTGGTGTCAGATTAGAAACTACAGCAGATGTAAACCATGGCAGCCATATAGTAAGCAACACAGCTGCAGCTATAATTAAATGAATAAAGTGTGTGTTAGATTTAACTGTGTCCAAGTCGAGCCACCTCTCTATTCTTGTATTTTGCAAGCATAGGCACTAATATTGGCAAACCTAAATCTATCCCGCCCGTATTAATTGGATTAGCTGCAGCTGTGCTGCTTGCATCATCATGGTGTACTATACGGTATGTATCAGCATTATGCAGACTGCCATGTTTTTGGTGTTTTTTTTTGTTTTTTTTTAGAAAACATGAAAACAGAAACAAACAGGTATTATCTTTATTTGTGCTATTTCACCTGTTTTCTAACAGACTAAGACTAAAAATATTTTGATATCTAGTCGACTAAGACTAGACTAAAACAGAATTTGCTGTGAAAATGAACACTGAACAAAACAAAACGATGGACATGTGCAAGAAAGATGAAGGAAAGCGATGTTTCCATTACAGTAAGACGACGAAGAAATGTTCTTCATCATCTCCCAAACTCCACTGTGAAATCCTCAGGGTTGCTCTAACTCTGAGAGTGTACCAAACGGAACCTGTTTGTACACTCTCAGAGTATACTATGAAAGGTCTGACTTGGACCCCCCCCCGGTGGTCTCTGGAACCCCGTGTTGAGAAGCCCGTGTCCTAAAAGACAGGCGGTCAACTGGCAGGGAGACAGGACCGCAGAGAGAGGCATGGAGGGAGGCCCAGACAGATGGGACACTTGGACAGACAGACAGACAGGAAGACAGACCTGCTGGCAGAGACACAGAGAGACAAGTAGGGGGAGGCGTCTAGGACCTGTGACTAACCGTGATGACATGACCATTCATTACACGCACACGCGCGTGCGCGCACGCATACACACCCACACGGACACGCTCATAAGAGATTTGCTACCGGTATTTTCACTATACTTCTTAAACATTTGTGTTCTAATTTATGGAATTTCTTAGATTTTTCTTCTTCTTAATTGTTGAGTGAATGTTTATTGAAAATGTTTTGAAATTATATGATTATGAACAAATTGTAGGAAACCAAAAATAAAGAAACACATAAAAAGTATCCGCGACCCACAATTGGGTCCCGACTCTGCTCTAAATGACCATTTAATGTCTGTGAAATTCCTCAAATTCTACAAGAAGTGTGACGACATTGGGTCCTCAAAAGTATAGTAATACAAGTACACACACTCTCTCTCTCTCTCTCTCTCTCTCTCTCTCTCTCTCTCTCTCTCTCTCTCTCTCTCTCTCTCTAATGTCCCATTAAAGATGCTGTACATGTGAGGTCACACCCTTCACCACCATGATGTCATCAGGCCACACAGACAGACACACACACACACACACACACACACACACACACACACACACACACACACACACACACACACACACACACACACACACACACACACA
>NC_137826.1:7469251-7514251 GCF_963921795.1 Nannobrachium achirus | reverse complement strand
CCAACACCACACCACTCCACACACCGCACACTTGTGCCAAGTGCCAGGTTAGTAAATAGCAGATCTACAAAGCTCACATTCGTGTCACGTTGTGAGCTTGTACAGTATACTGTATCTGCTATTCTCTGCACGCAACGCCAGCGTGTTGTTGTTACACCAGCATAAATCAGGCTTTACTTTCTGTATAGCATAGTGCAGGGGTCTTCAACAGGGGGTCCGGGACCCCTAGGGGGTCCTCAGAGTTACTACAGGGGGTCCTCCAAATCTTTGTGTGATAGAAACTTTGTTTCCTCCTTTTTTACACTTGAACCCTATCATCCATATTCAGAGAACATTAGCCAAAAATAGCAGATCTACAAGTTGAGCTTGTAGATCGGCTATTTTCGGCAAAGAGGTTTGGTGTAGAGGGGAAAAAGAGCAGACTAAGACTGAGTGAAAGATCAAGTTTATTAAGTATCGACAGTTCAAGTGGTTAAATATCTGAAAACACAAACTGACATGAATCCAAAATACACTGATGATTGTGCTGTCAAACAATGAAACTATATGGAATCTATGAACAGGTTGTGGGGGGTCCCTGCTTCATCTCTCTCTCAACTAAGGGGTCCTTGGCCTGAAAACGTTGAAGACCCCTGGCATAGTATATGTGCCATGCATGCACAGGTTTATGTGTGTTGAGTATAAACAGTGAGTCACCATGTTGACTCAGACCTTACAGGAAGGTCATCCTGACCCTGTCCAAGTGTCCATGACAGCACACACTCTTTTTAAGGCTTATATCATTTCCTGCACTGCTTACATCACACTGAGTCACATGCGTGTGTGTTTGAAAGCAACAACTAAACTCCTCAAATGACCTGTCTACTATTAACAACAGTGCCACACGTGCACACATGTGTGCGTGTACATACACACTTACTACTGTAAGTATGAAACACCTCTCATAAGTTCTTGTTATAGAATCGACTGTTAAGGACCCCTAGAATTATATAAATTTGACCGTGGACCCCCATCTCAAAATATTTCGCTCCAGGGACCCCCCAGAAGCAAAGATTTTAGTTAAAAATGTTCGCTTTAAAATAATATATATTCAAAGATTTGCAAAAAAAAAGTTTCTTCATAGTCAAAGTATAAAAAATACACAGATGCGTTCCCGGTCATAATGCAATCTTTCACAGAATCTGAAACAGTCTTAAATCTGACAACTATTTAATTAATACTGTAAAACACTAATGGAAAACTTTGTGTGATTCTTCCCCACAGCCTAAAATCTAGTGACATTTTCTAAGATTGGGTGGGCAAGCTCATACTCATTCATATTCTATGGTGAGGCTATTTTATTCAACAAGTAATTATCTCTGAATGTCAGTTTGATGACAACATTAACCTGAACTACTAGTAAATGTCAAATCTATTCTCAGCATGAAATATTGGCCCTTAAAAAGTTTTAACCTCGTAATGTAGCAAGAATCCCAGAATCAAGCAAATGTAAAAGCTTATACAGTATATCTTTGTTATTTTTCATCATGTTTGAACATTTCTGTATGTATTTATTTATTATGTGGACTGCTAATGATTTGCTGTGATGTAAGCACTTAACCAGACCAGTGGTTCTCAACCTGTGGGTCGGGAACCACAGTATTATGGGGTCCCCAGATGATTAAACTAATGTGAAACATTGTTTTCTCACTCAACAGTAAACAAACCAACATAAAGTTTAAGTATATTACAGAGGGTATCTGCACATTTCTAAAGTGACAATTTAAGGACTTTTTAATACCTCTAAAATGACAAATTAAACATTGGCCAAAATGTCAGATATTAGAGGCAGCAATTGTGAAAACGGCACGCAACGCGAGGCGCTGTGAGCATGTAGATCTGCTATTTTCACAATAGACCCGTTTCAGATTTTGCCCTAAAATCCCGCAAACTACAGTCATGTCATCAACATGGATCTGTCCCATTTCCCATATTCCCTCCTGATTGGCTACCATTGCCTTCTAAAGTTTGTGTATGCAACCTGACGGTGGCTTATCTCCCGATTAGGGAGACTTACTGGTAAAAAATGTAATGCCTCAACTCTTAGTGCTCGTAGGGTGGGTGGGGGGGGGGGGGGTGGGGGGGGCTCCCGGTTAAAATATGATTATTCTGGGGGTCAAGGCCTGAAAAGTTATGTGTGTGATATATGTGTGACGACACACATACAGTAATGTCTCTGCCTGGTGGAAACCCCACGTTACGAGCTATTGTGGAGATCTGCTGTATATGACCAAGTAGGGAAATAATAATTTACGAAAAAAAATATATATATATGGAGATAAGAGGTTTCTCCCCGACAGCAACAATATAATGTTTGTGTTACTCTATAATTCCCTGGATATCCACCAAATCCTATCCATAAACACTCTCACACACACACACACACACACACACACACACACACACACACACACACACACACACACACACACACACACACACACACACACACACACACACACACACACACACACACACACACAACACACACATCGGAGGTGTCAAGTGTGTTGTGTGTGTGCGGAGCGGCGTTCCCACGGCGATAGCAAACAGTGGGTGAACAGTGATTGTTAACACATGTGCGAGGAGCCAGGGTGTCGGCGCGGCGCGGCGGTGACATCATCACACCATGCCAGGAGGAGAGGCCAGCGCGGCGCGCCCCCGTTGTCCTTTGATGATGAGGTCACCGCTTGTCACAGCCAATCCTGGACCAGAGCCAGCCAGCCTTCATGGAAGACGGCCAATGGCGCGACAGCTGTTCGTTGGGGACACGACCCCCGCCGCGCCCACCCAGCGTGACGAGTTCAAAGTTGAACGCGACGCTGTACTTCGCCGGGCTGCATGTGCACGCACGCACGCACGCACGCGCGCGCACGCACGCACGCACACACACACGCGCACACACACACACACACACACACACACACACACACACACACACACACACACACACACACACACACACACACACACACACACACACACACACACACACACACACACACATACACACACACACACACACAGACAGACACAGATACAGAGATGTATGCAGCCATGTGCACACAGATATCAAAGGGGGCTTGAACCCCTGCCCCTTTTATCCGTCTGTTAAAAAGCGCCCAGACCATGAATGCAGTGTTTACTATGGTGAAATAAATGCAAATGCCCCTCTTTCCATGCCATACCTGAAGGCAGCATTCAAGAGAATTGCCTCTTCCAAACTCTCCTGAACTTGAAACTTGAATTGCCATCTCTGTGTAGAGATCCATGCCGTTACGCCACATCTCCAGTATTCACTTGATTATGCTTAGTTCAGTGTGGTATCACCTACCAAAAATAGCAGACTCTGCTATTTTCGATATTTTCAACCAAAAACCCTTTTAGAAATTTCAGCCCCTGCCTCTAACATTCTCTGCACGTCCTTGGATGTATGCATAGAAAAATGCATGTGTGTGTGTGTGTGTGTGTGTGTGTGTGTGTGTGTGTGTGTGTGTGTGTGTGTGTGTGTGTGTGTGTGTGTGTGTGTGTGTGTGTGTGTGTGTGTGTGTGTGTGTGTGTGTGTGTGTGTGTGTGTGAGAGAGAGAGAGACACACACACACGTACACACAAAGTGGCACACATACACAAACAGCACAGCTATATCTAAACGCTCGGCTCACGGTGATGTCATGTTGTAATAACAAAAAAAGAAATCCATAGAACTCACAGATGCCTTTAAAATGTTGTCAGAAGTCATTGTGGGAATCGCACTACAGTGAGTCAGCATCTGTTATAGACTGTATGCGGCTTACAAAACAACTTCTCATAAGGCAGGGTGGGCCGACAGTGGCTCAGAACGTACAGAGTGGCCTTTTGAAGTGGAAAGGTTCCCCGCTTGAACCCGGGCTCACCCCGGCTGCGTGTCGAAAGTGTCCTTGAGCAAGACGCTGAGCCCCTGACTGCTCACGACGAGCAGGTTGGTGCCTTAGGTGGTTTCCTCTACCGTTGGTGTGTGTGTGAATGTCAAGACCAATTGTATATCGGTACTGTCGGGCAGAAACCTCGTATCTCCAAGTTTCAAATGTGTATGTTTTTTCGCGAAGTAAAGCCCTGGTTCATCAGACAAGGCCGTCTCACAAAAGTAGTGAAAACAGCCGATCTACAAGCACACAACGCCTCGCACCGCGAGGCGTTGTGTGCTTGTAGATCGGCTGTTTTCACTAGTTTAGTTTTTTTTTTTTATGATAAAAAACGGTTTTGGAACGGTTTTGGACATACAAGGTTTCCACCCGACAACGACGATATGTCCCTGCTCTGCCAGCATGTAACCTTGATACATGAACACTGTTACACTCCTTTCACATGTTCCTATTCTATTGTATTGTATTGTATTGTATTGTATTGTATTGTATTGTATTGTATTGTATTGTATTGTATTGTATTGTATTGTGTACACTTCTGCTATGGCAATGTAAACGTATGTTTTCTCATGCCAATAAAGCCATTTGAATTGAAACTGAATTGAATGTGGGAATGTGGGAACTCTGTAAAGCACTTTTGAGAAAGGCATTTTTAAATGCACCATTTGGACCCCAGCATCCATGCATTATTATCCATATTCTGGGGAGAACATTAGCCAAAAGTAGTCGATCTACAAGCTCACAACATGTTGCAACACAATGCATTGTGAGCCGTAGATCGGATATTTTTGGCAAAGAGATTTGGTGTAGACAGAAAAAAAAGTACAGAGACAGACAACTCAGGTCTACTTTTACCAAGTCTAGAACGTTCAAGTGGTTAAAAACCGAAGTTTGCCGGTGCTTGGGTGGCGCAGTGGTAAAGTGTCTGCCCACCAACACAGAGGCTGGGAGTTCGAATCCACTGCCGTGCACCTGGCTTTGTCAAGCGTCTAGCATTCTCTACATTAACGTCTACTGTACATCAGGGTTCCCCAATTAGTTTTCCTCAAGGGCCGAATTATGTCTACTAGGGTACCAGGCCGAGGGCCACAACATTGCAGGGGGCGACGGTGGCGTTCCCGCTACTCCAGCGACAGTTCATCTATCGTCGTTGCGGGGGAAAATCTTGTATGTCCAAAACCGTTCGTTTTGCATTTATCATTTTAAAAATGATTTAAACTAGTGAAAACAGCCAATCTACAAGCACGCAACGCCTCGCACCGAGGCGTTGTGTGCTTGTAGATCTGCTGTTTTCACTACTTTTGTGCGACGGCCTTGCATGATGAAGCAGGGCTTTACTTTGCGAAAGAACGTACACATTTTGAAATACGAGGTGTCCACCCGACAACGACGATATACTAGTGTTGTTGCTGCTCTTATACCACCATTATTACTGGGGTTGGTGGGGGGCCAGAGAGTAGCCCCCTGCGGACCACCTTTTGGGGAACCCTGTCCTAGGGGCTGGGGCGGCACCTGTCAGCAGGGATTGTTGGGCAGGAGGAGTAGGACCAAGACTCAATGTCCTCCCGGTGGGGGCTCCTCACTGGCAGGGTGAGCCAGTAGGATACAACAGCAGTGACAACACACACACAAATGTGTGTGGGGAGGAATGAATTGGCTTAACGACTAAATTGGGACGACGAGGGGGTAAAAAGCTAATGAAAAAAAGGTCGTGAACTTCTGACCCTAAACCAGCACCATGTACTCGCAGTCACTTTCATGTGTGATTCTCA
This sequence comes from Nannobrachium achirus, assembly GCF_963921795.1. Classification (NCBI taxonomy): domain Eukaryota; kingdom Metazoa; phylum Chordata; class Actinopteri; order Myctophiformes; family Myctophidae; genus Nannobrachium; species Nannobrachium achirus. Next base: position 7,508,538 of record NC_137826.1, on the reverse strand, counting down.
CAGGCGTAGATTGGAACTACAGAAGCGTGCACACACACACACACGTGCAAACAATACACACCCTCTGAATGTGTGTGTGTGTGTGTGTGCGAGCGGTGCACTTTGAGATGACAGTGCTTTGTACTAAAGCGCTGCTAATTGTTTACATGTGTTGTTGTCATCATACAAAGAGCTCCGGCTGGTTGTTATGCAGCTGATGAACAAATGATTCATTTACGAGTGTGCCTGTGTGCGTGTGTGTGTGTGTGTGTGTGTGTGTGTGTGTGTGTGTGTGTGTGTGTGTGTGTGTGTGTGTGTGTGTGTGTGTGTGTGTGTGAGTGATCTGGAAGTAGATCACACACACACACGTTCTCCTCCATGCGGGGTTAACCAGTGCACGGTGAGAACATAGCGGATCTCTGCGAGGTCGCAGCGAGTCGCCGTGGTGCGACGTGATGTGTGTGCACAACGTCATGTACCGTAGCGTGTGTGTGTGTGTGTGTGTGTGTGTGTGTGTGTGTGTGTGCGTGTGTGTGTGTGTGTGTGCGTGTGTGTGTGTGTGTGTGTGTGTGTACCTTGGGAAGTCTTTCGGGGTCACCAGGGTGTCTGGGAATGACCTTCTGAAGCCTCTGGAAGCCATAGTCTATAGTCGGCTCGTTTAACGCTGAGAGAGAGAGAGAGAGAGAGAGAGAGAGAGAGAGAGAGAGAGAGAGAGAGAGAGAGAGAGAGAGAGAGAGAGAGAGAGAGAGAGAGAGGGAGAGAGAGAGAGAGAGAGGGAGAGGGAGAGAAAGAGCACAAATCATTGGGTTTTTAATTGACAGCTTCCATAATGAGACAATAGACCCGTATAATGGTGGATCTAACAGCATGCATGCACGTGTGTGTGTACACACACTGTACACGCACGCACACGCACACGCACACGCACACACACAAAAACATAAACACTTTGGCAAAACTGCACATAGACCGTCTATGCAGATTTGCTTAGATTTTACAACCTGAAACCTCTCGACCAGATAGACACACACACATACACAGAGAGAAAGAGAGAAGGGTAGGGGATACTGAAAAGGAAGGGATGGAGAGACAGAGAGAGGGACAGAGACATACAGTAGAGACAAAGAGTCTCGCGTAGCCAGACAACTATTCCACAATCTCTGAATGCTACAGTATATAGAGTCTCTTGATGAAGAGTGCATTAAGCTGGACCCCAGTTGCAACTCAACACATTGTGAGCCGTATATCGGATATCTTTGGCAAGGAAATTTGGTGTGGACAAAAAATGTACAGAGACAACTCAGATCTACTTTTACCAGTAAGACTCCCTAATCGGGAGATAAGCGACCGTCAGGTCGGCAACCTCCTGGTGGCGCTAGAAGAGGGGCAAGTGAGAAATCAGGGGGCGGAGGTTGTGGTTAAGCAGCAAGCTAAATATGCTTAGAAGATTTTATTTACATTGGGATAAATGTGCGCAACAAAATGAAACGGAAGTGGGGAGGAGGCTTCACATCCACTTTATCGCTTCTAAAAGTGATAATGATGATACTCATCATCAGATATCCGTCGCCCCAGACTGTATGATGGGAGTATTTGCAAATCGCAGGAGTCAACAGTCTGGCTACGCGAGACTATACAGAGACAGAGAGGCAGAGAGAGACAGACAGACAGAGACAGAGAGGCAGAGAGAGACAGACAGACAGAGACAGAGAGAGGGAGTGCAGTGGATACAACAGCATGGCTACATGATGAATCAATAGAACAAATGATCATTAATCAGTAGTGCAGGTAGCAGACAGAGAGCCAGACTGCAGCCAGGAGGCCCAGAAGGCAACGCTAGCGTCTGCTGCACCGCCTCCAAGACAAGGCAACGCAAGCATCCTCTGCTCTGTTATGTTATGTAGAGCACAGCTTCTAGAGGGGTCCAGGGACCCTCACTGTTCCTGGAGGGTAGACTGACAGGAAATGTGGTTACTATGGGCATGGTTTGGATGACAATATAGTCTTTGCAACAGAAACTAATTATTAAAAACAATAGCAATTAAAAAATAATAGATTTAATATTAGATTTTTATTCTCAAAAATGATTATTCGATTATTCTAACCACTAATTACAATTAATTGTAGCTATTTCATGAAGGGTTTTACTTGATTATTAGAACTATATAATGTTTAGCTTGATAACTGGTCATTTTAGGTTGATTTTTAATGTCCACGGAATCAAGAATTGTTCTCCGCAGAATTCCGCAGAATCAGGATTGTTCTCCGCGGAATAAAGATTTTTTCTCCGCGGATTCCTGGGGGGACTAAAGAAGCCCTAAGAGCTTGTTTCCATTATGGTCCTATGTACTCAATTAAAATCATAACATACTGTACTGTACACTAAAGGATTTGACTGTGTGGTTCAGCATCGTTTGAAGGTTCTTTTCTGCTAAATTGTAAAGGGGTGTACATCAATTTAGCCAGTAAAGATCTATCTAAGTAGAAGGTGAGGTAGTGAAGTCGTCAGCCTCGGTGGCTGATGGTTGGGGGGGGAAAAAAGGTTTTTTTTTTCTCTCGATGCAAATGTGAGATGAGGGAAACGGAGACAACTAATGGTGTGGTGTTTTTTTCTGTCGTATAGGGGCTGAGACGAGACAGTGTGTATGATAATGAGCCTATAGGTGTTATCTTAAGGCTTTTCTTTCATTTTCTTTTTAACAGAACTCTGTCTGTGTTTCCCTTTAATGACACAATTACACTCCTTTATCCTGTCAATCAACATGGCCCTGAAAGCCTGCCACTCACACCCACGCTCTGTGTGTGTGTGTGTGTGTGTGTGTGTGTGTGTGTGTGTGTGTGTGTGTGTGTGTGTGTGTGTGTGTGTGTGTGTGTGTGTGTACTGTATGTGCCTGTGAGTGCACAATGTACATTTGTGGGGTGTTAATGTGCGCCGAGTCTGTGCGTGCGTGCGTGCATGTGTGTGTGTGTGTGTGTGTGTGTGTGTGTGTGTGTGTGTGTGTGTGTGTGTGTGTGTGTGTGTGTGTGTGTGTGTGTGTGTGTGTGATGGATGTCTGGTACTTTCCACTTTGACCACCAAATAAATTGCGCACAGCTGAATATCAGTTGTTATTAGGGATTATATGCGTGTACGCGCGTGTGACTGTACCGACGTGGGTGTGCTGGCGTGTGTGTGTGTGTGTGTGTGTGTGTGTGTGTGTGTGTGTGTGTGTGTGTGTGTGTGTGTGTGTGTGTGTGTGTGTGTGTGTGTGTGTGTGTGTGTGGTGTGTAACATGAGTACATGACACACGTGTGTTGCTTGTCTGCGTTACAAAAAGTGAACACCTGGACGAGAGGAGAGGAGAGGAGAGGAGAGGAGAGGAGAGGAGAGGAGCAGTGTGTCAGGTCCAGACAGGCAGCTGTCTAACAGTCAGTAGAGTATCAACTGTCAACATTAAACTGACAACACTGAGCATCTCTGGAGACACCCAACATATGCCCACACACACACACACGCAAACGCACACGCACATGCACACGCACACGCACACGCACACACACACACACACACACACACACACACACACACACACACACACACACACACACACACACAGAGAGAGAGACTGACCACAAGACTAACAGAATTATTAATAGAACCGTTACATGTTCCTTTGTGCGTGCCTCTGTGTGTGTGTGTGTGTGTGTGTGTGTGTGTGTGTGTGTGTGTGTGTGTGTGTGTGTGTGTGTGTGTTGCTGTGCACTCGGTGATGCTGTCCAAAGGTCATTCCTCTCCCAGTAGTTCTACAGTGATTTAGTTGTATAATGTGGACATAAAAATAGCATGTGTTTAAAGCAGCCCAACATGCACCCGCCTCACTGCCATGTCCAAACCTCCACAATGTAACCACACAGTTCATTTCTATCCATCAGAACCTCATTAGTAGCACTATTGGGAGGCCAAACTGTAATTGAGGCCTGTACTCGAGCTTTTTCATTTACAGTTTGATATGGGCGTTGTCGGGTGAAAACCTTGTATGTCCAAAACCGTTGGTTTTGCATTTATCATTTTAAAAATGATTTAAACTAGTGAAAAAAGAAGATCTACAAGCACACAACGCCTTGCACCGCGAGGCGTTGTGTGCTTGTAGATCTGCTGTTTTCACTACTTTTGTGCGACGGCCTTGTACAATGAAGCAGGGCTTTACTTTGCGAAAGAACGTACAACTTTGAAACTTGGAGATACGAGGTTTGCACCCGACAACGACAATAAGCATTTGGCCCCATTTATAATCTTTTATATCTATAGGACCCAAATAACACTTTAAAATCCTAACTTTGAGAGTGTAGGCCTACAGTACAAAGGGAACCAAATGGGCCATGGGTCCATATACGTACATTTGAGCGGCCGAATGGGAACCAAAAGGCTACCAGTTAGATCCTGGGACCCCCCAGAGTTTGTGTCAAAGTGTCCTTGAGCAAGACTCTGAACCCATAATTGCTTCCGATGTGCATGCATGTATAGCGCTTTGGATAAAAGTGCTATTTAAATGCACCACTTACCATTTAACATTTTAAAAGACAAGCCAATATTGGAAAAAGTTTGGATTAAGCAAGGTTTGTCTCTGGTTTAAGCGAGTTCATCTTTTTGTTCTATTTACTGTATTATAATCCCGTAACGGACGGGTCTTGGGAATTAAACACAAAAATAAGTATAGCCTATTCATTCAACACTCTATATGGGGTCGGCTCTGTACTGTATGTAGAAAGGTTCAAGTGAGGATGCTAAGTTGTGAATTAGTTCATTCATCAACCCTGTGTACCTTCAGATAAAAAGATGGACAACTTTCACAAGTTGACTTTGTCAAATTAATCTCAAAAGGCTCCAGGGCAGAAGAGGCAGAATAGATGCTGCTCAGTCTGGGAGTTATTCCAGGTATCTGGGCTAGGTTGGTTCTGTACATGTTGGTTTAATTCTTTAAAAAGGAATGTCAATGAATATTAAAACAGGACATCTTTTTATAAGCCTGACCCTACAGTGGTTTTCAATGTGGGGTCCAGGGACCCCCAGGGGTCCTTCGGGTGATTCCAAAGGGTCCCCAGCTAAATGATAAACAAAACACAAATCGGCCTCTTATGGCGCCACCATGAGGCCGATTTGAAAACATGTAGGGTGGTAATTTCTTCCTTGGCCTGGTGGGAATTTTGCGTGTCACTGCAATTCCACGCTTCATTCGTGATTTGAGAAATGTTGGTTTCCTAGTGGTTTTAGATGGGCATAAAAGTTAAAATAAATTATTCTCAACTTTTGAGAGCAAGACTCACACTACTCCCTCCTGTTTTAATGCGTCTACCGAAGAAATGAAGACAAAAATGAAGACAAGTTGAAGACAAGTTTTAATATTCAACTCAACATTCAACGTCTGCTTGAATCCATCCCCACCGTGATTGATTATTTGATCAGCCTATACGCATGCATGCTTTCCACAGGCAAATCATCATGTTGTTTTTTGGCCAAGGTGTTTTTGATCTGTGCCTGTAGCAAGTATCTGGGTGTGATCCCTAAAACCCTATGTCCTTCATTGACCGGACCGGGGTCCCCTAGGGGTCTGTACTTGGTCCCCCCCCCCCGCTCTGCACCGAATCTCTTCAGACGATCTACAAGCTTGTTGCGATGCGTTGTGAGCTTGTAGATCTGCTGCCGTAATTATTTTTGGTCCAAATGATCGTCTGCTATGACAGGCCCAGCATAAGGACGTTACTATACGTTAGGGTTCATGTGGTTATGCAAAAGACCTGAGGATGTCTTACACTGCTGATAGAGAAAAAAGAAAACAGCATTTCTGTGCCTCTTGCACTGTTAATTTATCCCCCCCGCACACCTCCTTCTGTCCTTCATCTGTCTCTCTCCTTCTTTCTTTCTTTCTTTCTTTCTTTCTTTCTTTCTTTCTTTCTTTCTTCTGCCTCACTTCCTCACTCATCTCCGTCCGTCCGTCTGCCCGTCTGTTTGCCCCCTCCCCCCTCATGCACATGTCCACGGGCGGATCAATACTCATAGAAGTTTCATGAGGAGCGACCCCCGCTCCTCCTGTTTCACTGTAAAAGAGAGGGGGAGGGGGGGAATGGAGCGAGAGAGAGAGAGAGAGAGAGAGAGAGAGAGAAAGGAGGGAGGGAGGAGGAGAAGAGAGGAAGAAGAGATGGTACCATAGCAAATAAAAAGAGGAAAATAGATGGAGATGTGGGTCGGTATAGGTCGTTGGGGGGTTTGGTTAAATAGCGGCGCCGTTATCTCCAACCTGTTATCTCCTAACTCTCGAGAGTTGGACTAAACCCAGAGAACAATGAGAGATGTTATTATAAAGGAATACGCCTGTCTGCATTCTTATCAATGACCCACTGTGCTCACCGCAACCTGACGGTCGCTTATCTCCCGATTTAGGGAGTCTTACTGGTTATTAAAGATATATACGGTTGTTATTGTCAACGTATACATCTGTACACAGTATAAATCCTCCCCGTAAGGGTCCATTTGGTTACAATTGTACTCTCTCAGAGTTGCATTAACACTGCGTGAAGATTTACGGTTTTGAATTTTGAATCCTGGAGAGTTTGGACATACATGTACTGTATGAGGTTGCCCCAGGAGTGAAAGTGAGCCGGAACGGCCAGAACCGCCGTTCTGCTAAAACATTCAATGTTTTTGATCTGTGCCTGTAGCAAGTAACTGGTGTCTTGATCACAAGATTTAAACTGTGCAGTGGCGGTAAAGCACACATGGTGGAATTAACACTTTGATCGATTGATTGATTGATTGATTGATTGATTAATTGACTGAATACTTTATTAGTGCATATGAAGAACAGAGCGTGGTGAACGGGTGGAGAGAGAGAGAGAGAGAGAGAGAGAGAGAGAGAGAGAGAGAGAGAGAGAGAGAGAGATACAGAGGATGAGAAGGAGGATCGATCCAATGGTCAGCCTGCAGTTCAATACCACTGAATTATTACTCCATTCTACTCCTTATGAGACATGTTCTCTCTGTGTGTGTGTGTGTGTGTGTGTGTGTGTGTGTGTGTGTGTGTGTGTGTGTGTGTGTGTGTGTGTGTGTGTGTGTGTGTGTGTGTGCGTTCATGTGTGTGTGTGAGTGTGTCCACTTACAGATGGATCAATAACGGTACAATCTGGGTTTTAACATCGCATCTCTCTGTCTGTCTATCCCTTCCTCACTCTCTTGGCGTGTGTGTGTGTGTGTGTGTGTGTGTGTGTATGCGTGCGTGCGTGCGTGCGTGCGTGCGTGTGTGCGTGCGTGCGTGCGTGTGTGTGTGTGTGCGTGTGTGGGCTATTTGTGCGTGCGTGTATGGGCATGCATGGCTGTGTGAGCGCGTGTGCATATGAATGTGTTTATTGCTTGTCAGTTTATTGTTGTATGTCTGTTATGTGAGTATGCGGCGCTGAGAATGTAAATGTTTCTCACCAGGGTCTGCGCAGCCATACGGCAGTGTGTGTGTGCGTGCGCGCGTGTGTGTGCAGACTGCACGTGCATGTGCGTGTGTGTGTGTGTGTGTGTGTGGTATAGGCCATCTGTTTAGCAGACTACTCACCATCTTTCCCTCATATCTCCCTGATTTACAATTACTTTCAACTTTTGCCCCCCATCCGAGTACGTGTGTGTGGCATGTTGTGTAAAATGTGTCCGCGGAATGTGTGTGTGTGCGTGCCCGGCCTCGGCGAGCGTGCGCGCGCGTGTGTGTTTAATTGCTCCGTCCCTTACACCCAGGGGCGACCGCGGCTAAGATGCAGAAAAACCGCAACTGGCCAATGGGCTTGCGTGCGCCGTGACCTTCCACCCGCCACTTCCAGAGGAAAACGCCGACCTTGAGGCGGGGTCAGGTAACCGCTGCCAACAGATCCTGTTTCTCCGGGTCGCATGCTGAAGCGATCAGCCAATCGCAAGGTCACTGGGGTCAACTCCCCGCCCAATAGGAGAAGCCGGTATAGGCACCAGACAGCCCAATTACTGAGTGGCTTGCCTCAGGGGTCCGGGGGGGCCATGTGTGTATGAAATGTTTGCGCAAGCAGCAGCCGCGCTAAACTTACGTCTATGTGCAAGCGTGTCGCACCAAATTCTGGGCCCTGGGTACAAGGATTCACTGCGGGCCCCCCATGAATGTTCCTCATAGGGAGAGGGGGGTTTAACCCCATTTAGACTGGGAACGCATTAGTACGCATTATTTTGTGCTTTAACTATTGAAAAATAGCAGATATACAAGCTCACAGCGCGGCACTGCGAGCTTGTAGATCTGCTATTTTTGAAAAATCGTGAACATTTGTGCAAGTCTTTAAATATTTTGAATCCTTTTTGAAAAACCTATGTTTCTACTGTATGCCAGTGGTGCTCAAACCTTCATCTGAAGAACCCCCAAAATGATATGTATTTGGCCACGGACCCCCATCTCAAAATATTTAGTTCCAGGGACCCCACAGAAGCAACATTTTTGTTACAAAGGTTCGCTTAAAAAAATACATATATTCAAAGATTTGCACACATTTTCACAACTTTTCAAAAATAGCAGATCTACAAGCTCGCAGCGCGGCACTCGGTGCCGCGCTGTGAGCTTGTATATCTGCTATTTTTCAATAGCTAAATAACGAAGGCCCCTCCACCTTGGGCCCTAGTAACTCAGTCCCACTTCCCCCCCCCTTGTGACGCCCCTGTCTATGTGTACATAATTGTTCTGGGTTTCTCGGTATGAAAGCTCCATAGATCTATAACACATATCATAATAGCTATGAATCGATATGGGCCTGTGCATATGAATGTGCTCCTATCCATGCAGTTGCATAAATGGAGAGCATAACTCCTACAATTAACCACTTAAACCCTATATACTTTGTTTAACAGGGTTCCCCAGGGGTCTAACTCGTTGCCCTCCTTTTTTCCCCTCTTCAACAAAACCTCTTCACTGAAAATGCCCAATCTGCAAGCTCACAACGCTTCGTGTTACGATGTGATGTGAAAACATTTATTCTACTACTCCGTCACCATAATGTGGAATGCCCTGACATCATCCATTAAATGATGTGATCCACTGGCTTCTTTCAAAACTGGCCTAAAAAAAACTGTCAGAAAACTACAAGTGATATCAAATCCCCTTGAAATGAGGGGCCATATACCGCCACTGTTTTTCCTTTTTCTCCTCCGTAAATATAGCTATTTGTATTTGTGGATGTCATGTATTAATGTCTTAATACTCTGTTGATGAATTGAATACATATTAGGACCACAATGGAAACAAGTCTCCAGGGCTTGTTTGTGTTATCCTTTTAGCCCAAGTGTCTTACTGTTACTCCGTGCTGATTACATTTTGGAGTAATAGTGAAGAATTCAATCAATCAACAACAAAAAAAGAACCCCCATAACTCTGAGAGTGTACAATCTTAGGGGTCCATTTGGTTTCTCAGTTATATAAAATACAAAACTACTAGTATTAACAACTGAGATAAGTTTCCTCCCCCCAAAATGGAGTGTTTTATATCTGAATAACTAGTTGCTCGAGCACTGTAGTCCATAGTCACTGATACACGCATCCGAAATCACTGTCCACTCTCATAGTCAACACAGATGGGTTTACTGGGAGTCATCTACTTATTCTCATATTCTCTCTCTCTCTCTCTCTCTCTCTCTCTCTCTCTCTCTCTCTACCCTCTCTCTCTCCACTCATCACCTCATCCATCTCTCTTTCTTTCTCTCTCGCGATGACATCATGGTAGCAAAGGAGCCATGCTGAGATGATCACAGTCAGACGCACATGCACACGCACAGGCACACGCACAGGCACACACACACACACACACACACACACACACACACACACACACACACACACACACACACACACACACACACACACACACACACACACACACACACACACACGTGCGCGCGCACACATTCCTCCTCCCTCCTCATCACTCTCTTTCTCCAGAGAGCAGGAAAGCACTCATTCACAATCAACAACGCGGGTCCGAAATGTTGCATTTCTGCCTGTGCTGTGTGTGTGTGTGTGTGTGTGTGTGTGTGTGTGTGTGTGTGTGTGTGTGTGTGTGTGTGTGTGTGTGTGTGTGTGTGTGTGTGTGTGTGTTGGTAAACTGGGTGTTCGGGGTGATTTGTCTAATAGTTCCAGTATGGGCCTGTTATAAAGAGCAGACTGTTTAATTGTAGCCCGGACTTAACGAGCCTGTAATTACTGTAGCCTTGTAATGAGTGGCAGCTTGTTAACTGCTGACTAATCTGCACTCATTAGTTCAACACTGTCTGGCCTGCCTCTGAACCGCCATTCACACACATTCACTCGCTCACTCGCGTGCATATGTCATATATGCACGTGCACACACATACACGCACACGCACGCACATGCACTCACACAAACAGATAAATACACGTGGTCAAAACACAAGCGCACAGATTTGGGGAAATGTGCGCGCACAATCACACCCCATGTCCATATACACACATATATGGACTTGGACAGACACGCATGCTCATATACAGACTTACATTTATGTATGCACATGTGCATTTATAAGTAAGCCTTGCAGATGTGGCCAAATAGGGCATGATACTTCAGAAAAAGAAAGAGGAGCACTCGTCAAAGAGTAGTTCAACAATAATATACTAGTCTTGTGTGGACGGTTCGGGCAAACAATGAACTTTAGAACAAGGACACCAGCACTCACTTTAGAACAAAATCTTCAAGTTTACGGAAGGTTTAGGGCATGAGCCTATCTCCTGTACGTTCATGAGCATTCGAGCACCCCCTGGACATCCTTGATTGTGTCCCAAATGTAATAGTCTTTGGTACGACCCAGCCCTGGGAATCCAAACCCAACCTCCCAGTCTCAGGACGGACGCTCTAACCACAAGGCCACTGAGCTGTGGGTAATTATGGAACACCCTAGTGTCCCTACTCTGGGGGGCAACCGTTGCAAAAATGGCAGATCTACAAGCCTGCAACGTATCGCAGGGTGACACATTGTGAGCTTATAAATCTGCTATTTCCAGCGGAAGTATTTGGCGGAGAGGGAAAAAAGCAAAAGGCCTAGTACAGTGCAGGCCCCCGTGGGACTTGGGTCAGTGGAGCATGTAGGGTTTAAGTCAGGGATTCCCACAGTGGTCTTTTCTTCCTTCTACGGCCAACTCTCTTCACCAAAAAGAGCAGATCTACAAGCTCACAACGCATCACGTTGTGATATGTTTTGAGCTTGTAAATCAGCTATTTTTTGGTGAACCTTCCCCGAAGAATAGGGATGCTGGGGTTCAAGTGGTTAAACGTCTAGTGTAAAGTTATTTTCTGTAAGTTCTGATGGAAACGGATATTTCACTGTGGCATAGCCTACGGCTTATTACTTCGCGTAATAAGATGTATGATTCTAAATATTAACAGTGTAACTCAAGGGTGCCGTGGATGAAAAGGTTATTTACAGGGGTGCAAAAAAGGAGTGAAAGGAGTTTGAAAACCCCTGATTTAAGTGGTTCATTTGACAGTGATAGTGTCAGTGTAGGTGCCAGTGACAGTGACAGTGACACACATGGATATTGTTCCTACCTGTGTAGATGAAGCGTCCCGGCGTTCCCTTGCAGAACTGCTTTGACTTGTAGGACAGCGTCACCTCCACCACCCCCGGGATGTGTCTGGGAGGGGTCTGCACCCGGATGGCGTGAGGCGTGATCAACTACACACACACAGAGACAGACAGACAGACAGAAAGACAGAGAGAGAAAGAGGTAAAGCAGAGTACCTGAGACGGAAAAAGGCCATGTTACGTCATCACGTTCTTCTGTGACCGCTATGTTGGATGTGGAAGCACAGTGGCCTGTTTACACTGGAGCCTCAGTAGCGGCTCCCCTTTGTTACACTACACGCTGTGGAAAAAGTATATTACAGTATCTCCACAATAAAAAATGCACTCACAGGCCGCTTACATGTCCGCTGCGGATGTAAAAAGAAGTCATTTAGGCAAATGAAAAGGAGGTTGCACATCTCACACATGTACCCCAGGCACCCACCCAATCCAACACTTCAACCCTATATTTTATATTTCAGCTAATCAAAAATAGCTGCACAGTGCTTTGCATTTTCTTTTACTTTGACTAATCTCGACAAATATTATAGGGAACCCTGGCACAAACTCTTCTCGAATGTTGATCGTGTCCGTGGCCTATAATTCGTATCAATTTGGGGGTCCTTGAGATTAAAATGTTTTAGAACCCCCACAGATTGGGTGTTAGATTTGTATTATTGTAATTTAGAAAAGCCTCCTGTGGACAGGTGATGGAAATTAGCACTTGTGTAATAATCAACTTTTAATCAATGCATCTGGTTCGTCCAATGTGATTGTGATGTCCATGTCAAATAAATAAAACATAACATAACATAATAACACGTACTGAACTGAACAATGAAGGAGAGAGAGAAAGACAGAGAAAGACAGAGAGAGAGAGAGAGAGAGAGAGAGAGAGAGAGAGAGAGCGAGAGCAAGAGAAAGAAAGAGAAACAATAAGAAGAAGAACAGAGAGGTTTAGTGTTTTACACTGATGGCTTAAGAACAATCACGCGCTGATAAAGTACCCCAAATTGAATTAGAATTTTGGGGGGCGGCGTACGTGAGTTAAACAGAGCACTGCGCGGGCCGACGGTTTACCACTGACTGACAGACTAATTTGACAATCTCTTTGTGGTGCAGTCTAGCTCCTCTCGTCCACAGCCACTCAGGATAAGAAGCCTTATTTCCGGAGGACACGGGAAGCTTGTCACGCGGTGTCAGAGGAGTGATAAGAGGGAAGTACCCAAAATGTGCCGTTGAATTTCAAACTGTGTGACGGATGCCTGCTGCCTGATTAGCCGCGGCCTCCTTCCAAAGCCTAGCGCTTTAACCCTAACACCTGAGAGCCATTCTACAAATGCCTTCTAAATCAGTGCTTCTCACTTTTTTCATGGCAAGCAGGGGCGTCACACCAAAGTCTGGGCCCTGGGCACAAGGATTCACTGCGGGCCCCCCATGAATGTTCTTCATAGGGGGAGGGGGTTTAACTAATTTAGACTGCGTAACGTATTATTACGCATTATTTTGTGCTTTAACTATTGAAAAATAGTATAGCCGCGCTGCGAGCTTGTAGATCTGCTATTTTTGAAAAAACTTGAAAAAGTCTTTGAAAAAGTCTTTGAAAAACATCTTCTTTGTCAGTGGTGCTCAAACCTTTTCATGTGAAGGACCCCCAAAATGATATGTATTTGGCCACGGACCCCCATCTCAAAATGTTTTGTTTCAGGGACCCCACAGAAGCAAAATTTGGCTTATGCTTAAAAAAAAAGATTTATTCAAAGATTTGCACACATTCTCATGACTTTTCAAAAATAGCAGATCTACAAGCTCGCAGCGCGGCACTCGGTGCCGCGCTGTGAGCTTGTAGATCTGCTGTTTTTCAATAGCTAAATGATGAAGGCCCCTCCACCTTGGGCCCTAGTAACTCCAACCCCCCCCCCCCCCCCCTTGTGACGCCCCTGATGGCAAGGACCCCTAAAATGATACGTATTTGGTCGCAGACCCCCATCTGAAAATGTTTTGTGCCAGGGACCCCCTGAATAGAGACTAGAAACAAAAAAAGTGTTCAAAATCTTTCAAGGACTTTCAAGATTATTATTTCAAAAATAGCAGATAAACACGCTTGCAGTGCGACATGAAGTGACCTTGTAAATGTGCTATTTTTGAGAACCACTGTTCTAAACCACTGTGCTAAATCCTAAACTTTAAATGACACAGATGCTTGCCTGCTTTTAATAATTGAGCACCTGAGATGAAAAACAGTCTAAGTCCATGTCTTACAAATTTGAATATAGATGTTTTTTTTTATTTACCAGACTGTAAACCACAAACTAGAAGTTTTTAATCTGCTAAATTCTTAAAGCACTCCCCCCTCATTTTGTTGAATTAGATATTGTTATATTATAAGACATAATACTTATGGAAAGTGGAAAAACAGTATAGCCTATGTCCAACAGTTTGTGGAACAACAGTTTAAGTCCATACAAGCAATATTCAGCAGACAAAGGGAGCAGATAACATTAAAACAGACAATTGAACAAAATGAGGGGGGAGTGCATTAAAAATTTAACAGATTAAAAATGACTAGTTTGTGGCTTACAGTCTGGTAAATATCTATATTAAAAAAAATCTAATATGTTCTTAGACTCTTATTCATCTCAGGTACTCAATTGCTTAATAATGAACCAATAATTATTGTTTAGGGTAAAATGAACAGGATTTGGTGCTGCAGGTATCGACGATTTTCTTAGCAGTTATTCTAAAAGGTTTCTGCAGTCTTTCCTACACTCCAATAACTTCTGAGACATTTTAGTTCCCAGCTTTAGAATAACATTACTTTCACTTGACAAATGTGCCGTAATTAAAACCATTTGATATAATAATGTTTGCACAGGACTGTTGGTTATGCTCAACCAAATGAAATGCGGTTTCCGTGACCGGGTGGTTTACAAGGCTTTAGGATGTGCTACAGGTACCATGAGAAGGATACCCTTACTGTCTGGTGGAAACCTAATATGATTTTTCAACATAAAAAAAAAATAAAAAAAAAAAATGTAGATTTCCTTTACTCCTGTTGTGTGACACTACAGCATTATGAAGTAGGGCATAAATTTACGAACACAACTTAACAACAAAAAATTAAACTATGGAGATGACAGGTTTCTGGCCGACAGCAACAATATCGCCGCTGCCGGGGGGAAACCTTGTATGTCCAAAACCGTTCCTCTTTTTGTTACTACTTTAAAAACGAGTTAAAGTAGTGAAAATAGCCGATCGACAAGCACACAACGCCTCGCATCGCGAGGCGTTGTGTGCTTGTAGATCTGCTATTTTCACTACATTTGTGCGACACTCCGGTATGATGAAGTGGGCACTGGGCGCGTGTCGATATTTCGACATAACATTTTGTTCTACGTCGCAGTATTTTGACGCGGGTGAATGTTAACCTGGTGAAATGCTAACCTGCCGATGCTGGTGAATGATAACCTCTATGCCTAAACCTAACCCAAACCCTGACCTCAGTAACCCTGACGTTGGTGAGTAGCTAACCTGCCGACTCCCGCAGTCGAAGTAACGACACGTAGAAATAACGAGATTTCACCTGATGAAGTAGTACTTTAATTTATGAAAAAAAACATACTATTTTGAAACTTGGGGATACAAGGTTTCTGCCGTTAAATGTGGGACAGAGTCCTCCATGCCTTCAAATGCTGTCTCAGAAAGCAGCAGTCTTTTTTTTTCTTTTCATTTGAGAGGGAGCCAATGTATTGTCCCACGGCATGTGGACCCAACCCCACCCAACTGGCACTGGAGCAGGCTAGCAAAACAAACAGGAAAAAACTAAAAGCATTTGCGTGTGACCTGACCCCGTTCCACACAGCTATACATACACACACACAGAGGGAAAGACTAAACACATTCACACACACTCACACGCACATGCAGACGCACACACGCACTCACACACAAACGATGACCGGTTCTGGAGTTTTGGGTCCTTTTGCTTTGCTTTGAGGTAGGCATTGATCGCTATCATAGGTTATAGACAGACAGACATTTTGAAAATGTGTGCAAATCTTTGAATGCAAATCCCTATAGCCTCCTTCAAAATCGGTCTGAAAAGTCACCTACAAACGGCTGCTACTCGAAACTCGTAATAAGCCCATACCTACCTCCCCTTTTCCATTGTAAATATCTATTTCTCTTTATTACTATTTTTTTCCCTTGTTATATATTTTTTATTACTGCTTTTAATTTTTCTCCATTTGTTACTGACAATTCCCCATGCAAAGTACTGTGTTCTATCCGTCTGTCTTTCAATGTTGTCTGAGATATCTGAAGTGGTTCCTGTGTCAATACTGTAAGGCCGTTATAAAGCTTACTAGGATCTCTTTTTTAGTTGGCCTTGTACCAGTGATTTGTACTGTCATGAAACTGTACTTTTTCCTATGCAAACCTTCTAATAAATTCTTCAATCAATCATTCAATAAATCAATCAATGTTTATATATTTTTTAAAGCGAACAATTTTGACTATACAATCTTTGCACAAAACCTGTTTCAGATGATGGGGTCAAGTACATTTTTGGCGTTATTGAGATGAAAACGTTTGATCTCAATCTCTCTCTCTCTCTCTCTCTCTCTCTCTCTCTCTCTCTCTCTCTCTCTCTCTCTCTCTCTCTCTCTCTCTCTCTCTCTCTCTCTCTCTCTCTCTCACACACACACACACACACACACACACACACACACACACACACACACACACACACACACACACACACTGTATGCATTCACAAACATAAGCTACAAGCGTACGTACAGTACAGTACGTGCACCCGCATCGTGCACGCGTTCACTCTCAGAGACACATGCAGATGTTCACGTGGGTTCACTGTTGTTGTTGGATGCCCGCCACGGTTGCCACCACACACACACACACACACACACACACACACACACACACACACACACACACACACACACACACACACACACACACACACACACACACACACACACACACACACACACACAGTGTGTGTGAGAGAGAGAGTGGGGATACTTTAGGGAGGGAACTCATTAGGGAGTTAAACAAACACACGGAAACATGCACATACATACGCAAACCTACACTCACACACACACGCTCGCGCGCACACATTCGTTCGCTGAGTAAACAACCAGTAGAGCGGTTGAAATAACATGCAGGTCCTCTGAGATCTCTCTCTCGCTCTCTCTCTCTCACTCACACACACACACACACACACACACACACACACACACACACACACACACACACACACACACACACACACACACACACACACACACACACACACACACACACACACACACACACACACACACACACACACACACACACACACATATACTAGGGTGACCAGACGTCCCGTTTTGGCCGGGACTGTCCCGTTTTCAAGCTGCGTGTCCCGAGTCCCGGCAAATATCTCTAAAACACTAATATGTCCCGGTTTTCAACATTCACTACAAAATTGTCCCGGTTATTGCCAGAATTACAATAACAGTAGCTGTTTTCAGTGGTTGCATAGACATTCATCATTTTCTTTTCATGTAAACATTCTCACCTAACCAATCAGAAAAAAACTAAAAACAAATGCATTGCGTGTAAGAATTCAACGCTGAGGCTGTTTGTCAGTCAGTCACTGCCTGTATGCAACCCTATGTACGGTGCATATACTGTACATATGCATGTGCATGCACGTTCGAGAATGGGTGCGCGTGTGCACGGCGAACGTGCGCATTGCTAAGGTTCCCGGTTTGAGGTCCTTGTTTCAGGGTCTGAATATGTGGTCATCCTAACATATCGTCACCTCGTACCTCCAAGTTTCAAATTTTTATGTTTTTTTTCGCAAAGTAAAGCCCTGTTTCATCATACAAGGCCGTCGTAGTGAAAACAGCAGATCTACAAGCACACAACGCCTCGCGGCGCGAGGCGTTGTGTGCTTGTAGATAGGCTGTTTTCACTAGTTTAAATCATTTTTAAAATGATAAATGCAACACGAAGAGTTTTGGACATACAAGGTTTCTATCCGACCAACGACGATATACTTGATCAGACAGACAGACAGACAGACAGACAGACAGACAGACAGGTGTCTCACCTCACTCCAGACCAGCATGGTGCCGAAGATGACCTGCAGCCGTCGAAGAAGTGTCTCCTATGATGATCACCGTGGCTCCGCCCGTCGTCCAGCCCTCACTGGGACTGATGGCCTTGATGCAGGGAGCTGCTGCTCAGAGGAGAGGAGAGGAGAGGAGAGGAGAGGAGAGGAGAGGAGAGGAGAGGAGAGGAGAGGAGAGGAGAGGAGAGGAGAGGAGAGGAGAGGAGAGGAGAGGAGAGGAGAGGGAAAGGAGAGGATGGTTACAGTGTAGCCCTTATACTTTGACCTCTTTATTGCGACCGTAAGGTCGCAGTTTAGTATCAAAACCTCCACCGGCCGTCCGTCCCTGAGTCACACGTCACACGTCACACCTTTGCCCTGCTCATATCTCCGCATCAGTATGACATCACACTGCTGACATCAGTATGACATCACACCGTACACAAATGACCCCTATATAAGACCGGCATTGTCTGTCGTACAGTTTCGGTCAATTCCAGTGGGGATGCCATTGAAAAGTTAATCTAGTTGTACAAAGTAATCAAAGAATGGGTTGACTGGTAGGCTGGTTGACTGCTTTATCTGTGGAGAGTGTATGTCACTGAGAGTCTTTTTATAGCGATTGAAATCATGATGAGGTCACGATGAGTCATCTATGCCCAAATATAGATTTCTAGGTCAGATGGCCCATGGAGTTTGTGGTGTCAAACCTAGCAACCCAATATAAACAAACCTGATGTCAGACCTGAAGTATCCTTTTATACCCATATATGGAGATACAGAGATCTCCATATATGGGCATATTAGAAAGCCCATATATGGGCATATACGGATGACATCAGGGATATCCATATATGGGCATAAAAGGGACAAGGGCTTACAGTTAAGAGATCTCCATATATGGGCATATCAGAAAACGGTACCGCGGTGAAGAGCTATCCACCGCGGTGTAGTCTTTTTGAGTCATAAAACTACAACGTTACGTCATTCCTCGCGGTGAAGAGCTTTCCACCTCGAATCCCGACACATCTCTCTGTTTTTACTATCAGACAGATAGGCTCTTCACCCGTTCACTGATTGGTCGATCTAGACCAGTCAGTCACGGTGAATAGGACTTCACCGTGACTGAGGTGGAAAGCTTTCCACCAAAAATTTGCGGTGGATAGCTCTTCCCTTTGGACTCTGATAGAGGCTTTAGGGTTCATTTGGTTCCATTTGTACACTGTCAGAGTTACAGACTTGTAAGGGCCAGAGAGTCCCTGGGTGACCAAGTGGAGCTGTTGAGCTGCCTTGAAATTAATGGACATCACAAGAATTAATATATACATAATGTATAGCTTAATGAAATCATCTACTCAAAGGCACCGTTAATGAACTTCTGAATCTGAATCTGAATCTCAAACTTAAAGGGATATTCCACTTTCAAAAGAACTTTGGTCATTTTATCGTCTAATCAGGCTTTTATGAACACCCTGAACAGATTTAATTTGCTTCATTCAGTATTTAGATATTTGATGTACATGTTACCAGGCCCTCCTCCTCCAGGACCTTTTCCCATACACACCCATTGTAAGTTCAAACTCCATTTTAACCATGATAGATTCATTAAAAACACCCATTATCTTTTTTCTGGTAAATCATAATACCATTCTAATAGGTGAGCAGGCCGTGTTTTTTCAATAACATTTTTCAATTATCTTTAATAGTTTTTAATTGTATTGTTTCTTTTCCACTTTCCCCAAAAATTATTAAAAATAACTGAAAACAGTTATTGAAAAAATACGGCCTACTCACGTATCAGGGTGGTATTATGAGTCACCAGAATAAATAATAGGTGTTTATAATGAATCTGTCATGGTTAAAATTGGGTTTGAAGTTACAATGGGTGTGTACTGGGAAAGGTCCTGGAGGACGAGGGCCTGATAACATTTACCGGTACATCAAATATCTAAATGTCGAATGAAGCAAATTAAATCTGTTCAGGGTGTTCCCAAAAGCCTGATTAGACGATAAAATGACCAAAAGTTCTTTTGAAAGTGGAATATCCCTTTAATGAACTACTCAAAGGCAACGTTCACTTCACACTGGGTATGATTTTCACAATTATGTGGTGATGCATGAGGTGATGTGCGTGCGTACGCGTGTGCGTACGTGCGTCCAAGCGTTGGCACAAAGAACATCACACGTCTATGTGTTTAGTAATATTACATAGAAACATACAGTAGCCTTAGAGAAACCCCCTCGCAAATGTCTTTTTATGGCTAAAATAAACTTGCCATTGTTGCTGCCATGAGTTAGGCTTCCAAAAATGAGCCCCTCGCGGACACAGGGTAATTTACTGGCCAGCATTAGGTCATTATTTGGTACGCAGAAAGGCAATTATTTAAGCTAAAACAATAGCTCAAAAATGGCCACGAGGTTCGAGGGATTCTTTCACAATGCCAGAGAGCAATTGTTGAACATAATCGCTGGCATGGATACATGTCGTTGCTCTCAGTCAAGAAACCTTGTAACTCCATAATTCAACTTCTTACCTTTAATACCCTACTTCGTCATATACAGATTGCTGCACAAAAGTAGAGAAAATAGCAGATCTACAAGCTCATAATGCCTCGCGACGTGAGGCATTGTGAGCTTAGCTTGTAGATCAGCAATTTTCACCACTTTAAATGGATAGTTAGTTCACACCAGAAACTTTTTTTCTATTGTTTATTCACCCCGTGGAGACATGAATTCATGGATATTTTGTTCTGTATTTCTTTATCCCACGATTTTGTAACCCATTTTTCACCCAGCGCCAATTGTCTAAGCTGTAATCCTGGGCTCTGCTCTCCCTCTGCCAACCTGGGGAGGGCTCCGAACTGAGCTCATGCTTCCTTCAGTGAGCGAGCAGGCCACTTCTTATCACCTGACAGGGGGGCGCTTCCCCGGTTAGACATATCGCGTGGAAGGAACGCGTTATTCCAACCAGTTCCATTCCCCTCCATCAGGCGGGCCAGGGGGGGGCATTATAGAGACCAGGATTACTGCATGTTTTTGTGAGGGTATCTACCCTAGGAGACACGGGGAGAACATGATGCAAACTCCACACAGAAAGGCCCTTTCGCCAACCCCACCTAGGGTGTGAGCGCTGATGACGTGGAGTAGAGTACACGCCCACAGCGTCCCCCGGCGGGAATCAAACCCAGGACCTTCTAGCTGTGAGGCGACAATAAGACAATATTTTGATGACCAGCAGTGGTTCCCTATGGAGACACAAAGGGCCTGCTTTGTTGCCTATGGAGACACAGAGAGTCTCCTCAAAAGTCTTAGGAATGCGACAAAAACTAAAACATATGAATTAATTCAAGTCTACTGTACATGGTGTGAGTAAACAATAGAAAAACGTCATTTTGGGGGTGAACTATTACTGTACCTTTAAAGTTTTTTTAAATACTATAATAATTAAAAAAGGAACGGTTTTGGACTTGCAAGGTTTCCACCCAGCAGCAACGATACGCAGCTGATAGTTTGTCCTCATACTAAAGTACATGACTGGCCGTTAGCTATAGGCTTCAACAGGCCCCATGTAGCTTTAACAGGACCCCTGAGTGTCAGATTGCCTGCCCGTTAACAACACATTCAGCGTCCAAGTCTAAAAGTCCAAGCTAAACATGTTGGTCCTGGCATCAGACTGGACCTTTCCCCCCCGAGTCCCTGCCCAGATCTGAATAAGGAGAATTAGCATTAACCTGGCCATTAGTAATGTGAGGCGTGCTGTTGACGACTGAGTCACAAGTCAATCTCTTCGTCATTGTGTGTCATCTTGCCTGTTTTTGCCTGGCTAGTTTGATATAAATAGGCAAATATTTGGCAAGATTAGTCAATATACAAGTTCACAGTGCATTGTGTTGCGTCTATTATTTTCAATTAAGAGGAGATTTGCAGTAGAGGGGGAAAAAGGAAGGGACCATGTATCTTCCCTGGGGGTCTCTGGTCAGCAGAATGATATAGGCCAGGGTTTAAGTGGTTAATCCTGGCCTGGACTGGACCTGAGCTCTATCCATGTCAGTGGGAAATAAATCAAAGCAATTAGCATGTGACTGAGAAGCCATTAGTAATGTGAGGCGTGTTGGTGACGGACAGGGGACAGTCCAGTGAGTCACAGGGTCACTCTCTGGTCATGTGTGGTCAACTGAAACCCATCTGTTTAAAGAGTCTCACTTCTGGACTTCATGAAAATCACATGAGGTTCAAGGTAGAGACCGCATCTGCCACTGTCAAAGTCCCCCCCTACACACACACACACACGCACGCACGCACGCACGCACACACACACACACACACACACACACACACACACACACACACACACACACACACAGCACACACACACACACACACACACACACACACACACACACACACACACACACACACCTGTAACTGTCAGGTAACTAAAACTTTCGGGCAGGTGGAGTTTGCTTTCAGGTTTTAAGTGCTTTGAGAGCAACAACCGTCTATATCTAAAACCAGTAAGACTCCCTAATCGGGAGATAAGCGACCGTAGGTCGCTTATCTCCACAAATAGGGCAAAAATTTGTTTTTCCAACATCTTCCTGATCCATGTTGATGACATGAGTGTAGACATGCTGTGTAGTGATTTTCGTGATTTTAGGGCAAAATCTGTAGGAGCAGTGTCCAAAAATGTGTTTTTAAATATCGGCCTGAAGGTGGCGCTATATGGGATAGATTCATGTTGATGGGATGAGTGTAGACATACTGTGTAGCGATTTGCGTAATTTTAGGGCAAAAACTGTAGGAGCAGTGTCCAAAAATGTGTTTTAAAAATCGGCCTGAAGGTGGCGCTAGAAGAGGGCCATGTGAGAAATGAGGGGTGAGGTCTCCGCGCTGCCTTGGCGGACGAATAGGTACCGGCCCCGGCTCTCCCGGACGCTCCTAGCCCGAGTTACGGCATTTTATGTGAGCTGCAGTGGAGGGGGTCCTCCACTGGGGGCGCCACCACTTTTGCATCCGTTCTGGAGCACCAGGAGTGGGTGGTCCCCAGGAATTCCCCGTGAGCAGCCCCGTTGGGGTGGTCATTTGGTCATTTTTGCACATTTGGTCATTTTTTACACCTGGGGGTCCCCCAGGGACCTGGGGGTCCCTGAAGCTCCGGGGGTCCTTGGAGGTTGTAGTTTGGCAGGTAAGGAGTGTGTGTGCAAAATTTGGCATGGATGGGGGCAACGGTTGTGGAGATATGAGCAGGGCAAAAGTGTGACGTGTGACGTGTGACGGACGGAGAGACAGACAGACAGCCGGTGGAGGTTTTGGTAGTAAATGCGACCTACGGTCGCAACAACACAATATCTTATCTGTCTAAACACCTGAAAGTGGCCAGAGAGATCCGTCTTCTGGTCTGTGGAATGTCAAATAAGAACACTCTTTACCTATAATGTGCTGTTTTCACGGTTGCTACACTTAAAAGTACCAGTAAGACTCCCTAATCGGGAGATAAGCGACCGTAGGTCTCGCTAGAAGAGGGCCATGTGAGAAATGAGGGGTGGGGTCTCCGCGTTGCCTTGGCGGACGAATAGGTACCGGCCCCGGCTCTCCCGGACGCTCCTAGGCCGAGTTAGGGCATTTTATGTGAGCTGCAGTGGAGGGGGTCCTCCACTGGGGGCGCCACCACTTTTGCATCCGTTCTGGAGTAGCAGGAGTGGGTGGTCCCCGGGAATTCCCCGTGAGCAGCCCCGTGGGGGTGGTCATTTGGTCATTTTTGCACATTTGGTATTTTTTTTACACCTGGGGGTCCCCCAGGGACCTGGGGGTCCCTGGAACTCCGGGGGTCCTTGGAGGTTGTAGTTTGGCAGGTAAGGAGTGTGTGTGCAAAATCTGGCATGGATCGGGGCAACGGTTGCGGAGATATGAGCAGGGCAAAAGTGTGACGTCTGACGTGTGACGGACGGACTGACTGACTGACTGACGCACGGACACCTGGTGGAGCTTTCTGTAGTAAGTGCGACCTACGGTCGCAATAAAATAACAAGTGTGAACCCATAGGTATTTGGCATGTAAGGACCTTTTTATCGTACACACCCAAAAAGTTAAAAAAAAGAAAAGAAAAGTATCAGTAATTCAAATTTGACCTATCATTTATAATGGACGATTTACTTTTCGGGCAAGTGGGCATGACCATTGGGCAAGTAGAACATGACCTGTACTTGCCCGATGGGCAAGTTCTTCTGAGACCTTAGTGTCAACCCCTGTACGTACGTACATACAGTACAGATACTGTACACATTCAAATAGCCCATCTTCAAGCTCACGACACTTTGCAATATGACCCCTTGAGCTTGTAGCTTTGCTATTTTTGCTCATTTTGAAAAAAATAAGTGAAAGGCACAGACAGCCTCAAGGCTGTCTGTGGCTTTATATCGAACAAATGAAAGGTATTAACAGCAGGAACTTGAGAGTTGAGACTAAACGATAAATACATTGGATGCATTGGAACATATGTATTTAATTTCCTGAAAAGTAACAGGGCAGGACATACAAGGCAATATGTGCATCATTACACTGAAAGGGTGTCCATCTAGCTCTGTGTCAGTTTAGCATCACATCCCTGTGTGTTTGCTATGCTAATCCCAACCATGTGTCAACCTATTGTTGCTGTTAGCATCTATGAGCTAATCCCACGTCAAAGCAACAATAAGAGCTTCTGTTGAAGATCGACTGTGTGCCGCCGCGCGTGCGCGTGTGTGTGTGGGTGTGTGTGTGGTTTCAGAGAGGTTTTCACTTGTCAAAGATTACACCCTCCAGTCTGCATTGTGTGTGAAAAGGAAGCCTAATGATATTAGACCCGGCAAAGACCACACACACACACACACACACACACACACACACACACACACACACACACACACACACACACACACACACACACACACACACACACACACGGGCGCGCTCACCCGCGCGCGCGCACACACACACGCACGCGCGCACACAAACACACACACACACACACACACACACACACACACACACACACACACACACACACACACACACATTTTATGTGTTTATTGTTGCAGTGTGCAATGTATGCGTGTGTGCACGTGCACGCGCGCGCGCGTGTGCGTGTGCGTGTGCGTGTGCGTGTGTGTGTGTGTGTGTGTGTGTGTGTGTGTGTGTGTGTGTGTTGGATTAGCCAGATGGAGGAGCAGGAATCACCTGATAGGATTAAAACCATCTACCATCTGCTGGCCATGAGGACACACACACACGCTTGTGTGTGTGTGTCCACACACACCCCAACAACAACCTTACCATGCTCTAAGTAGGATTGGGTTCCGTCCACGGGGTCGAGCCTCCGCGCGCGGCGGCCATGTTTGGAGTTGTTGTGGACAAACATGTTGTCAGAGACGGACAGGACATGTCCCTCCACGCTCACCGTAGTGGACACCACCACCTAGAGAGAGAGAGAGAGAAGAGAGAAAGAGAGAGAGAGAGAGAGAGAGAGAGAGAGAGATAGGAGGAAATATTAAGATTCTGTGAACCTGCAGTGTTCATTTAACTGAAGAAAACAAAGAAGCAAATCAGCAGCTCAAAGTACATAAAATGTACTGTATAAAACAGGGGTTTCCAAACTATCTCCTGACATAATGTACTTTCGGTCGGACCATAACAAAGTCACGTTCATATGCAACGCATTTTAACGATTTTATTTAACTATCATCATCAATAATTAATATCAATGGTGTTTTGTCAGCTCTGAACAAAACACAAATACTCCTTATTTCTCAAAAAATTCAATGAAATAGCCTTTGTTTGACCCCTTCAGAGTGAGACGACAGGCAGCAAGGAATCCTGACAGTATATACTCTGGGGAAATATTCTTGTTTGACGAAGCTGGAGGGCCGTTTATAATACAATTTAGGAATGAAGCCGCAGGCCGCACTTTGGACACCCCTGGTATATAAAGTATACTGAAGGTGCTATGTTACTATGTTCAACAGGAATGAGGAATTAAAAAAGAACATGTCAGGGTGAGAACTAGACTAACAAACATACAGACCCATTAAAGAAAGAGACCCTTATTAACTCATTCGTAGTTTACGGCCGAGGAGCCCGAAGATTTTTCAATGTCTTTCACTGCTGGCTTCTCCTACCTGTTAACGCGGGCGCTCATCCAGTTCCCATCGTGTGATCGGACACTGCTATGCATCGTGTGTTCGCGTATTTCCATCAGCTTCTCAAATCCTTTTAAATTTTTCCAATTGATCAATAAGTTCTCCGTCTGTAAGCCGCGGAGTTTACACAGAAAGCTAACGGGCCAAAATAGACGACGGACCATCCGCTTCCGGTTCACGGCCTCAATGTTAACTGGTCCGCTCAATAATGTGTCCGTGTAGAAACCGATCACGGAGCATTAGTTCCGGCCTATTTTGGTTCCGCTTCGATAAATTATTTCTTTTTAATTAAAGCTTATTACATCTTCGGGTTCCTCGGGCATGGCAGGGAAGGGGTACAAAGGGGTATTTTTTTGGCAGAGGTTGAGTTAAGCTAGATGCAAAATATACCCAAATTTAGAGTGAATATTTGTAACTCAAATAAATGGTGCAGAATCATTGATATAGCAAGTTTTTTCAGAAAACATTTAGAAGACATTTGTAGAATCGGCCTATATCAGTGGTTCTCAAACTTTGTCATGTCAAGGACCCCCAAAGTATGTATTTGGCCACAGACCCCCATCTCAAAATATTTTGTTCCAGGGACCCACAGAAGCAAAGTTTTTAGTTCAAAATGTTCACTCTAAATTTGGGTCTATTCTGCATGTAGTTTAAGGCCAAAAGGCGGGGAGCATTCCACTCCTCGCGCGTGTGTGTGCGTGCATGTGTACGTGCGTGCACGCATGTGTGTGTGTGTGTGTGAGTGAGCAGAGAGGTGGTGAATGAGAGCAGAGCAGTCTTTGTTCTCTTATCGCCAACACCACAACACAATCAGGAAGAAACCACTTGAGTCTGAGTGCAGATACGAGGCGCCCACCAGATACTGATAGATTTATTACTGCCGCACGTGTGTGCGTGCGCATACGGGTCCGTGCGTGTGCACGCGTGTGTTAGTGCGTGTGTGTGTGTGCGGCAGAGAGGAGTGAGTGTGTATGTGTGTGTGTGTACATGACAGTATCTCCGGCTCTAATTGTGCAGTTCTATTGTAGTGGAACCAAAAAACAGACAGCCCTGTTTCGCTGGGAGGTAATTAAAGGGCCGGACTCATCAGGAACTATCGAACTAGCGGACAGATAATGCACGTGCGCGCCACTCACGCACGCCCACACACACACACATACACTGATAAGTGGACGCCGTAAAATTATGAGTGTTAATTTAAAAAAAATACTCTAGACCTCTACACCGTCTACACACCAAATTACTTCACCACAAATAGCAGATCTACAACTGTTGTGCAATGCTGCAACGCAACACATTGTGAGTGTGCAGCGCAACGCATTGTGAGCTTGTAGATCTGCAATTTTTTTGTTAACGTTACCCCAGGATATGGATGGGTTCAAACGGTTGAATAAATGACCTGTACCTGTGTGTTTGGTTCTATTATAATAGAACCAAATGTTGCCTAAGGCAGTGGTCCTCAACCTGTGGGCAGGGACCCCCAGGGCGGTCCCCAGATGATTAACTTAATGTGCAAGATTGTTTTCTCAGTCAACAGTAAACAAACCAACATAAAGTTTAAAGTGTATAGACTATAGAGGGTATCTGCACTACTAAAGTGGCAATTTAAGGACTTTTTAATACCTCTAAAATGACAAATTAAACATTGGCCAAATTGTCAAATATTAGAGGCAGAAATTGTGTAATGCTCACAGGTCTGCTATTTTCACAATAGAACCGTGTTATACAAAATGTAATGCCTCAAGTCTTAGTGCTCGTCAGGGTGGGGGGGTCCCCAGTTAAAATATGATTATTTTGGGGGCCACGGCCTGAAAAGGTTGAGAACCACTGGCCTAAGGCAGAGGGTCTGTCAGTTTTACATCACAGGCATATTGAACACATCACATGTCTTACCAGAGTTGCACGGGGACCGACTTAAATACAACTAAATCAACAGGAAGCATTTTGGATCGGTGCACCCACTTCCCTTGGGTTAAACGAGGATGATTGATTTCATGTGTTTGCTTTAGGCTGGTTCTGTATTTGCATGTTTCTGTCCCTCGTCCTTATTGTGTTATTTTGAATTACATTATTTCCCTTGTATTTCTGACATATCTGTTCCTATTTTTCCTTACTTTGTTATAGTTCAGTATCGAACAGTATGTTTCTTTTTTTCTTCTACTGCTCATCTCATGCACTCACGTGCGCTTCTTATTGTCTCAGTTGACTGGTTGTCAATGTGTTATATGCTCATGTTCCTATCTGATTACTATCTGTGTGTTGTTAACGTAACACATGTACCATGTTGGAAAGAAATTGAGCCTCTTCTTCACAGGTCTATAGTACTAATACTAATTAAGATTCTGTTGTTCCATTCTGGTCAGACAGAGTCAGGGTGCTGATATTGTGCATGTTGGCTCACTAGAAACAAAGTGGGGTCCAGGCACCCTCATGGTTTCTTGAGGGCGTTCCAAATGGCCCCTTGCAGGTGTAAGGGGCCATTCGTACACTCTCAAGAGTTATGAGGATCCTTGAAATTAAAAGGACCTTGAGAACCACTTTGCTAAACAAAATGAAACAGAGCCTTCATTAGAATCATTAGTAACCTCTGTAGGAATCTGAAGGAAGTAACAAAGAGGCCCAATTTCTTTCCAGTATGGCTGTTGTGCTTAGAGCCTATTACAGTACCTCATTAAAGGAGTAGTTCACCCCCAAAATGGCTTTTCTCTATTGATTACTCATGCCATGAAGACTTGAGTTCAATAATATTTTTTGGATTTGTAATCAACAGAAAAAAAGTCATGTTGGGGGTGAATTACTCCTTTAAGGCCAAAAGCCGGGGACCATTCCACTCCTCGCCACACACACACACATACGTGCACACATAGGTGCACACACGTACACATGCACGCACACACTTCATTTCAGTAAAATGCGCTGTTGTGAGTCTGCATGATTCATGAACGAACCCTGGAACATTCTGCCAGAATAGCAGATCTACAAGTTCACAACACGATGCTGTCAGGCAGAAACCTCTAGCAGCTTGCCTGGTAGATCAGTTGCTTTCTCTTGTTTTGTCCACTTTTCCACTTTTGCGCTCTCTCTTTCTCCACCTCTCTCGTTTCCCATTCTTCTCTTCTCTCCCCATTCTTTTTACATCTGCTCCGTTCTCTCTCTCACTCCATTAGCCTCTCTCTTTCTACATATCGTTGTTGTTGGGTGGAAACCTTGTATGTCCAAAACCGTCCGTTTTGTGTTTATCATTTTAAAAACTTAAAACAGTGAAAATAGCTGATCTACAAGCACACAACTGCTTGTTGTGTGCTTGTAGATCTACTATTTTCACCAGTCTTGTGCGACAGTCTTGTGTAATGAAGCAGGGCTCTGTTTTATGAAAAAAAAAAACATACAAATCTGAAAGTTGGAGATACGAGGTTTCTGCCTGACAGTGACGATAACTTCTCCTTCACTTTAACGCTGGATTTACTCTGAAACATCCATTCTGTCTCTCCTCCATCACCTCTCCTCTCGTGCACAGTGCTGTTTGTGAGCACTTTGTATGCCCTAACAAGCAAGCTTCCCATGTTCATTCAGCATGTGTGTGTGCGCGCGCACGCACACACACACGCACACAAACACTCTATCTCTCTCTTCTGTGTGGTGCAAAAAGGCACGATGTTTTGTGTTGAATCCACTGGTGAGTAAAGAAAGAGGCACAGGAACGCAAAAAGAACAAAGTCTGCATTTAGCACAGACAGTTTCGGTACATCGAGTACAACGTTTTTCGGCCAAACTATTTGGCCTTCCTCAGGGGTGTCTTTTGTTGCTGACAATTCCCTATGCAAAGTACTGTGTTCTATCCGTCTGTCTTTCAATGTTATATGAGATACATGAAGTGTTTCCAGTGTAAATAAGCCGAAAAGCTTACTAGGATCACCTTTTAGTTGACCTTTGTACCAGTGATTTGTACTGATGAAACTGTACTTTTCCTAAAGCTAGCCTTACACCTAACAACTTTGGTAAGATTGTGGACAGATTTAGGAAAGATTTCTTAAAGACTACCCCTCACACTATAAGATTTGAAAAGGACTCCCCAAAGACTGTAGGATGATTTTTCAAAGATTTCAGTTGTTAGATGTGTATGCCTCTAAAGATTTTGTAAAGACTGGTTCAAGATTCCCTTTTATTTGCTGAAATATGCCTATTATATAGCCTTGTGTTCCTAAATACATTATAATATTATTATAAAGCATTAGGCTAACCATAAATGAAAATAGCCGATCTACAAGCTCAGTCACAGCGCGTCGCATCACAGTATTGCAGTATTGATACTTTTACTTGATTACTTTTTCCACATGTGCACACACGCACGCACACATGCACGCACACACCGAGCTCCGCCTCCCTCCCTCAGCCCCAGCTCAGCTCTGTGCCTCTCCTCTCTAGTTTTATCGTCTCAGCCGGCGCACATCAACTATTATCAACGACGTTGAATGTTTGGAATAATGGAAACGCGGAGAAATAACTAATAAAGGGCTGTCGTAGTAGCCGGCTAGCCGCACCAACAACGACCAGGCTGGCAGCTCAGGCAGCGTCTTTTGGGGAATGAATGGCTTGGCTTTTGGCTTGTTCTGTTTTGGTTGTAGGCTATAGGCTACGTCATTGTATTCATTCACTCAGCCCCGATTTGTGAAAATATTAAACCAGTTTGATATTCTCTTAACATAATCTGGGTCTCAAATCGGGGTAAAAATCGAGTCGGACCACTACCTCACATTTAACGATTGAGTAACGACTGAGTCACGGGAGCGCGCCGCAAATAGCCCCGATTTTATTACGATTGAGAAATCTTTACAAAGTCGTTAGATGTAAGAGGGCCTTAAGCAAACTTCTAATAAATTATTCAATCAATCAATCAATCAATCAATCAATCAATCAGTTTGTCGGAGCAAATATTTGCATGTGGACTTTTTTCCACTTTAAAATGTATTGTGTCCATGCAGCGTCGGCGAACTAGCTGGATGCGTGCAACCTTCACTTTTGAAAAAAAAAAAAACTCTAATTACCTGGAACCTCCTCATGTCCCGGGGGTTCCCAGCGTTCTTTAGACAGTTCTGGTTGCACTTGAGGAAGAACTTGAGGAAGAACCTGGCGAGGGGAGAAAACACAGGGCTTGTGTGAGCACATATAAAAGCATTAAAAAAAAAAACAATAACACCATGTCACCAAGGCCACTCCGCGAGTTGCTCTTTTGTTCAAGGTTTTGCATAATCCCAGGAGCACCATCTTGAGAACCCCTGTTTGGGTGCTTTGGTCTATACACCAGGGGTCTTCAACGTTTTCAGGCCAAGGACCCCTTAGTTGAGAGAGAGATGAAGCAGGGACCCCCACAACCTTTTCATAGATTCCATATAGTTTCATCGTTTGACAACACGATCATCAGTGTATTTTGGATTCATGTCAATTTGTTTTCAGATATTTAACCACTTGAACCGTCAAATCCTTAATAAACTTGACCTTTCACTCTGTACTTAGTCTGCCCTTTTTTCCCCCTCTACACCAAACCTCTTTGCCAAAAATAGCCGATGTACAAACTGTAGATCTGCTATTTTTGGCTAAAGTTCTCAGAATATGAACGCTATGGTTCAAGTGGTTAATATAAAAAAGGAGAAAAAAAGTTTCTATCACTCAATGATTTGGAGGACCCCCTGTATACCAACTCTGAGGACCCCCTAGGGGTCCCGGACCCCCTGTTGAAGACCCCTGGTCTATAGTGTTTCTCAAACTCTCAAATTTCAAGGTCTCCCCTTAACTCTGACAGTGTACAAATGGAACCAAATGAACCCGTTAGGGTTCATTTGGTTCCATTTGTACACTGTCAGAGTTACAGACTTGCATGGGTCAATTTAGACCCCCATAAAGGAACCCACAGATTCCCTGGAATCCACTTTGAGAACCACCACTGCTTTGGTCTTTCCACCGCCTTGCGTTCTGATTTTGAAAAGCAGAAATTAGGCGACGGAGGCCCCCCCCCCCCCCCCCCCCCCCCCCCCAGACCTCACGGTCCGACGCGCACGTGGCTCCCTCCCTGATCCCGGCCCTAGAAATCACTCAAATCATTTGTGAGCTGAGTGGACCATATGTCATTGTTTCGTACGTATATGTTGAGAGCGCGGAGCAGACCCCGCAGATGGCTGTCACACGCAGACAAACACGTCCAGCTTGTGTTTTCCTTGGGAGCCAGCTGGCACGGGCAACGCTGCACATATGTACGCTACACGCGCACATATGTACGCGCGCGCATGCCCGCACACCCACACACACACACACACATGCACGGACGCATACACACGCACGCGC
This sequence comes from Nannobrachium achirus, assembly GCF_963921795.1. Taxonomy (NCBI): domain Eukaryota; kingdom Metazoa; phylum Chordata; class Actinopteri; order Myctophiformes; family Myctophidae; genus Nannobrachium; species Nannobrachium achirus. The sequence goes on along the minus strand of NC_137826.1, from coordinate 7,476,323 downwards.
ACACACAGGTTGCGAAAAACAAAGCAATACTTCAATTAATGCGTTGTTGTTGTTATTTTATTTTTACTGTACAGTAACAGCATCCTTGTTAATTCAACTGAGAATGAACAAATCTAACGAAATGGCCCCTTTCTGTGAATGAAAGCTCCTGGCCTCATGTCAGAAGAATCACCTTTGTTCAATAAATGTACGGTACAGGGTCAACTATTACAGCAATACTCCGTTTCCACTTTCCACATACAGACGCCCAGCACAGCCTTGCATGGCCCAGCACCCAAAATATCTCTTGTTTTAATAACACAATATTAAAGGGGGTCTTTTGATTGATTGATTGATTGATTGATTGATTGATTGATTGATTGAAGACTTTATTAGAAGTTTGCATAGAAAAAGGTACAGTTTCATGACAGTACAGTTCACTGGTACAAGGTCAACTAAAAGGAGATCCTAGAAAAGACTAGAAAAGAATGATTTCCATAGGAAACCATTGAAGTATTTCATATAACATTGAATGACAGACGGATAGAACACAGTACTATGCAGTAGATATAGTAAAAGAAAAAGTAAATAAAAATAAAATAAACAGTGCAAAAATATATACAGTAGGTAAATTCAGAGAAGGGTCAGGGGAGGCTGGGCTAGATTTGTTATTGCCAGTTGCGAATGGCTACCGCCTGTAAGTGGTTTTTCAGGGCGATTTTAAAGGATGCTAGGGAACCACACTCCTTTAAGGCCTTCGGTAGGGCGTTCCAAATTTTGGTTGTATAAGAGAAGAACGAGTTTGACCCTTTGTTTGAGTTGACTTTGGGTTGAACATGATCTGTGGCACTGTCTCTGGTGTTGTAACATTTATAAAGTATTTTGCCAGGTACATGGGTAGTGTATCTTGTACACCAGGCCCATTGCAAGTTGCTGTACTATCTACTCTGAGAGTCTGAGCCACCCCACTCTTAACTGGTGAGTAGTGGTGAGGTGAGTCTGATAGGGAAGGTTAAGCAGGACCCTAATTAGTTTGTTTTGGGCTGTTTGGAGCTTAGTTTTCAGGGCTTGTGGGTCGTCACAATACCATACGTGGACTCTGTAGTCAAAGAGGGGCTGGATTATTGCATTATTGCAAATCCACAGATAGACTACGCCTTTGTAAATTTAAGGACAGGACATACTGTACATGGGGATCGTTGCTTCTTTCTTGTGGCCAATAATTGTCCTGTACAAAATCACCTGTGCAGGCAGTATTCCAGCTATCCGTATGAACCAAATGGACCCTTAAAGGTCTATAAAACCTGTAAAGTTTTACCTTTTCCTCCCACAAAATTAGCTTTACAAAAACATTTACCTTTGCCCTCATTTAGAATTCCACGATCTGTGAATGTGAAACTCATATATTCCCCATAGACTCATAGAGTTTGAGCCTCCAGAATTTGAGCCGGATCAGAGCCTATATGTGGTACGCACCTTAACCGCCTTAACCACACCTCATATTGTGATATATTATTCTGTCCATAATGCCAAGCCCCAAGTGAGTCCATATCGTATAGTTTAGAGATGGTTATTGTGTACGATACGCTTCAATGCTCTGTAGTTTTCCCAAGTCGCCTCTATTCCCGAATGGTCCGCCGCAGTTAACTGTTCACCAAGATGACAAGCCTTGTGTCATGACACCTAGTGCAAAGCAGTGGAGACTGAGAGCTCAGACTGCGTGTGTGTACAGTACGTGCGCGTGCGTACGTGCATGTGTATGTATTTCTATACCGGTGAGGCCCATATGTCCCCCACAAAATTACGATTGGAGAAATTCACATTTAGGAGGAAAGAGTTTTATTTTTATGGTTTTTATGGATAAAACAATGTTTAGAGTTTGATTTACAATTAGGGAAAGTTTCATGTTGGGACTGGACATTTAGAGGTTAGTTGTTGGGGTTTTAGTTAGAGTTATGTCTGATCTATACCTCGTTGCTGCACCAAAAAATGTGTGTGTACATAGCATATCCTCCCTGTCAGGCAGAAACCTCGTATCTCCAAGTTTCAAATTTGTACGTTTTTTTTCGTAAAGTAAAGCCCTGCTCCATCATACAAGGCCGTCGCACGAAAGTAGTGAAAACAGCAGATCTACAAGCACACAACGCCTCGCACCGCGAGGCGTTGTGTGCCTGTAGATCGTCTGTTTTCACTAGTTTAAATCATTTTAAAAATGATAAATACGAAACAAACGGTTTTGGACATACAAGGTTTCCACCCGACAACGACGATATGTACATGCAAAAAGAGTGTATGCACACGAACATCCAGTAGGCGCGCGAGGGTGAGTGTGTGGGTATGCGCGTGCGTGTACGTGTGTGCGTGGGTGGGTGTGACAGCGCGGCGCGGCCCCAGTGGCAGGTCTGAGCGCAAGGAAGCAGGCGTTAATGAGCTGGGGTCTCGTTAGAGCGGCGGGGCTGTGGATTCCGCATGGCTAATTACCCTGACCCCGCGACCCCCGGGTGACAGCCTATATCACAGCCGAGGACAGACACAGTGACCCCTGTTGACCTCGCACTGTCTGGCGCTCCTCACAGCGCTAGCATAGCATAGCGCTTTTAACACCGCGCCACCTTGTTCAACCCCGCCGCTGTACTACACCGTAAGACTAGCTTTAACTCTGAGAGCTCCGAAACGCTCGCTTTCTTTGGGTTTCACTGGCAGGGGTGTCACAAGGGGGGGGGAGTGGGACTGAGTTACTAGGGCCCAAGGTGGCCTTAATTACTTTAGCTATGGAAAAATAGCAGATCTACAAGCTCACAGCAAGCTTGTAGGTCTGCTATTTTAGAAAGGTCGTGAAAATGTGTCCAAACATTTGTAACTAAAATTTTGCTTCTGAGGGGGGGGTCCCTGGAACTAAATATTTTGAGATGGGGGTCCGTGGCCAAATCCTTTTGGGGGGGTCCTTCACGTGAAAAAGTTTGAGCACCACTGACATAGAAACATAGGTTTTTGAAAAAAGAAATCACGATTTTTCAAAAATAGCAGATCTACAAGCTTGCCTCGCAGCACTCTGTGCCACGCTGTGAGCTTGTATATCTGCTATTTTTCAACAGTTAAAGCACAAAATAATGCGTAATAATGCGTTCCCAGTCTAAATGGGTTAAACCCCCTCCCCCTTTGAAGAACATTCATGGGGGGCCCACAGTGAATACTTGAACCCAGGGCCCAGAATTTGGTGCGACTCCCCTGGACTCACTGGGTCTCTTACATTATCTCTTTCTCTCTCTCTATCTCTCTCTCTCTCTCTCTCTCTCTCTCCCTCTCTCTCTACCTCTCACACACACACACAAACACACACGCACGCACGCAAGCACACAAAAGACTGTGTGCGCGCGAAACACAAAAAAGGCTCAACATAAGTCGTCTTGCAAAGTGGGAGTTCGAGCCCCCCGAACGAACACTCCCCTCTCCTCGCCTGTCAACATTTCGGTCGCGCTCCAGCAAAGGCACTTAAGAAACTAAATGTTCTCTGCAGAGTTGTACAGCCACAGCAGTACTCTGCTAGGCCAGAGCACGTGTTATAAAGACACTTCAACCTGGCTGTGTAGAGGAGTGTATTCCTCCTAGGCGGATAAACCTTCCTCTTGTCATATAGCAAGCGAAGCTCCGGGTCTGAACAAAAAGAAATATCGGTTGTGTAAATGGTTCAGCGCCAAGAGAGGCCAGACCGCCTCAGGGCTGAGTTTTAAGCAAACTTCTAAAGTTATCTTTCAAACTAACCTTTTCCGAAACACCAAAGTAAAGTAAACTGAACTCACTTCTTTTACCACATTTGTTTCTCCCCAATTTAGTCGTTATTGCCAATTAATTTCTCCCCAAACACATTTCTGTGTGTTGTCACTGCTGTTCTATCCCACTGGCTCACCTGTCAGTGAGGAGCAAAAAATAAATTTGAAAAATATAGTCTAATACTGACCAGGGTACTGTCACCAAGATACTATCCTGGTGACAATATCCTGGTAAGTATTTCACATAGTAGTTTTAATTTGTATTTCAAATACTTTATTGTATTTTGTGCCCATCTCTGCCCGTAGGAATACCCGCAGTGACAAACACGGGCCAATTGTGTCCGAATAGATGCTCCACAAAGCCAGATGCACTACAGTGGATTCAAACCCCAACAAGCTCACAGCAGAAGCTTATAGATCAGCTACTTTTGCTGCGCACCAACCTCGGCTCGTACAACTAAAGTTATCTTTCCAACTAACCTTTTCCAAAACTCCAATAAAGCACACAGAAATTCCTGTCTAACCAAAGGCAAGGAAGGCATCAAAGTGCCGTGTTAATGAGGCTGAAATGTGTGTCTTCTAGGCTACAGTTCCTCTAAGAACTTTCCAAGGCGATTCATTCCCAGGGTTTTCTATACCTATTTTAATTATTATCAAATTAGGTGGCGTTCACCTTAGATCCCCGTCTATTTTCAAATTCTCTTATCTTCAGTCGTTTCATCCGTATAGCCGGTGAGAGCGTTTTCAAGAGAAGCTTTAATGCACAGTGACATGACGACATTGTTGCTGTCGAGCGGGAAACCTTGTATGTCCGAAACGATCCCTTTTTTATTATTATTAAAAAAATATTTTAAGATAGTGAAAATAGCCGATCTACAAGCTCAAAACACCTTTGTGAGCTTGTAGCTCTGCTATGTTCACTATACTTGTGTGTGACACTCTTGTGTGATGAAGTAAGACATTACATTCACAGAAAAACATAGAATCGTGAAACGAGGAGATTAGGGATGGGAAGGATAAGCGATATTATCGTTTATCGTGATGAAAAAAACCACTCACGATAATCGTATCGTAGAGATTTAATCTATCGTGAAATCATTTCTCCATCATGCACTGGGATCAATTCACCTTTTATTTGCCGAGCTGCATATCCGTTACCACTTGTCTTAAACCCTCTATAATTGGTAAAAGGTACTTATAATATATGTACCGTTGTTCCCTATTGAGCTTGGCACATTTCCTGGGTCAAGCTGCCCAGATCACACAATGTCACGCATGTCTTCTTATTTTTTCACTCTCAAAAAGCGCCTGCAATGTAGTGCATTTGAAACTACATTGCAGTGCACATCATGGGGTGATCACTGCTTGCCTCCTGTGAATCGTTTTATTTTATATTTTAGTTTATTTTCTGTTTATTTCGTTGCTGAGTGAGGTCAGCAGACAAAGTGACGTGAGTGGAAAAACCTGGGTGAAATGTGCCAATCTCAACAGAAAACAACGGTACTTGATACAGTCTTTTTTCACTCTCTATCAAATGTCTTTGCCAAAAAATAGCCGATCTACAAGCTCACAACGCAGCGCAAGCTTGTAGATTTCTTTGGCAAATGTTCCGCCCCAGGATAATGGATATCGCGATAATATCGTCATTTCTTTTGTCACAATAATCGTGATATGACATTTTCATATCGCCCCATCCCAGGAGGAGATACGAGGTTTCTGCCAGACAGCAGCGATACGCCCTCCAGAACCCCCACACGCTCGCTCTGCTGACCCCAGCTCTGGTGTAATCAGTGCCATTACAAGAAGACCCTCCAGCCACACACACACACACACACACACACACACACACACACACACACACACACACACACACACACACACACACACACACACACACACCTTTTTGCTTACACGGAATTGATAGGGTGGTCCGAGTCACTGGTCGTTAAGAGGCCTCCAATTAAACAGGGCAATTATCAGAGACTGTATGAGCATGGAGGAGGGGAGCACACACACTCTCTCTCACACACACACACACACACACACACACACACACACACACACACACACACACACACACACACACACACACACACACACACACACACACACACACACACACACACACACACACACACACACACACTGCTTATACTGTGTCCCTGAGTCCGGTCATGTTCAAGTGATAACAGTGCGGTTGACCTTTGCTATATTGCTAGTAGTATCTCACACTCACTCACGCACACGCACAATGGACACATGCACACGCATGCGCGGATTGCGCATGGGCGCGCGCACACACACACACACACACACACACACACACACACACACACACACACACACACACACACACACACACACACACACACACACACACACACACACACACACACACACACAGAGAGAGAGAGAGAGAGAGAGAGAGAGAGAGAGAGAGCGAGAGAGAGTAGCATCAGAGAGAAGCTTGAGGAGTGAGATTGGTCACATTTAAAAGTGTATTATTATTCTAATGATTCCGTCCCTCACACTGACTGACAGACCTCTACAGTACTGCCACCCACCAGAGCACATTCGCATTAAAATCCTCAGTAAAAAGTGAAGAATAACGTTGTGGTACAGCATTCAGTAATGTTTGACCATTTTTGAATGCCAAACACAGTGTGTTCAATCATTGCAATCATTGTAGAGCTATTTTTGTTTGGCTTGTTAAATCACAGTGTGAAGCTCATTTTATTTATGGCTGAGTAGTCGCCCCTTACTGTACAGTAGGGTTAGTAAAGTAAAGTGTAAAGTAAAGTGTTTAGCATTAAAAGGGGAATGAAATAAAAAAAATATATAAAGTATTCAATCAATCAATCAATCAATCACACTCAAGGCTGATTTGGAAGTTTGTTTTCCAGGCACGCGATATAAACCAGTAAGCATCAAAGCTGTATAGCTAATCCATGTGTTTTCAACCAGCCAAAATTCTCACGTCTCCCCCCTTCTCCGCTCCCTCCACTGGCTCCCGGTTGCGGCCCACACTGAATACAAAACACTGATGCTGACCTTCAAAGCAGCCAAAGGTACGGCTCATCCATACCTCCAAAACCTGATCAACCCCTACAACCCCACCCGTTCACTCAGATCAGCCAACACAGGGATGCTGACAGAACCCTCGCTAAAAACCCCAGGACAAACATCCACTCTTCCTAGACAACTTGCTCTCCTGGCCCCCAAACTGTGGAATAAACTCCCTGTCGCACTTAGAACTACAGATTCACTCCCTAGCTTCCGCCGTGGACTGAAGATTCACCTCTTCAGACTCCACCTAAACCCAT
>NC_137826.1:7451751-7464251 GCF_963921795.1 Nannobrachium achirus | reverse complement strand
GCCCTGCTTCATCATACAAGGCTGTCGCACAAAAGTAGTGAAAACAGCAGATCTACAAGCACACAACGCCTCGCACCGCGAGGCGTTGTGTGCTTGTAGATCTGCTATTTTCACTAGTTTAGTTCATTTTTAAAATGATAACTACAAAACGAACGTTCTTGGAAATTTTTTCCACCCGACAACGACGATACGCTTGTTTTGCTAACACAGAGATGACAGTGGAGAAGCCACACAACATTAGACACGACTTACGATTTACATTTAAGGCATTTAGCAGACGCTCTTATTCAGAGCAAACTCATAAATAAGCGATAAGCAAGGTAATCACATACATCAAATGCAAATCAGAGACAGTGTTTATAGTGCCTCAGTAAACTAGGATAAAAGATAAACCAAGAACCAATAGCATCAGATTAACACTATACTATCAAAGTAAGAATCTGTGCATTGAAACTATAGGATACCAGGTAAACAATGACCTAGCATAACTAGTCTAAATAACATGCTATAGCTAATCCTTTGCATAAGTTTGCATGTTCGTGTGTGCTATCCATAAGGGACAACACAAGAAGAAGATTTCTTTTTAATATTTGTTACATTATGTCATGTATCCCCTATCGAAAACTAGCGTTATTATTTTAATATAGCCCTTCCCTTTCCTCCTTCCCATAATCCCCATTTCACTCTAAGCCTGGCTGCCTGTACTTGATTCACGAGCAAGTCAATATGCCTCCAAAAAGAAAATTTCGATCCGGTGCTGCAGATTATTTTTGGTGGCGCCCCACTGACGGATGCTGACTTACGCGTGCATCCGTCAGTGGGGGGCCACCTAACATAATTTTGCATAGGGCCACCTGAGTCCTAGAACCGGCACTGTGTGCATGCGTGCGCGCGCGCGCGTGTGTGTGTTTGACAGAGAGCGCTTTATCAGTGTGATTGTGAGTGACATTATTGACCCTCCTCATAAGTGGTGTTTTCCCGTCCTATCATGTCCATTAGGACGACGGGGACATCCTCCACACGCTTCCTATCTTCCCTAATATCTACGGGACGACTCTCCAGGCTCTCAACTTCCTGTTTCATGTTTACACTCGGCCCCTTTTGTTATTGTTTTTGTGTGTGGACGACATGGGATCCGGCGTGGCTGTCAGCGCTCGTCGTACCCGAGGGAAACTGATCTGTCTGGATGACTAACAGAATGAAACAGGAGACCGTCAGGTACACAAGAGGTGCCGGTGACACAAACGGACCGTTCGTTTGCGGCTCTGATTTTGACACGCACTGAACTAGAAAGGAGTTCAAATGCAGGGTTTTCACTTCAGGCAGCTACAGTATTTGGGCCCATGGCCCAAAAAAGAAAGTACCGTCAATAAATATTAAAATACACAGACGTATACAGTAAACCCCATCCAACCATCCTGCCCGATGCAGAACAAGAAGAGAGAGTATAGCCGGGTAAGCCTATAGTTATGACATCAGCACCAACTAGTACCGTTACAGTAGTCCCACAACACACCATTACGCTGAGTCACAGAAAGTCAATTACCGTATACAGATCATCTCCAATGATCTGTATACACCATGCATTTAAAAATAATTTAACATTGTCTGTGTCCCAAAAAACGTTTTTCAAAAGGTTTGAGGCTAAATTACCACTCCTGAATACAGAGCCCCTGTCATTTCTGCCTGGCTTTCAGAGCATTTTCAGCTGCAGTACCACCTTGTCCTGAGTGTGGAGGCCAATCGAGACAGTTTTTGCCCCACACTCCTCCCCACCTCCTGCTCAGCAGGCCTGCCCACCCCTCTCCAACCCCCACTCAGCACAGCAGTAGCAGTAGGTCCCGATTGTGATGTCACAATCGGACCTAAAATCAGACAGCCCATTCTGAGAATTCTGAGACCTGCTTACATAGATCTGCCTATAAACAGAGAAGACACATGGTCAGAATAGGACTTTGTGAGCATAGAACGTGCTGGTGGGACACAAAAAAAATACATTAAAAAAATGAAAATTCATGGTGTAGTCCCATTAACCTTTTTTTGCCCTAGTTGATGATATTACAGCGTCCCACAAAAGCATCAAAAGTAGCAGATCTACAAGGTGCGTTTTGAGCTTGTAGAGCTGCTACTTTTGCAGTTTTTGACGATATAATGACAGCAAAAAACTGCTTCCACCAAGACTTAGACCAACTCCAACAGTGCAGAGATGGAGGTCTTTGAAGAAAGCCAAATGCAGCTGGTGGGATATTTAGATTCAGGAACGTGTATTATTCAGATATCTCAGCTCGTCAGCTCGGCTACATACTAGCCACCATGACACTCAACGGCATATATGAGGACAACGTCGCGCATCCCTCGCCAAGAATCCGCACGCTCGCATGCTAGGAACGGGCGAGTGGGTGCTTAAACCTTAAGGAGAGCAGAGAGCACTCTGCCTCCCTGAGAATTTTTGCTAACTCTTGCACTGGCAAGCATTTTGTCCTCATAATACCTCATAATTATGGCCAAAACGGTTACGTACTTTTCAGGATTCAAATTCAAAAATAGCAAAAGTAGAAGATCTACAAGCTCGAAATGCGACGCTTCGAGCCGCGTTTCAGGCTTGTAGATCTGGTACCTATTTGATCCTCTTATGTGACGCTGTAGTATGATCAAGTTAAGTAAAAAAGTTTAAACATGGAGGTAAGAGGTTTCTGCCCGGCAGCAACGACTTGTTCTTTTACATCCACACCGGTGAGAACTCATGTATTCAATCGCGTTCCGCCTCCAAAAAAAATCCAACATCCCCAAAATTCATTGGTGGCAGAGAAGCAGGGAATTTGTGTTGGTGACACATGGGTGTCACACGGAGTGGCACGGCGCAACACTGCTAACACAAGCACAACATTCACTACCCACTCTGAGTCTGTGGGAGGCTTGAGTGACAACATGGTGACAACATGGACGACGGCAGTTTTGTCTCTGAAATACACTTAGACAGACAGAGGAGCGTGCACTGCACCGGTGTGACGCGCACGCACGCACTCACGCACACACGCACAGTCACACTCTCTCTCTTATATGTGCCAAAAAGTAGACACACAGCAGCACGAGGAGTGCTGTAAGTCAGAGAGAGAGAGCGAGAGAGAGAGAGAGAGGAGAGAGAGAGAGAGAGAGAGAGAGAGAGAGAGAGAGAGAGAGAGAGACAGAGTAAGAATGCACCAGATGAGCAAGTGTGGTGTAAAGTAAGTAGTAAGTAGATTTACATAAGTACTATACTTAAGTACAATTTTGAGGTATTTGTACTTTACTTGAATATTTACAATTTACTTCTACTCCTCTACATCTCGGATCCAAATATTGTACTTTTACTCCACGTCATTTATTTGCAAACTTTAGTTACTTCTGTTGTTACTTTGCAGATATGAATTATAGTACAAAACATACATTAACTACTTAACCACCTTATATCTGCTATTATAACACTTTCATACTTTTACTCAAGTACATTTTGAATTCTGGACTTTTACTAGAATATTTCTATATGGCAGTATTGTAATTAAGTAATAATGTGAGTACTTTTTCCACCACTGCAGGTGAGTGAGTGAGTGAGTGAGTGAGTGAGTGAGTGAGTGAGTGAGTGAGTGAGTGAAGTGAGTGAGTGAGTGAGTGAGTGACTGACTGACTGACTGACTGACTGACTGACTGACTGACTGACTGACTGAGAGAGAGAGGGGGGGGGGAAGAGAGTGGTCGCAAGTGTAAAAAAAGACGAAAGAAGACAGAGCGAAAGGAGGAGTGCGAGGGAACGTGAGAGAGAGAGAGAGAGAGAGAGAGAGAGAGGAGAGAGAGAGAGAGAGGGAGAGAGAGAGTGAGAGGGAGAGAGAGAGAGAGAGAGAGAGAGAGAGAGAGAGAGAGAGATAGAGAGAGAGAGAGAGAGGGAGTTACTGCATGCGCGAGAACAAGACTTAAGAGCGAGCGAGCGAGCGGAGCCCGAACGAGCGACGATGAGTTACTTTCCATAATGACGGTTGATATGCAGAGGGGGTAATTGATAGCTGAGCCGCGCGCGGCCCCCTCCAAAAAAAAGAAGGAAAAAAAAACACAGCCCGGCTTGGCTGTCAATCACGGCTCATCTCCCTGGAGATATGCTAATGCTGGTGATGATGAGGGCCTGGGCTTCATATCGCGATCATTACTATTAATGCTGTCATTGTTGTCATCTTCTCCTCGCGTTGGGACTGACAGAGAGGCCAGGACAGGACAGGGCTATAAGCCAAGGATTTAACTACCTTACTGGATGGAGACTGTATATTACTGTATGTCGAGGAACTGGTTTGGGTTGGGGGTAAAAGTTATAGGTTGTACGGTCTGAACTTAAAGCCCCGCACGGTACGGTACACTTCATTGTTCGACGAATACTGAAAAAAGCCGATCGCCAAGCTATCATTGCATCACGTTGTAACCTTTTTTTTTTTTTTTTTTTTTTTTTTTTTTCAGTCTACCTACGTTATTTTGTGTAGATTGATATTTATATGCATTTGATGTATTGATGTTGATTGCGACCGTAGGTAGCAGTTAACTATGGAAACCGGCACATCTTGTCCACGTATCTCTGTCTGTCTGTATGTCACACTGATCACTGTGACATCACAGGCTCAGAACAGGGATAACGCCTGATACTGTGGCTCCCCTGACACATCACTGTGACATCACAGGTGACATCAAAGTCAGATACTCAGAGCAGGGATTCTCCATCTATGGGCATACTGTAAACAGGTGACATCACAGAGGTGTGGCTGGTTCAGACAGGTATCTCCATGTATGCCCATATGGAGATCCTGATGTCATCAATATTAAGCCCAAATCTAACAGGACGTCTTATGGCCCTTTAGAGCCCTGAGGTGTCTTACTAGTGTATTGATGATGTATTAGCTTGCTTATTGTAAGTCGTTCTGGATTAAGAGCGTCTGCTAAATGCCTAAATTGTAAATTGTTTTGAGCTTGTCGATTGGTTGTTTTTGCGAAAACATTTAGTGTAGACGAGAGCGAAAAAAAGAAAAAGAAGGGGGCCAGTCAGCTAAGTATGTGAGGTTTAAGTGGTTAACTTGACTAACTCAAGAAGGTCAATATCCTCTGTGTTTCCATTCAGATACTGAACCTTTATTTCTAAGTGTCTATCACACAGTAAAAAGTTTTCATTTAACTCTGAAATGGAAGACATTTGGATTTTGACAGTTAAGAGTGGGGTGGCTCAGAGTAGAAGACAGAGTGCAGCATCTTGCAATGGGCCTGGTGTACAAGATACACTACACCACTAAGATACCCATGTACCTGAGAAAATACTTTGAAAAGGTTAAGGATGTCCACAATTACAACACCAGAGGCAGCGCCACAGATCACGTTCAACCCAGAGTCAAATCAAACAAAGGGTCAAACTCGTTCTCCTGCTATACCACCAAAATCCTTTAAAATCGCCCTGAAAAACAACTTACAGGCGGCAGCCGCTCGTAACTGGTAAAAAACAAACCTGCAGCCTTACCCTCCCCCTGACCCTTCTATTGTAAATATCTATTGTATATATTTTTCTGCACTGTTTTCTTTTGGGTTTTTGTTTTCTGACTATATCTACTGCATAGTACTGCGGCCAATCACAGCGTGTCTTGCCGTCTCTTCAGGAAGTAGCCTCCCTCAGCAACAGTGTTTACGATGGTGAAGGATTCTTGCCTCTTACTCTCCAAATCCTGGTCAGAAAATTACGTTCTACCCCTCTACGGATTCGTATCGGTCGCGTGGTCGCGGTTGGCCCCGGTGGTTTGTGGCCCCGCTCCGGTGGTCCGCGGCGACACCGGGCGAAAAACGGCCGAAAAAAAGCAATACCGCTACAGACCACTAGTTTAGCAACTTACACAGTATAGCTTTAAGTGGTTTCCTGTGTAAATAAGCAAGTGCTTACTAGGATCTCCTTTTAGTTGACCCTGTACCAGTGAACTGTACCGTCATGAAACTGTACCTTTTCCTATGCAAACTTCTAATAAAGTCTTCAATCAATCAATCAACGACAATGTAGATTTATCAATAAACCCATCCCACCGACCGCAGGCGCCGCAACACACTAGAACCACGGAGTGGATAATTGGAGAGGGGGCGGGGCTACAATGTTTCTAGGTCAGTGTATTCTGTTTGGTTTGTTTGCTTGTTTGTTTTGAGGCGAGGGGAGAGGGAGAGGGGAGGAGAGGAGAGGGGAGGGGGGGGGGGGTATTAAATGATGACATGTTTAACTCCAAGACAAACATTATTAGAGGTCTTATTGGCTGTAGAGGGGGAAAGAGGGGGATGAAAGGAGAGAGGATATTTAGGTGAGGAATAGAGGGAGAGAGAGAGAGAGAGAGAGAGAGAGAGAGAGGAGGAGAGAGGAGAGAGGAGAGAGAGAGAGAGAGAGAGAGACGTGAAGGCAATGCCAATTTGGGGTCTGGGGATGGGAGGGGGAGGGCAGTGGTGTAAAGTAACTAAGTACATTTACTTAAGTATACTGTTTTGTACAGTTTTTGAGGTATTTGTACTTTACTTGAGTATTTCCAGATTCCAATGACTTTTACTTTTACTCCACTACATTTCGAATCCAAATATTGTACTTTTACTCCACTACAATTATTTGAAAACTTTAGTTACTAGTGACTTTGCAGATATCTATCTATAAATGCGACAAATCTCTGTCTGTCTGTCTGTTTGTTTGTAATCCGCGTATCTCGAGAACCGTTCGTCCCACCGGCTTCAGATTCGGCACGCGCGTTCCCCGCCGCCGCGCGGAGTGCAGTGCCAGGCCTCGACCCGACCCGACTCGCGGTTTTCCGAAACCGGCGCGAAACGTTCGGAATCTCCTTATGCGGAGCTGATTGTTGACATCAGGCTGTTCCGGAGGAAATCGGCGCAAGCGCTGAGTCATTGTGACATCACTTCATAAAAGGCTCTGACATCACGTACGCCACATGAGTCAACACAAAATCTCTGTGAATGTGTATGTATGTATGTAATCCGCGTATCTCGAGAACCCTTCTTCCCACCGGCACGCGCGTTCTCCAGATATGGGCATAAAGTCTGACATCAGAGTTTTCCGCAACCGGTACTGTGTGTGCAGAGATCTTCATATATGGGCATAAGTGGACAAAGACAAACAGATGGTCAAAACGGGTCCTATGACAACAGGTATATTGGGGTTTGCATTAAAGGGTGGGGCATTCATGGGGTTTGCATTAAAGGGTGGGGCATTCATTCCCTATTTCAAATTCGGCATGTGCGTTCCCCACCGCAGCAGGTAGTGCAGTGCTCGGCCTCAACCCGACCCGACCCACGATTGTTTGAAAAAGCGACAGAAATCTCATATATGGGCATAAAATGGACGCAGATAAACAGATATCTCCATATATGGCATATATGGGCATACAATGGATGCAGAATCACAGATATCTCCATATACGGGCATAAAGGGACACAGACGGACAGATACAGAGATCTCCATATATGGGCATAAAATGGATGCAGATAGACAGATATCTCCATATATGGGCATATATGGGCATAAAATGGACCCAGAACTATAACTGCAGTGATCTCCATATATGGACATAAAATGGACACCGACAGACAGATACAGATATCTCCATATATGGGCAAAAATGGACACAGGCAGACAAATGGTCAAAACGGGTCCTATGAAAACAGGTATAATGGGGTTTGCATTAAAGGGCGGGGCATTCATTCCCTATTTACATTGTTCCGAGTTGGCCAGGTCGCCGACTAGACTAGTAACTTATAATATTATAAAACATACACAAACCACTTTAGACCATATTTTATACCTTGGCTATTTGAAAATAGCTGATCTACAAGCTCACAACGCGTCGCATCGTGACGCGTTGTGAGCTTGTAGATCTGCTATTTTCAAACATTTTGTACTTTTACTTTTGGTAATTTAAGTACTTATTGACGCCAATACATTCACACTATTACTCAAGTACATTTTGAATCCTGGGCATTTACTTGTAACGGAGTACATCTACAGTGCAGTATTGATACTTTTACTTAAGTACAACATGTGAGTACTATTTCCACCACTGGGGGAGGGGAGGGGAGGGGCAAGGAGGGATGGGGGAGGGAAGGGGGGAGGGACAGAGAGACAAGGGGGGAAAAAAGCGAGGAATGATGGGGGGGAGGGGGGGTGTATATTTGAAAGGCTGAAGGCAAACTGCTGAATTATAGATGAGACGGATTGATTTGGGAGGAGGAGAGAGAGAGAGAGAGAGAGAGAGAGAGAGAGAGAGAGAGAGAGAGAGAGAGAGAGAGAGAGAGAGAGAGAGAGGAGGAGGGGTGGAACTAACACACACACACACACACACACACACACACACACACACACACACACACACATGCGCGCGTGCACACACATACACACACACATCTCAAATCCATACAGGTCTATTTTCAGTGCACTGTGTCTCTGTTCTGCTCTTCTCAAACACAACGTGCGCTGATTAAGAGCTAACAACACTATATAGCAGTATATATACGCTGCAGGGACTCTGTGTGTGTGTGTGTGTGTGTGTGTGTGTGTGTGTGTGTGTGTGTGTGTGTGTGTGTGTGTGTGTGTGTGTGTGGTGCGTGCGTGCGTGCGTGCGTGCGTGCGTGTGTGCGTGCGTGCGTGCGTGTGACCTAAGGAATAATTCATTCTTTTAAAGAGTGCAAAAGGTGGAGAGAGAGAGAGAGAGAGAGAGAGAGAGAGAGAGAGAGAGAGAGAGACGGGGGAGTGAAGAGAGCGATATTGACAGAAACCTCTTTTTCCTCTCGACTCTCTGTCTCCTCCTCTCTCCATCACACACGCACACACACACACACACACACACACACACACACACACATGCGTGCACACACGTGCGTCCACAACTGTGTACCAGTGTCCGTCCGTCGGGTCCGTCCATTATATCGTCTTTTACTTCCTTCCAGTGGTACGTGTAAAGTAATTAAGTACATTTACTTAAGTACTGTAGCCTACCTACAAGTACAATTTTGAGGTGTTTGTACTTTACTAGAGTATTTCCAATTTGCAATACTTTTACTTCTACTCCACTACATCTGGGATCCAAATATTGTACTTTTAACAAATATTGTACTTTTACTCCACTACAATTATTTGACAACGTTAGTTACAAGTTAATTTGCAGATATAAATTATAAATACTATAAAACATACATAAAACACTTTAGCCATACTTTATACCTTGGCTATTTGAAAAGAGACCATCTACTACAGGCTCACAACGCGTCGCTGCGTTGTGAGCTTGTAGATCTGCTATTTTCAAATATGTTATGCTTTTACTTTTGGTACTTTAAGTACATTTTGATGCCAATACTTTCTTCCTTTCCTTTCCTTCCATCCTTCCTCCATTCCTCCCTCCCTCCCTCTCTCATCCTCCTTCTATCTCTCCATCCCCCTCTCCGCTTCCCCCTCTCATTTCCCTGCCATCATTAGCGGGAGGTGGGCCTATGTGTACAAGTGTTTATGTGTGGGGGGCACATGCATGTGTGTGGGTGTGTGCACGTGCGTATGTGTATGTGTGTGCGTGCGTGCGTGTGTTTGCATTTATGCATAGGGGCCCATGTTTGTTTCAGAGTGCGTGTGTATGTGCCTACAGTGTGTTTCCCTATGTTATATGTTTGCATGTGTGAGCGCTGTGTACATTCCCTGCCTGCCTGTCTCTGCAGCTGCGCACGTGCGTGTCTGTGTGTGTGATATTTATATATATGTATATTACTGTATGGTTGTACAGTATACTCCCAGTCCTGATATCCAGTATACGGCCTATTTAAAGGGATGACATATTTTATTTAGCCTGGACATTGGGCCGGGATGAAATATTTACGGCGAGCTAGCCGGCTGCACCGGCTCTGAACACGACTCGCCCCTTTAAATATTACACACTACAAACAGGCCTATCAGCCTGGGCTCTACACACACTGCCAGGGGCGTCGCACCAAATCCTGGGCCCTGGGTACAAGGATTCACTGCGGGGGGGCACGGTGGTTAACGCTGTTTCTCCCTCCGCGTCATCAGTGCCCACACCCTAGGTGGGGTCGGCGATAGGGCCTTTCTGTGTGGAGTTTGCATGTTCTCCCCGTGTCTCCTAGGGTTGATACCCTCACAAAAACATGCAGTAATCCTGGTCTCAATAATGCCTCCCCCTGGCCAGCCGGGGTCGCTTGATGGAGGGGAAAGGAACTGGTTGGAATAACGTGTTCCTTCCACGCGCTATACGTCCATCCCGGGGAAATCCCCCCTGTCAGGTGAATAGAAACAACTTGGACTACTCATGCATTGAAGGAAGCATGAGGTCAGTCCGTTGTCTCCCCAGGCGCGGCAGATGGAGAGCAGAGCCCAGGATTACATGCGGGCAATTGGCACTGGGTGAAAAATGGGTTGCAAAAATCGTGGGATAAAAATTATTACAAAGAAAAAAAAGAAAAAAAAAAGGATTCACTGCGGGTCCCCCATGAATGTTCTTCATAGGGGGAGGGGGTTTAACCCATTTAGACTGGGAACGCATTATTACGCATCATTTCGTGCTTTAACTATTGAAAAATCTTGAAAAGTCTTTGAATATTTCATGTTTCTATGTCAGTGGTGCTCAAACCTTTTCATGTGAAGGACCCCCAAAATGATATGTATTTGCCCACGGGCCCCCATCTCAAAATATTTAGTTCCAGGGACCCCCCAGAAGTAAAAGTTGAGTTACAAATGTTCGCTTTTCTTTCTTTTTACTTTTTATTTTTATCCCACGACTTTGTTACCCATTTTTCACCCGGTGTCAATTATCTAATGTAATCCTGGGAGCTACACTCCCTCTGCCAACCTGGGGAGAGCAACTGACTGACCTTAAGCTTCCTTCTATGCATGAGGAGTCCAAGTTGCTTCTTTTCACCTGACAGCGGGGAGTTCCCCGGTTTGCACGTAGCGCATGGAAGGAACACATTATCTGACCAGTTCCTTTCCCCTCCATCAGGCGCCAAGGCTGGCCAGGGGGAGGCAGTATAGAGACCAGGATTACTGCATGTATTTTTATGAGGGTATCTACCCTAGGAGACACGGGGAGAACATGCAAGCTCCACAACAGAAAGGCCCTTTTGCCAACCCCACCTAGGGTGTGGGCGCTGATGACGTGGAGGAGAGACCACGCCCCCAGCGTCCCCGGCGGGAATCGAACCCAGGACCTTCTAGCTGTGAGGCGACAGCACTACTGACCATGCCACCATGCCCCCTGCTCTCTCTCTCTTTTCAACTACCTGTTGTCTCCTGTTGAGATTGGCACATTTCACCCAGGTTTTTTCATCTCACTCACGTCACTTTGTCTGCTGACCTCACTCAGCAACAAAATAAACAGAAAAAAAATAATAATAATAAAACAATTCACAGGAGGCAAGCAGTGATCACCCCATGATGTGCACTGCAACGTATAGTTTCAAATGCTTTTTGAGAGTGAAAAAACTACACGTGTGACATGTGTGATCTGGGCAACTTGCCCCAGGAAATGTGCCAATCTCAACAGGAAACAACTGTATCTCTCCCTCTGTCATTCATGCATTGTCTCTTTTTCTCTCAAGCCTAATTTATGTTCCGTCGCATGACACTGTCGCGCGTGGAAAATACCAGACCTACAAGCACACAACGCGTCGCTTTAGCGACACGTTGCAAGCTTGCAGGTCTGGTGTTTTCCACAACGAAGTACGAATCACACTTCCCTCTCAGCTCTGGCGGAAGGGTAAAGCTATTAAGACGCTTTTATGCGTAGTCATATCCACTGGGCAATAACCGACGTCTTCAATGTTTTATAGATAATTCTACATTTTAATATACAGTAGGCACAGGGGGAGGGAAGAATGATGATGGTGTAAATAATGAATTCCATAAACAGAGCCGTCTAATGACGCCATAACAACAGAGGGGTCGTAATTGTTGAGGGACAAGCATCACAGCGGGCGGTTTTAGGAAACTTTCCAACGTGTTTTGTGCAGTATTTCGAGAATGTTTGCCGGTGCGAGGAGAGGAGAGGAGAGGAGAGGAGAGGAGAGCGCATTAGAGGACGCCAGTTCAACTCCCGCTATGTTTGTCAAACAAATTAAACAGTGCTGAGGTTATTAACCTGCGCACACGCACGCACGCACACAAACGCACGTCCACACACGCACACACTGAGCAGTAACAGAGAACACACTCGCTAGCACGCGCCGCGCGAGTGCGAGCACACATTACCCGCGTGGCGTGCATATGGCTCACTCAGTCCAAATAAGGAAATACGCATACATTACCATAACTAATGTGCGGGGCACTCCATTTAATATGCTAATTCACTGAAATATTACTGGGCGCCGTCTGTTCTAAATGAATAAATTTGAATTGCAATTAGAATAATCCTTTATAATTAATGAAAACTGTCAATTTTGGTTCAGGAGTAATTTGATTAACGGGATGA